>NC_054385.1:38645902-38964116 GCF_017654675.1 Xenopus laevis | reverse complement strand
CATAAAACCCGCCTCCTACCCCAAGATTTCCCACACTTACCCAGCTGAGCAAAAATCTCTCCTGTTTCATAATCATCCAACTTGGAGCAGCCACGGTTATCCACCAGCATTAGTGTTTTTGTCAGCGTATATGTTATTCTGGCTGTTGTGTTCCCACCAAATGTGTTCGAGACATCTGCATACATGTTGTATTCCTGGTCTTCCAAGACGTACTTGCAGGTGTTGATGAAGGAGGATTTGCCGTGTCCTAAAAAACCAAAGAGCTGGAGGAGAACTCGGTAGTACCCTTGATTTCCTTTGGAGCAGTCATTAAGGCTGAAGCTTTTAATATCATTTGTCATTTCACAGATTCCTTTCATGTTTGATGTTTGTAGATGAAATTTTTGCTGAAGTCTACCTGATGCCATAATGGGAGGGAATGAAATAAGAAGCACAAAGCCAGCTGCTTATACTGTATGCGTTATCATTAGATAGTGAAAGTAGGATACACCCCCTTTGCTTATTCTTCGTGATTAGACAGTTTCCTGAAATAAAGCAAGGCTGCAATTTGTAATCAATAAGTAATTTAAGGGTTACGCCTATTAAAAATATCCAGTTCAGACTACTGAACTACTATTCCCTGCACACCCAGTAAACCTTTATGTTGATGGATTCTGAAAACTTAGAAGTAATTGTAGCAGGGGGATTTCTACAAAATGGACACTCTTATTTGAATCCTGGAGACCCTATCTACCTCCCAGCCTATAGTAAAGTGGTAGGGTGATAATATACTCTGAGCTGCCTGATTACAAACGAATATTATTTGACTTTAAACAAAAAGCCTTTTTAGCCCCGATCACTTTTAAATCTACAAGGTGTGTCAGGGAGACACTCTCCCACCACTCGATCACAGCACCTTGTATGCGTGTGTATTAGAAATAGTAGTATAACTACTTATTTTTATAAATAGATATTTTTATAAATAGGCCACTATGTCAATGGAGCTAATTCCCCCATAGTTTGACAAAACCACAGCTGTTTATAATTCATGGCTGGGCCTTAAGATCAGTAATCAAGTGGTCCATCCTATTGAGTTAGAAGGGACCTCCCATCAGAGGGTCCCAATTAGCCCACCAGTCACTTGGGACCCCTAGGTGGTGGGACCTGCCAACAAGTACAGGTATGGGACCTGGGGTTTTCCGGATAACAGATCTTAGATATGTAATTTGGATCTTCATACCTTAAGTCTACTAGAAAATCAGGTAAACATTAAATATACCCAAAAGGCTGGTTTTGTTTCAATAAGGATTAATTATATCTTTGTTTTGATCAAGTACAAGGTACCGTTTTATTATTACAGAGAAAAAGGAAATCATTTTTAAAAATTTGGATTATTTGGATAAAATGGAGTCGGGAGACGGCCTTTCCGTAATTTGGAGCTTTCTGGATAACGGTTTTCTGAATAATGGATCCTATACCTGTACAATGAGGACCCAACGAAACAAATTGCCCTTGTATGCATGTTACTGCTAATCCAGATGGTCACATGCTAATTAAGATGAAAATGCCATCCATGGTCCACTAAAGCCCACACACTCATTGCTAGCCCTTCCTGACTGTAATACCCCCTTTAATGATAGACCTATTTATGGCCAAGATTTGAGAACACCTCTGGCTATACAGGTTGCAAATAATTATTTTTAATGATACCCTTCCTAATTTTGCCGGAACATCCTTTCTTCTAATCGGAATAGAGAGATTATTATATGATCCCCTTATAAATTTATTATAGTTATATCACCCCTCAAGTGTCTCTTCTCCAGCGTGAACATCCCCAATTTGCCCAGTATTTCCTCATAGCTAAGATTTTCCATATCTTTTACCAGCTTAGTTGCCCTTCTCTGTACCCTCTCTAATACAATAATGTCCCGTTTTAGATGAGATCTACTGCTACTTCACTGTCCAGCAACTTACTTATCTTTTTCTACCTTTATTTCAAATCCTGTTTATAGGTGTCACACTCTGGTTTCTGTTTCCCCAGAAAATCATCTTGCACAATGAAATAGAAAGCTGCTATTCTTTACACAGTAAAGCAAATAGTTAGTTTAATGATTACATATCTTGGGACACAAAGAATAGCTGCTTGACACATTGAAATCACAGAAAACTGGCAGCAGGTTGTGAGAAGCAGTGTTGCTTAGCTCAATGAAGAATTGGAATAATCCCAGTAAAAATGGAAATGCCTTAAGCACATATTGCTTGTATTTGATATTTATCAAAGTATAGTATAGTATCACCTAAGTCAGGGCTCCATAAACCCACCTATCCACACTACTGATACACCAAGCCCTGTCCCAATCCACACAAATCTGCCCCTTTCATGAGAAGCCTCCCAATTTTTGTGCTACCCTGGACCCTCATTTTGTCTGGCCCTTTGGCAGGAGTCTTATTTGATGCCCTGGTGGCTTAATACTTAGGGATGCACCGAATCCACTATTTTGGATTCGGCCAAATCCCCGAATCCTTCACGAAAGATTCGGCCAAATCCGAACCCTAATTTGCATATGCAAATTAGGGGTGGGAAGGGGAAAACATTTTTTACTTCAATGTTTTGTGACAAAAAGTCACGCAATTTCCCTCCCCACCCCTAATTTGCATATGCAAATTCGGATTCAGTTCGGCCAGGCAGAAGGATTCGGCCGAATCCTGCTGAAAAAGGCCGAATCCTGGATTTGGTGCATCCCTACTTAATACATCTTATAAACAATATATATCCTGGTCTTCAAAATAAAGTGCATGTCAAACCATTTCAGAAGCCTAAATATAGATGGGAAAATAATTTGAGTGATGAATAGTGGGGAAGAGAAGTGGTGGAATCCCCAATCCATCAGTATAGGTAAAGAGTCAATTACCGTATATACTCGAGTATAAGCCGACCCGAGTATAAGCCGAGGTACCTAATTTTACCAACAAAAACTGGGAAAACTTATTGACTCTAGTATAAGCTTAGACACAACTACAGCCCTGTCTCCCAGCAGCGCACATTCTGCCAAAGCGACCCCCCCCATCGATCAACCGGACTTCTTTGCAAAGTTGATGTTGACAGAGAATTGCCAAACGGATTACTGTGTGCATTGTCCCACAGTCCCACTACCATGTGCAGAGGGTGCTGTTTGATATTGCCATCACTGGTAATCTTTCGTATAACCAACAGAGGGCGCTGTGTGATATTGCAGTCACTGTTATTCTTTCATATAACCAACAGATGGCGCTGTGTGATATTGCAGTCACTGTTATTCTTTCATATAACCAACATAGGGTGCTGTGTGATATTTCAGTCACTGTTATTCTTTCATATAACCAACAGAGGGCGCTGTGTGATATTGCAGTCACTGTTATTCTTCCATATAACCAACAGATGGCGCTGTGTGATATTGCAGTCACTGTTATTCTTTCATATAACCAACAGAGGGTGCTGTGTGATATTGCAGTCACTGTTATTCTTTCATATAACCAACAGAGGGCGCACTGTTATTCTTTCATATAACCAACAGAGGGTGCTGTGTGATATTGCAGTCACTGTTATTCTTTAATATAACCAACAGATGGCGCTGTGTGATATTGCAGTCACTGTTATTCTTTCATATAACCAACAGAGGGTGCTGTGTGATATTGCAGTCACTGTTATTCTTTCATATAACCAACAGAGGGCGCACTGTTATTCTTTCATATAACCAACAGAGGGTGCTGTGTGATATTGCAGTCACTGTTATTCTTTAATATAACCAACAGAGGGCGCACTGTTATTCTTTCATACAACCAACAGATGGCGCTGTGTGATATTGCAGTCACTGTTAATCTTTCATATAACCAACAGAGGGCACTGTGTGATATTGCAGTCACTGTTATTCTTCCATATAACCAACAGATGTTGCTGTGTGATATTGCAGTCACTGTTATTCTTTCATATAACCAACAGAGGGTGCTGTGTGATATTGCAGTCACTGTTATTCTTTCATATAACCAACAGAGGGCACTGTGTGATATTGCAGTCACTCTTATTCTTTCATATAACCAACAGAGGGCACACTGTTATTCTTTCATACAACCAACAGATGGCGCTGTGTGATATTGCAGTCACTGTTATTCTTTCATATAACCAACAGATGGCGCTGTGTGATATTGCAGTCACTGTTATTCTTTCATATAACCAACAGAGGGCACACTGTTATTCTTTCATACAACCAACAGATGGCGCTGTGTGATATTGCAGTCACTGTTATTCTTTCATATAACCAACAGATGGCGCTGTGTGATATTGCAGTCACTGTTATTCTTTCATATAACCAACAGAGGGCATTGTGGGATATTGCAGTCTCTCCCCAAGTGTACTGTTGGTATAGGAATGATTAAAAGTGACTGCAATCTCAGCTACTCTGGTCGGGTACCGCTGACCCGAGTATAAGCCGAGGTAGACTTTTTCAGCACATTTTGGATGCTGAAAAATTCGGCTTATACTCGGGTATATACGGTATATTTACGCATAGGCCCTACATTTCCCAAACAACTACATATTACTTAGTAGAAAAAAAGAGAAATAGGCCGCTCCAAACTCACCCACTGTTTGTTGTTCTTAGTGTAGCTCAACTTTAGTGCTCCGGGTGCTCTGCCATCAGCGTTCCCACTAAAATAACATTAGCTCAAAAGGACAAAAAGGCGGCACTCTGGTTAAAAGAAGTTGGTTTATTCCCACAGGTCACAGACCGGTAACACCTGACGCGTTTCGGGAGTTACTCCCTTAATCATAGGCGTACAAATTTAGTCATGTCACTTCCTTAAGTAGGCCTTACAAGAGCGGCCCCTAAGGGTTATTCATAAAATTGCATCATATTACATTTTCCATAAAGTCTAAATATTTAAATACTAATTATAAAAACACTTTTTATTTGTACATCTAAAATCCAAGACTATGTTAATTAAGAACATTTGTGCACTCCACAAAATAAGTTTTTCTAAAGACTGAGTAGTGTGCCTTTTGGAAATTGCTTGGGACTCTAGTAAATAACACGTTCCTATATTAACTTATCACTATTTTCGGTGTTATTTATATTTTTTTAAATAATTTTTTGTATGTATATGTATATATCTTATGGATATTCACCTAAATTTATTTAAATTTTTGTAAACTGAGATATGTTATGTAAAGGTTTGGGTTGCTGGGATCAGCTTTCTCACAATTTATAAGAGGGTTGTTTCTTTCTGGCAGTTTATTTTCACTTGCAGCAAAACAACATAAACAATTCAAAATAAAATCCTTGCCACTTAATGGGCTTCTAACTAATACATGTAAGTTCTCCTAACTAACCAGGAGTAGGACTACTACCTGTCTCCTCAAACCAAATGAAAAGGGAGTACAAACAAAGTTCCAACCTTGTAGGGATTCCAAAAATCTCTCTCTGCTCACACAGACAGCTTCCCTGTTTCTTTCATTCGCAGACTGCAGCTCTCCCACTCTGGCTTGAGCTGCCTTTTTAATTATTCACCTGAGATCCCTCAGGATAACACAAAAAACCCGGGCTGGATTAAAAGTCCCGGAACCACTCTGTTAGGAACCTGGGGCATAAATAAGCTCCGTCTTGGACTTTCCCAGGTATCCTAGTGGTGACCTCACCACAGAATATATATGTATAGTTATAACCAGGAGTATATAAATATATAAACATGTGTATAGTCATACATATAAGTAATAACCATTATGCTGAGAATAAACCACCTTCTTTTAACCGGAGAGCTGCCTCTTTGTCCTTTTGAGCTAATGTTATTTCATTGGGAACGCTGATGGCAAAGCACCCGGAGCACAAAGTGGAGCTACACTAAGAACAACACACAGTGGGTGAGTTTGGAGCAGCCTATTTCTCTTTTTTCTACTGTGCAAGTTTATAGTTCCAGGGCCAGCTCAACCATCCCATACTTTATCTGTGGTTTTTTTACTATTTTGATCTTTTTCAATATATATATTTTTTTCACCTTTTTATGCTTGCTTAAAGAAGGCACAAAACCCTTTTCTCCCCTGGCTAATATACTTGGCCACTAAATAACAAACGGGGAAAGCAAGCAGAAGCCACGGGGATGACAAATGCTGTGTTTTTTCCCCACTGTGACCGGATGTGAAGACCCAGCACAGTTGGGAGTGGAGGATAGTCACAGAAGACGGCGTTATTTGGAACAGGGTTGCGGACGAAGGGGATACCACACCGCCCATGTTGTTTAAAAGTTTGGAAAAATCAATGTCGCAGGAATTATTATTATGCTGGGATGTTTTATGTCTAGAAAACTATATCTCCCTTGAATGGATCCCCAGAGGCCTAAGGATTAAAAAATACCCAATTTTTGCTAAAGATGATGTGGAATTTATAAATAAGTGGAATGGTGCCCTGACAAAATGCTCTATTGAGCTAATGCATTTAATCGTAGATTATAAGAAACAAAATCTCCCTAATATCAGGAAAGAAATCAATGAAACACCGTCCCTTCTAAAAGGTTATAAGAAGATGACAGATTTTACAAAATTTGACCAAGAATTGAACAAATATCTAAGGAGACTGGAGGAATCAACTAGCGCCCGCAAGAATCGCAAACTGAGGCGGGACTAATGGGATTATGAAAACAATATGGTTTACACATGGCATAAACCAAAATCCATCTTGCGAAAGAAATCAAGATGGAACAAAAAAGTTTCTTTTTCGAGTGACTCAGGGGAGTACAACTCAATTGTCGCAGATGACTTAGAACCTGCATCTTTACGTAAGGCAGGAACAATGTAGAGAGGGACCTCAATGATTTGGGAGACTATGAAACCCAAAGGAGGCCAAAAAACTACTATGGCCAAGAGACACAATCAAAGAAAAAGTTGGAACAACCAAGAATGGAGAAATCGGATTAGATCAAAGGAAACAACACGGACATAAGAAGACAAGAAGAAAGGGAAAGAGATTCCGGGGGAAGGTATTACAGTTTAAGGGAGAATCCGAGAAAGAAGGACAGGACATACTAAACGTAATTAACCTTTCCTCAATTGAGCTAACAGTACCACAGAAGAAAATCCTAAGTAATGGTCTATGCCCCTTCTCACCATTTTAACCTATTTAACACACTGTTGGATGTGAATAAATTTGTGCGGAAACTGACTTTAAGAAGACACTTTAATAGCGGAGGCATGGGCACTGATACGGGCAACTTATACATTGGTGAAGGAACCTCTGATGCCAACACTAACTTAAAAATAGGGGGGCCGATGGAGTACCCATGGCCCTTACCACATTTCAGGAACAATGCTGTTTAACCAATCTCATTTCCTTACAGGAGGAGAATGGGGTCCCTTGTGTAGAGGGGCTAGTAGGTCATATTCATCTCCCCAAAAAATCAGTTTCCGATTTCTACCCATTACAATCTAGATGTCCTTCCATGGACATGTTCCAAGAATTGGTGGAATCAGATCTAAAGAAAATATACTTGGGTAGAAATGGGAAATTGATTCATGATAACATCCATGGAGGAGAGAAAAGGGCTGAACACTAACTTAACAATTCAACAGGCGAATAAAGGAGGGTTGTAGTGATTATGAACACAGAAGACTATCTAGCAGAGGCTAGACGACAATTGGAGGACGTAAAGTGTATACGAAATTATCTTCCAACCAACAGAATAAATTCTCCACTGAAATTGACCATCTGGTCTCATATGGTATATCCCTGGGGGTGGTAGATCCTAGAGATAGGGACTACCTAATTAGACCTCATCCAGTGGTCCCTGTGTTCCACCACCTCCCTAAAATCCACAAATTTTATTCTTAAACCTCTAGTCTCAGGCTTACACTCTTTTTTAAGAGACTCGGGACACCTATTGGAAAAACTCAGAGAAATAACTTGGTTGGACAACTATAGATGGATTTCTATGGATGTTAAATCCCTATATTCTTCCATACCACACAATATGGGAATGAGAGCTATAACACGAAAAATTTACACGAGATTTCGCTGATTTCACTTTAGCAACTTTGGAATTTTTACTCACTCACAATTTCTTCTACTTCGACGGGGATTACTACCTTCAAAAATGCGGGACCGCCATGGGGGCATCGTTTGCCCCCTCTTATGCCAACCTGTACATGGGCTGGTGGGAGCAGTCGCGCATCCTTGGATGTGATAATCCCTATCGCAGTCATATAATTTGGTATGGTCGCTTTATAGACGACCTCTTATTTATTTGGGGGATTCAACAGATTTGATTATAGATTTTCACAATTATTTAAACGATAATGAGTGTAATTTACAGTTTTCTTTAGAACACTCCACTGATGTGATCAATTTTTTGGATCTAAAATTAACAGGGAACGCAGATCAAGGTAGAATTGAATCTGAGATTTTTCGCAAGCCTACAGCAGGGAATACTATATTGAGAGCAAGCAGTTGCCATCCACAGCATACATTGCGGAGTATCCCATACAGTCAATTTGTACGTTACCGCAGAAATTGTAGCCAGTTTAGTTCCTTTCGTGGACAATCAAAGGAACTAGCTCACAGATTATATAGAAGAGGTTATTCCAAAGATCTCATATACAATTGCTACGATAAAGCAAACAAGCTAGCTCTAAATAGGAAACATACAGATGATAATAAAGTGACTCAGGTTCAGGACAATAAAAAGATTTATTTTGTAACAGAGTATAGCGAGGAATACAATCAAATCTGCAGAGTAGTGAAAAAATATCTCCCGATTCTATGTGGTGATGAAAAACTGGATAAAGTACTGACATCCAATGAGATCAAATTTGTATCCAAAAAAGCCCCCACTTTGGGTAATATACTAGCACCAAGTATGGTTTCTTCGCCCGTATTTAAGCAGAGGGGTGAATGGCTCTCCACCAACGGCACTTACAAGTGCAGGGTGATAGATACCGGCAATGGATTTAATTTCAACATTAATTCCAACATTACATGTCGAACATATCAAAGTAAAGGTTTTTATAACTGCAACTCTAAATGAATTGTATACCTATTGGAGTGTAAAAATTACAGGAAACAATATGTAGGGCGCTTTCAGACAGAATAAGAGACCACATGATAGATAGATCCTATAGATAGGAGCGAAATAAAGGGACCCTTAAAAAAAAACCTCTAGCTAAAAATCATCTTTAGTTAAAATAACCATACACCATACGTTAATATAACTTAAGCCAATGTTGGAAAAGACAATATGGCTATAATATGCCCCTAGCATAATGGTTATTACTTATATGTATGTCTATACCCATGTTTATATATTTATATACTCCTGGTTATACCTATACATATATAGATACATATCTCAGTTTACAAAAATGTAATTAAATTTAGGTGAATATCCATAAGATATATACATATACATACAAAAAATGATTTGAAAAAATATAAAAAACACCAAAAATAGTGATATGTTAATATAGGAACGTGTAATTTACTACAGTTCCGAGCAATTTCCAAAAGGCACACTACTCAGTCTATAGAAAAACACCACTTATTTTGTGGAGTGCACAAACGTTCTTAACTTGGATTGTAGATGTACAAATAAAAAGTGTTTTTATAATTAGTATTTAAATGGTTAAACTTTACGGAAAATGTAATATGATGCAATTTTATGAATAACCCTTAGGGGCCGCTGTTGAAAGGCTTACTTAAGGAAGTGACATGACTAAATTTGAAAGCCTATGATTAAGGGAGTTACTCGCAAAACGCGTCAGGTGTTACTGGTCCGTGACCTGTGGGAATAAACCACCTTCTTTTAATCGGAGTGCCGCCTTTTTGTCCTTTTGAGCTAATACATATTACTTAGCACAATCTTCCCTTGTTACCATGTTATTGGTTTTCCCAGCTATGGCTCTGGATAGGCTGAATGCAGTAACCAATATTCAATATTCCCACTGAATGTTCTTTTATGGCAAGGAAGCTAATCGCAAAAAATAGAAAGTATTCAGACATTAATGTTTTCTTTAACATAAAGGAGAAATGCAACAAATAATAAACAACATAGAGTGGCTGTTTGTGGTCATCACACACTAAGCACTTTTAGTGCCCAGGGAGCAGAGGCAAATACCAGAAATGTTTGCCCCACACACACATACCATTGCCTTCTATGAGCATGCCTTTTCAAAGGGGGACTTTCGGCATGCTGGTCTCCCCTCCTCCTTTACTAGTGGAGGAGGAGGAAACCATACTGCACATAAATCATAGACATTAGATGGGCACCCAACTGTTAAAATATTCTTGACCTCCAACAGTTCTTTGTCTACAAAGAGATTGAGTGATATGGCTGGATGGTGGTAATGATGCCAGAGACAATCTGGTTTATGTTCCATAGCAGATTTCCTCACAATATATATATATATATATATATATATATATATATATATATATATATATATATATATATAATAATTTAAAGCCGTGAAGAAATGGGCCAATAAAAGTGACTCTGCCCCTTCAGACAAAGTAGCCAGTTACTGGGGCCTTCTTGACAACCTGGCCAAAAAACAGACAAAGTGGGCAGGTTAGAAAATCTTGTTAGACAAAACCTTCGTTGGTCCACTGATGTGGTCCTCTCTTGAGAAGTCAAAATAGGTCTTACATTACTGGAGCAAATTTGTTCAATATTTCTACAAAATCAGCATTTTTTATTTCTTTGTGCACAAAACTTTAGATCACTGCTGACCTTTCATGCTGTTAACATCATTGCCACCAACACTTGCATCTCTTATTTTTTCAGCATAACCATTGTTTTGCCTTTTTATTTCATTTTCAATTCATGTCCTACTTATAGTTGACACACCACCCTGACATACGTTTGCCTTTGGTAGTTTTTGCCGCAGAAACCTTAACTTTATACCCTTGGGAAGAATATATCTTTGTTGGCAAAGGGTTGTTACAGGTATTCTCTTATCTACAGAAGAGACTAGGTACAGTACATTTGTTCTTTTGTACTGGATTCCACTTGGCGGGTGGGGGTAAATGCTGTTGGGGAGCATCAGGCAGGTGGCCTCAGAAAGTAAAAGCCTGGATCCTTTGGATGTAGATCAGGGGAGGGAGCCTATGAATGAGGGTGCAAATGACAGGACAACTACTGTCCTAGCTTCTTCCATGCATATGAGATAGACAGGGTTAGAAGTGTGGGGTAATTCTGTCTCCTGTGGTTATCAAGTTATCATGGTGTTTAATTGAAACTATACAGCAATGTTAACAGTGAGCATTATTCAGGCAAACCAGCCAACGGTACAACCAACCATGTCACCACCACTCCTCAGTCTGGTGGCAAAATAGCCCAAAAAGGATGTTCTGAGAATAGCATTGAAGACAGGAGATCACATTGTCCCTGAAAAGCCTGCACGAAAGGTAGATGAGACTTGAACATGGCAATAAATATGTTGGGCATACATCACTGCACTGGGACATGTAGCTGCAAAGTACAAGACTGATTGTGCTTCGTTGTGCCTTAAAAACTGTGCTTCTCACAGAAAACCAAATCAGCTTGAGTAAATGAGGCTGAGTATGTGATGCGGTGCAGTCAGAGGGGAAGCACCAAATCCCAGTTTAACCCTGTGTGTACCAACAACTCATTCATTGTCCAGTGGTGGTCTAAACATCAGTGCCATATAGATCAAAAAAACGACCAGAAACAAAGAACCTATGAGGCTTGCACCATGTTTCTTTTATACCAACACCATACTACCATTCTATGATCCATTATGCCTAATGGGTTAAGTTACTCTGTATATATTCTGATGGACAGAATTTATTTCCCTCCCAGTGGTTGCCAGCTCTCTACAAAATACCAATATGATATTAAATATTCAGCTAATACGGAAAAATCTGTTGCTGGCCAGCCTGCTGCATTGATTTTGTTCCCTATGGGGGTCTGTTTGGGCTTTATGGGACCTGTTATCTAGAATGCTCAAGACCTGGTGTTTTCCAGATAAGGGATCTTTCTTTAATTTCGAAAACTATACTGTAAAAACTTATTTAAACATTAAATAGGATTGTTTCACCAAGCTCCGGGCCAGGCGGGCCAGGCACCCTAGGCAACCTGGCCAGCGGCAATTCCCAAAAGGAACGCTTGCGCAGGAAAAAAAATCCTGTGCATGCACAAAAGCATGCATGCGAGAATAAGCCATGTACGCAAGCGCAGAAAGGACGCAAGCGCCTGGCTAGGTTAGGGGTAGGAGGCAGAGAAAGTGTGTGCCCTTTAGCTTTGCACCTTAGGCACGTGCCTACTCTGCCTACCCCTAGTTCCGGCCCTGGTTTCACCTGCAATAAGGTGAAGTGCAAAGTACTGTTTTATTACTACAGAGGAAAAGGAAATGCTTTGAAAATGTTGAATTTATTAATTAAAATAGAGTCTTTGGAAGATGGCCTACTTGTAATTCAGAGCTTTCTGGATAATGGGTTTCCGGATAACAGATCCTTTACCTGTATTAGTCCCAGCTTGGAGACCAACATTGAAGAATTTATGACTTGCCCTTTAATAGCGACGTGCAGTACTAGCAACACATAGCAACCAACCAGAAAGTAGAATGTTGTGTGATCCGATTAAATGTTTTTTGGCTTTAGATCCAGGAGATCTAAACCCTGGTGCTCAACCATGCTTTACTTATATTGTGCTGGAATACCAAGTTCCAGCATATGCCAACATATTATTAAGGGGTAAAGCATGCTGGGAGTTGCAGCTAAGCAACAGAACTCATGTTCAGATGTACAGAGTTTCCAATCTGGATCAGAAGTAATCCGGGTGCTTCACAGATCCTCCTTCCCAGTCCCAACCCCTGATTAAAAAGTAAAGTAGCAAAAAATCCCAGCTAGCATATTGGTTCAGGTACAGGTGAAAGCAAGTAGGTACTTCACTAAATGACTGATGTATGGAAGAGCACTGGGGCCAGCAGTCATAATTATGATTTAAAGTCAAGATTTTTTTTTGCTGGCCCCAGTGCTCTTCCGTAGTGATGCACCCAATGTTATACTTATTTGTAAATAAACCCTTTATTGTTCATTTGATTTTCTGCCTGATTAATCCTTTTACAGTGAAGAAGGACCAAAGAAATGGCTGAAAAATAAACAACTTGGAAGGGGTGGAATTTGGTTAAATACTCACTAGATGGCAGTGTCCTACAGTGTAAAAATGTGGGTTTAAGCATGAGCATAAATGACCATTAGAGAGAGGTTCTATTGATGATGTTTTCAGCAAGCTAAAGCTGGACATAGACCTGCAGATTTTATTCTTTACAATTGTTCGTTTCAATCTTATGATTCAGATTAAAATAAGTAGGAAAAAGAACAAATCACACGATGCTTGGGCCATTGATTGACAGACAGCAATCGTATGAAAGTTATGTCCGACAAATAGTAGTGACAGTCTCCCACTGATATTGTCAGATAGGCAATACATGCAGAGATATGATCGTTAGTTGATATAAAGCTTTTAACCTGTATGATTGACTGAAAGACTGATTGGCAAAATGTTGGGAACCTTCGATTCATGCGAGACTGTATCTTTGTGTCTATGGCCAGCTGAATACATTTTCAATGTACAGGTATGGGACCTATTATGCAGAATGCTGAACACCTGGGGGTTTCCAGATAAGGGATCTTTCTGCAATACGGATCTCTATAACTTAGGTCTACTAAAAAATCATGTAAACACTAATTAAATTCAATAGGGGTTTTTGCACCCAGTTAGGACGTATTAAATCTTAGTTGGGATCAAGTACAAGAAAATGGAAATACAGGTATGACATCTGTTATCCAGAATGCTCAGGACCTGGAGCTCTCTGGATAACAGATCTTTCTGTAATTTGGATCTTCTTAACTTAAAGGAGAAAGAAAGTCTGTTTGCACTTGGGGGTGCCAAATGTTAGGCACCCCCAAGTGATTGTATTAACTTACCTGAAACCTCTGGCTCCTATCGGCAGAAAACTCACCGGCCCGGGGTTTTTCTAGTGAGCACCACTGAGAGAGCTACTTCCGGCTTATTCTTTCTTCAAATCTCCCCGGGCAAACACATGCGCAGTAGAACGAAATAGCCGAATTTTAGTTAAAGTTCGGCTTTTCATTCTACTGCGCATGCGGAACTGCGCAAAGAAAGAGGAAGCAGATCTCTCTGTGGTGCTCGCTAGTATAACCCCAGGCCGGTGCAGTTTTCTGGCCATTCTATCACATACTAAAAGTTTACTTAAAGATGAACCATCCCTTTAATTACTTTAAACCACTTTCATTGTTGTGTGTTACTGTTCCTTTAAAACTTCAGCGTTGGAGCAGGTCAAAGGGGGGCCACATCACTAGTGCAATGAGTACTATAGAGCTCTCTGAACTAGCAGAGCTGAACTTCCATTTTAAAAAAAGTTACAAGAGGCGGCTTTTTGCCACCGCTAATAACTGGCCACTCACTACTGCCTGAGGCAAAGTTCTGACATTAAATAAATTCAATAGGCTAGTTTTGCTTCCAATAAATATTAATTATATCTTAATTTGGATCAAGTACACATTACCATACCTGTATAGGAGGAAATACTTGGTGTACTATTTTACTTTGATATACTGCACTTAGGTTAATTTTTGTCATAAAAGTTAAAGGAGAAGGAAAGTCATTTGGCACTTGGGGATGCCAAATGTTAAGCACCCCAAGTATTTACTTACCTGACACTGGGCCGGTGCAGTTTTCTGCGGATAGGAACACCGGCCCGAGATTCTTTCAGCGAGTACCATGGATCGTCTTCCTTCCTTTTCTTTCTTCAAATTTCCCAGGGCAGACGCATGCACAGTAGCCGGCTTTTTTGTTAAATTTCGGCTTTTCACTCTACTGTGCATTGGCAGCCATGAGAAGAAAGAAGAAGCAGGAAGAGGATTGCCCCGTGGTGCTTACTGGAATAACCCCGGGCCGGTGCAGTTTTCTGCTTATAGGAGCAACGGCCCGGGATGTAAGTAAATACAATATCTTGGGGGTGCCTAACATTTGGCACCCCCACGTGCCAAATAATTTTCCTACTCCTTTAATATCACAAAAAAAATTTTTTGGTGGATTATGGAAAAAAAATAATTCTGAGAAACATTTAAAAATATATTCATTGCAGAATCAGCTTTCCAAAGCAGGCAGTCCAAGCATAATAACGAATATATGATTTTTTTCACCAAAGAATATCCAGCCAGCAACAGTGAATCAGGTTGTGGTTACCCAACATAGGGGGAAGACAATGTGCTGTCCTGCATAAGAGGCCCATACTTGTACTACAATTCAGGGATGTATTAAGTCTGTTGCTGGCCCTCAGCTCTTACCCTTCCCTCAGTGATCAGTGCATATGTACTGTTCATGCACCGATAGCAGAAGGGACAGGGACCACCCTTATCTCTGCCATCAGATTTAACTGCAAGTGTCTGGCTTTGGGCTAGGAGGCTTGGTTCAGTAATTTATTTTGTTTACCATATAGGCACCCCCCCCTTTTGCTGCCACCCTAGGCACAGGCCCTTGGGTGCCAATATTATACCTCCCGACTGTCCCGTTTTCTGCGGGACAGTCTCGATTTTGACAGCACAGCCCGCAGTCTGGGATTTCTTACTGAAATGTCCCAACTCTTTGATCTGATATCAAAGTTTCTGAAACATAATTAAAATAAGAGGCTTTTTGTCAGAGAGCCCAGAACACTCAGCAGCTGCACTTAGATACTTTGGTAACAGTTTAAGATAAGCAAAGAAACAATTGTAACAATTTTAGATAAGCAGGTCTCTTGGAAGAGACTAGCATCTGAAAGGGAAATTCGTCTTCATAGCAAAACTGTTATAACAAATAAAACATTGCACTCAAACTCCCAGAAATGTGTTCAAAATTTTATAACCTGCCAAATTTTGTAAAATGGACATGGTAATTAGGGGCTGTGGACACAAAATGGACGTGGCCAAATAATTTGCCACCTGAAGCCTAGCCGTTAGGTTGGAATTGAACTCCAGCTCTAGACTTTCTAAGAGTGCCTGAAATCATTCTTCTGCAGCAAAGCTCTTGTGATCTAGTATTTCACTTCATCTTCTTGTCCTTTCACCAGTTCCCTTTGGTAATTTATCAAAGTCCTGTATCCCAAAGGAATACGCAGCACCCAAAGGGTAAACACAAATCTCTGTCTCAGCATGACATATCATGACAACACACTGCCTGAAAGGATATTACGTATATGATCAAACTACTGTTTCATAAATATCCCCACAATGCCCCCAATTATTCTATGGAAAAGCAACCCTTGCTTCCAAGGAACAACAAAAAGGTTTAGCATGGTGGAGACGTGTCTTCCTTTTATACCTCTTGTTGCCTATCATTACTTTAATTGTGGTGTCAGGGAGGACTTAGATTTGCATAATATATACCTGTGTGCATGTAATGAAGCCATCAATCAGTGTGTGTGAGAATAATGGAGCAAGTGCAGTCAGAGGACAATAAAGTATTGAGAGAGAATCCAAACAAGCACCTCTAATGGTAGCACAAATATCAGTCCCATATAACTGTCCTATTGTAATTCACCAACTTAATATATTTGTATTATTAATAAGTCGTAATCACAGTGTGTTTTGCCATCAGTTCTGATGTGCTTATCTGGACCCAAGCAAGAAAGCCTCGAAGAACAAAACTAAGGGTTATTTGAAGAAAACGTTATTCCGATAATGTAAACATTACGTATGAAAGTGCAAACAAAGTGAATGGGGCAAATTCGCTAACCTCCGGAAATTCGCCAGCGACGGCTTCGCTCACATCGCCACACTTCACCAGGCAGAAATTCGCCAGGACGCTAATTCACTAAAATGCCAAGTTGCGAACAGGGCTCTGAACGATGTCGAAGTCGCTAGCATTCATTCACCAAGCAAAGCGAAGTTGCGCTAGCGTTGGCTAATTTGCATACAGCGGGAAGTTAAATTTCAATAGACGTATATCTGTATATATGACGTGTATATGTTGCAGCAAATACATTACACTACACAAGCCCAGGGAACCTTAATAAAGGAAATGTTATAATGCCCTACACATCAGCCCAGTGTATAGTTTATGTGCCATATGTTAGGAAATGAAGAGGGGAAGCCAGGTACCCTAAAAAATAAATTACGATCTTTTGCAGTCTATCACCCTGAAAAACGGAAAAGTCGCCAGTGTTTTTTGGGACTTAGAAAAATGTTCTAATTTTTTTTGAGGAAGTCCTATCTACTCTATTGCACTTCGCCTGGTCTGAGGTGGCGAAGGCAAGTCTGGCGCAAGAGGTAACGTTCAGTAAAATCCGCATCTTAGTGAATTTGCGTAGTTACGTCCATTCGCCAGAGCATGAAGTAGCGCTGCAGTCTATCTCCTTCGCTAGCGAATTTTCACCAGCGTTAGTCACTTCGCCCTTTAGTAAATTTGCCCCAATGTTGGGAGGGGCTATTTACTAATATCTATAATGAATTGTATCATTTTGAGTGAAAGTATTGTGTTTGAGTTAAAACCTTTTTTGTTTGTATTTTTAAAGGTATAAAATGATATGGGAGCATGATAAATACCATTATACAATAGTAATATAAGAAACACATTGGAAGGTTACTACAGGTATGGAATCCATTATCATGAAACAGTTATCCAGAAAGCTCTGAATTACAGGAAGGCCATCTCCCATATTTACGAATAATTCACGTTTAAAAATTTTCTATGTAATAATAAAACAGTACCTTGTACTTGGTCACAACTAAGATATAATTAATCCTTATAGGTGGCAAAACAATCCTATTGGGTTTAATGTTTCAGTGATTTTTTTAGCAGACTTAAGATATGGAGATCCAAATTATGGAAAGCTCCCTTATCTGAAAAAACCCTGGTCGGGAGAATTCTGGTAACAGGTACCATACCTGTATATATGTAGGTCAGTCTATTTTTCTGCTGTTATTGGTCTGTTAAATGGATACTGTCATGGGAAAACATGTTTTTTTACAAAATAGTGCTGCCCCGGCAGAATTCTGCATTGAAATCCGTTTCTCAAAAGAGCAAACAATTTTTTTTAATTTTGAAATCTGACATGGGGCTAGTCATATTGTCAGTTTCCCAGCTACCCCCAGTCATGTGACTTGTGCTCTGATAAACTTCAGACACTCTTTAGGCTATGGATACACAATGCGGATTTCCACCGCGGTTCGTGACGCAATTTTTAAAAAGCTCACCGCAGCGTAAATACAATAGTGTAATTTGCCTTTGCCTAAGATTGAAACCGATAGCGTATTTACACAGCGGGTGACATTTTTTAAAAAAACGTCACATACAGTTACATTGAGTAAAGTTGGCCATAGACTCAAAGATTGGCTCGTTTGGCGACATTGCCAAACGAGCGGATCTTTCCCCGATATGCCACTAACGGCCGTATGGCCGAACGATCGAATTACGATATGCCAAGGGGCTCTGACGGGTCGGTCGGTTAAAAATCAAACCTTCCCGATCGATATCGTGGCCAGATATCGATCGGGAAGACCTGTCGGAAGCCACCATAGATGGGCAGATAAACTGTCAAATTGGTCCAAACGACCGATATCGGCAGCTTTATCTGCACGTGTAATAGCCTTCCAGAAAGCAGTTCCATCCTAAAGTGCTGGCTCTTTCTGAAAGCACATGACCAGACAAAATGACCTGAGATGGTTGTCTACACACCAATATTACAACTGCTGGTTCAGGAATGTAATATTATATTGTACAGTGAATTATTTACTGTGTTAACAGTGTAATTTAGAAATAAAAACTACATCATAAAAATCATGACATAATCCCTTTAGGGTAAGGCCACACTGTGTGTTTTGGGGAGATTTGGTCGCCTGGCGACTAATCGCCTCGTCTTTGCGGCGACCAATCTCCCCAAATGCCTTCCCTGACTCTGCGCCGGCTAAAATGAAAAAAACATTGTCGCTAATCACATGCGGCAATTCATTTTCTGAAGTTGCCACGAGGAAACTTCGGGCGACTTCGGAAAATGAAGCGCCGCGTCTGATTAGCGACGGCGGTTTTTTTTCTTCATTTTAGCCGGCGCGGAGTCAAGGAAGGCATTTGGGGAGATTGTTCGCCGCAAAGACGAGGCGATTAGTCACCAAGCGTCCAAATCTCCCCAAAACGACCAGTGTGGCCTAACCCTTAAGGATGATGTTCTCCGAAAAATGTAGTATAGGAGCACTAAGGGTTGTTAGTATGATGTCAGGGGCTTCACTTACCTCATACAATCCATCATAATCAGAAGTCTAAAAATGTAAATCCCCCAGGCTTGAAAAGATGGAGAAGGCTTGACAGCACACAGTGCACTACTTTTCCCAATGAAATTGTTGTATTATGTGCAATATACATCAGTGTGTGTCAACTGCAGAGAACATTCATACTACTACTGATGTCTATAAGTTACGTTTCAAAATATTGTTAAAAGCATAGTCTGAAGCTATAAAATAGTGGAAGATCATGATCTACCTCTATAACTATAACAAAGATATAACTTCAGGAATGAGTTGTTTTCATGAAATATAACACAATAGGGGTCACATTGCAATTGGCCACTCTTTACACTTTGTACTTTGTAACAATCTCGTTATCAGAACCTTGTGCAGTGATGGGTACACTCGGTTGCACAGGTAAACACTGTGATCTCTGGTGTTCACCGATGCCCTTTTGGGGCCCCGGGCTTTCTGCTGCGGAAAATCAACACGGAAGTGCAGGGTTGAGAAAATAAATCCGTAAATGAGGTACCGGCAAGGATTTAGAAAAGGCGTAGTCAAACAGGCGAAGAATCAAGGGCTGGTGGCAGGAATCGTAAACGAGAGTCAGGCAGAAAACCAGATAATCAGAGAAGATATACAGTTGAGCAGGGGGCACTCACAAAATGGAGGACTTTTTTTTATGCCAGATTCGAATCCGGCGCCTATTGTTGACGTCACAACGCTTGGCGCCGTGATGCTCACGTCCTGATGCTTATTGTCAAAGCAGACGCAATACAAAGAAGTGCGCGCCTTACAGGGAGGTCTCCTGGCGCATCTTACAGGCATGCTCTGGTCCCATTAGCATTCTTGCACTTGTACCAGTGGGCGGGGGGTCTGTAAATGACTGCTTATATATTTTCTAGCACTACAGTGAAAAATGGCAACTTGTAAAGGTGTCTTCATTTTTTAAAATTATTTTTGTATTATTTGTTAGTGTCTTCTGACCCTTTCCAGCATTTGGGGGCATCACTGACCCCAGTAGCCAAAAAACTATTGCTCTGTGAGGCTACAGGTTTATTGTTACTTTTTATTCACTATCTTTCTACCCAGGACTCTCCTATTCATCTTCCTGGCTCTCATTCACGCCACTGCCTGGGTGTTAAGGTCATATGGAACCCTAAGAACCTACAAAAAATCAAACTAGAGAGCTTCTAAACAGTTAATATCAAAAACAACAAAAAACAAAGCCCAATTGCAAATTGTCTCAAAATATAATGTTCTATGTTATGCTAAAAGTGACTTTAAAGGTGGGCAACCCTTTTGTATTGCTATTTTGTGCCTGTCAGAGAGAGATTATCATTTCTACAAACACTGCAAATAGATATGTTAACAGAATTCTTGACATGGGCACTGGTATCCGACAACATGATGTTTTATGCTTTCTGGAACACATTTAAAAATGCTTTAGAATCTTGAAATATCAATGAGGTTGATATTTTGTGGTTGCTTGTGTTTGGCCCTTTAATTGGACAGGGATTTGTTAAAGAGACAAAATTGCCTTTTACACACAAGAGCGACCACAGCACTTGCGTTCGGGGGGAGGGGGGTTGGTAAAGATTTGGAGACATTTATCTTTGATGAATATTTTATGCTCCTGGTAAATGCCATCTGAATATATAATGACCCAATATATAGGCTCATTGCAAAGCGGTTTAATAATCCCGAAGATAAATTCTAATGAATATGCAATTAGATCCTTAACATCCATTTGTATACAAGCTGCCAAGATTAAACGCATTGGTTATCATAGGATCTGTCATTGTACCATGAATGGCGTCTATATCCTGATCACCTAATGAGAGACACGCTCTGGAATATCTTGGGACTAATTACCTTCACCATTAACGGGATATCATTACCACTAAAAAATGAGGTCATTCGATTACCCCCCCGTGTGGCACAGGGTTGCGTTACTTGTGTCTGTGCTGTTATATTTTGTCCTCGGAGGAATAATACGCTACTGCACTTTTATCCTCTTCTAGACTATGGCCCCTTCCTGACACGTTCATCGTGTGGCTTTGATTATCTGCTAGGAGCACAGAACACCATGGAACTGTTAGCGCTGCAGGCTTTCATCTAATAGAAAGAAACTGCTGGATACAGAACCCACAGAGCGACAATCCTTAGTGGAGTGGAGTAGCAGCCAAGGGAGCAGACCCCGTGGCTGTGCAGGGGTAGGATTGAACTTAAAGGAAATGTAAACCCTTGAAATGAATATAGAAGTGGTCAGATTTTGTATCTCGTTAACAATATATTATCATTTGTTACACTGCTAACATTGTGCATTTGAAACAACAGCCTCACTTGCTGTATATTTAAGCCGACTAGCCATAGCCAGAAAGTAATTAGTGAGGGGAGGTACATATTGTGATGTTGCTCTGCTCTGAATCTCTGAATTAACCAGAGACACAGTCAAATGTCTCTTCTCTGCTCACTGACTTCATTTTCTGACATTGCAAGACTTTCCTCTTCTCACTAACTTCATTTTCTGGCAACTGTGGCCAGATAAAAACAGCAGGTGGCTATTTCACATTGATTATATTAGCATTTCAAAAAACGAATCTTTGAAAAACTAGAAAACAATTATGTTATTTGCAAAAAGAAGAGCAAACTTTACCTGAATTTGTTTTGAGGGTTTAGATTTCTTTCTAATATACCCCCCCCCCCCCCGTATCTACAACCTACACAGTTACAAAGGTGGGGAGAGCATCAATACCTGGATTAACAAAAATAACCTTTTAATGTATTGCTTTCTAAAAACGCATCCAAGCCTTTCGTAAAACTGTTTAATTTACTAGTACAACTGCTAGAGAGAGAGAGAGAGAGCATACCATAACAGGCCTCGAGTCTCCACTGAGCTATTGATCCAGGGGCATGAAGAACAAATAAATCAATGAAGCACTAGCCAGTTTCTCTATGAATAGGTAGTACAGCTCTAGATCAATAACAGACTTTAAATTGGATCAGTAATATTGGAGAGGGGGGCTTAAGCAACTAAAATGCAAGTAATTGGCTCCAATGGTTAAAAAAAACTATGTAGAAAATGCTCAACATGCTTAGCAATTGGCTCCTACAATTATAGGGCCTTGATGCGCTTCTTCTGTTTGCCACCTAATAAAGACGATTATGAAGTGCATTTGGTTAAAGGATGGATTTACAAGTCCAATTTAACAAACCAATTTTGGCTTAACGGTGTCTAAATCCCAAAATATATATGATGTAAATTTATATGGATAGATCCTCTGATCATCCAGGTTGGCGATGATCAAATAAGTGGCCATTTTGTTTGGATAACAATGGCATCGGAAAGCCTAAAACTTTAAAAGCTTATCCACTAACCCCTTCCCCTATGGGTGGGAGGCAAAAGGAAATAATCACCTTTTAATATATAATTAGATAGCCAGATAGAAAGAGAAAATTAAATATGAAAGTAATGGACTCTTCCTAGTGAATGAACTGCTAGACTGCTTAACAAGGAAGGGGTAGTGTTTATTTTTGACTCCGCCTACCTTTCAAAGAAGCACAATGGATTAATAAGAACTATTATTGTACACAATAAAGGTATAATACAGCCCTACGAAAGAGCTAGATTTGGGTCACTCTGTGCTTTAATGGTGAAGCGCTTGCTCCCTTTCTCACCACTGACATGCAGATTTTATTTCTAATGTGTGTGACATTTAATCAGCACGCGCGGGGAACCATAGCTTAGCTTTTCATTACATCTCACTTTCGCTCATGAAGACAGCTTATCACCGAGTTACCAGGCTGATGTTCAGTTTAGCCCACGGATAAAGTGACGTGATTACCATAACAGTAAGGCTCATTAATAAAGGTTGCAGGGTTGTGCATAAAAGGTTTCCTTGCATAAATAATATACAGGTCAGTTTGCCTGTGTCTCCTGGATTAGACGTGAGGGCTGAGCACTCAGAGGAACGTAATAAGGTTTTTTCGGGTGGTCTACACAGTGAAAGAAGAGTATCTTTATGTCTCTGTACCTGTAATTAACCTTACATAGCAATACAGTGCTAAAGATTCTGCATGGTAAATCATGTTATTGAACTACAAGGGGGTGGGAGCTTGGAGTTGTGGTTGAACAACATCTAGTGGGCTACTGGTTGATGTTGTTTGGAAAAATGTATTTGAATGAATTGAGCTTTCAAATATCATTAACTTGGGGTGCTCCAAATGGAGGAGGCAGAGTTGAGTCGTGCTGTGTTACTCTAAGGGCTTGTTCACCTTAATGTAGAGAGAGATATTCAGAGACAGTTTGCAATTGGTTTTTATTTTATTATTGTTTTTGCGTTATTTAGCAGCTCTCCGGGTTGCAATTTTAGAAATCTGTTTACTAGGGTCCAAATGACCCTAGCAACCATGCATTGATTTGAATACGAGACTGGAATATGAATAGAATAGAAGTAAGAATAGAAAAAGAAGTAGTAATAGAAAGATGAGTAATAAATAAAAAGTAGCAATAACAATATTTCTGGCCTTACAGAGCATTTGTTTTTTTAGATGGGGTCAGTGATCCCCATTTGAAAGCTGGAAATAGTCAAAAGGGCAAATAACTAAAAAAATCAAGAAAATAAATCATGAAGACCCATTAAAAAGTTGCTTAGAATTAGCCATTTTATAATATACTAAAAGTTAACTTAAAGGTGAACCATCCCTTTCTTGCCAAAGTTATAAAAAAAGATATAGAAATTGTTGCAGAACACCAGTAAATGTAGCTTCCCATGGCAGCTTAATATAAGGCTACTATACTATTAATAATAATAATATTATATAGTGGGCACAATATGTGCTTGTCAGCATGCCATTCACAGTCCAAGGCAAAAAGAAATATCTGACCATGTGCAATTACGAATACATGCCAGTGGTGCATTATGGGCAAAAAATGGCAACCCCCTTTTTTTTTTTGCACAGTGGTCCATTTTATGAAAGGAGATCATTGTTAATAGGCAAAGAAAATCATTTGCCAAAATGACACCTTTTATTCAATTTACTCATTGCTGCACTTTTTTTCTGTATGCCTTTAAACATTCTCATGGGTATATAGAATGGAGGAAATCATAGAAAAACAGAAATGTGATCCAGAGAATTTGAATGTGATGCAATTTTAAGTTTGATTTTAAGAGAATTTCCCTATAGATAGAGCTGTAGTTTAAAAGCACATAGCATAATAATATCACATTTTATAATAATTATCAGCCAGAAAGTGAGGATTCTGTTTTATTCGGGATTTTTATTTGCTCCCAAAAATGTGTAAACTTATGAACAGATTTTTTTTTTTTGTATTTATTCCATAAACAATATACCAAAACTCATCATGTTAACAATGTGACATTTTCACCATACAGGATCAATCACAAATATTGAAAAAACTCTGCAACAAGAACAACGAAACTTCAAATCTTACAAGAATAATTTACAAGAGGATTCTATAAAACAGCAAAGAGCTCACAAAATTCTCAATCTTTACACAAAATCACTACACTCTTTCACGATATCTGTTTTATTACAAAATTTCCAACAAAAAGTAGTTTTGTTTTTTTTTTTTTATCTTTGTATTTTGGTTTTTAAAACCAGAAACCTTTTTAATTATATATCCTTTGATTGACACCGCCGGGAGGGGGTGGGGCGCCGAAAAAAAGGAAAACCCACACATACAGACAACTTCACAGCACTTTTCTAAGAAAAATATACACTTACAAAATATATTACAAATTGGCACACTTAAAAATATACAAGTTTTTGTAGGCGTCTTAGAGTGATCCCTTAGAGAATTATACTTCGATTGACTCTACAGATATTTATAAAGCTCATTCTAAAAGAAAGAAAGGCAAAATGATTTCAGTTTCAGTAGTTCACATTTAAACAAAATCTGTTGTTACATTCATATATAACGGGGCCTGTTACAATGTATATTTATATATAATACTTAGAAAGGAGCCTGCAAACGAAAAAAAAATTACCTGTAGCACCCTAAATTCCAATTTGCGCTGGGAGGTAATATGGGGTGATACAATGCAGATTTCCTAACACCAGGCGTGGTTAAACAATAAAGGTGCATGCAATATACAGAAGAGAAGGGGTAATATACAAAGCAATACATTCAAATTTCTGTAGGCAACGTAGCAGAACAAGGAGGCCAGTTTTACCCTATTTCACATTAAAATGGATTTGGGAAAATATCACTGTTAGAGATTGATTATTTTTTTATAGTTCAAACCCTAATATTTTTTGCACTTCAGTTCAGTTTGTTTTTGTCCTAAACTTGAAAGCCTTTATTAAAAGTAATTTTGGGTCAAACGGACAGCTCTGTTTATTTCTTTATTATTATTACGAACCAATGATACCCCAGGGCTGAAATATGCATTACCCGAGACCTGAGACAATGATCTTGATACTTATACTAATGTTAATGCATTAAATACAGGTTTGGGACCGGTTATCCAGAAAGCTCAGGACCTGGGTTTTCCAGAAAAGGGATCATTCCTTTAATTTGGATCTCCATGCTTTAAGTCTACTAAAAATCAGATAATATAGTGAATAAAGTACCCCCTCTTGTAAAATATAAGGATATTATAAGTTACGGAGGAGTTTCATGACCATATAAAAACACAAGACCGAAGCCGGAATGTTTTTATACAGGTCATGGAACTCCGAGGTTACTTCTGATATCCTCATATTTTGCAACTGGGGGTACTTTATTTATTATAATACACAAGTTTCAGTGACTTATGTGACAGAAATGACATCAGAAATCACCGTTTAAAAACTGATGACATCAGAACTCACCGTTTATAAGGATATAATTTACAAGATATTCATGGCTTTTGTGTATTATAAATAAATTAAACCAATAGTATTGTTTTTTCACCAATAAGGATTATTTATATCTAAGGTAGGATCAAGTACAGGGTACTGTTTTATTATTACAGACAAAAAGGGAATTCATTTTTTTTTAAATGTGAAGCATTTGATTTAAATGGAGTCTATGGGAGATGAACATTCCGTAATTCAGAGCTTTCTGGATAATGGGTTTCCAGATAACTGATCCCATACCTGTACATGAAAATAAAACAGTAAATAATGATCATGCGATGCTCCATGATGTGCTGCTTTGTGTAATTCCTCTACTACATTGAGATACCCCAAATTAATCCTATCTAGAGTGGTGTATTTATGAATTTATTTTTTAGTTTGGAAGGTAATTGGAAAGACCTTATATTTATTATTATGGGCAAGAAATGCCAAGCAGTTCAATACGAGGTTGAACCAGGTTGGTAAAAAAATGTTCTCAACCTAAATGACTATGTATAAATCAGCGCTGCAGAATATGTTGGCACTTCTCCTGGTTGTTTATCAGTTTCCACCAGTGGTATTCTGTGTATTAGCCTTCATGTATGCGTTGAGCTCTGGGATGGATTCCTGGCCTAAAAGTACTTTAGTGTTTTGGTACACCATGCTCAGCAGTAGGCTGTAGCGCTACAACATATCAGAAAGACAAGCTTCCCTTCAGCTTCCAAACTCATTACATTTCCTTTTTTTTTGGACTTGGTACCTGGTTGTGACTCCTACTGCTAACCCCATGGTTGGACTGCTGAGGAATTAGGAGATAATTTATAAACAAATCCTTGTTCCTTGTATCCATTTCC
This sequence comes from Xenopus laevis, assembly GCF_017654675.1. NCBI lineage: Eukaryota > Metazoa > Chordata > Amphibia > Anura > Pipidae > Xenopus > Xenopus laevis. The sequence continues at coordinate 38,937,175 of NC_054385.1, read as the reverse complement.
ATCCTGAACTTGGTACCAGAGTAGGGTTTTTCTTATTCCAGTGTATTACATGTAAGATGGCCTTGCACATTAGCTCTCCAAAATTGCATTTTTGGGGTACCTTACAACTGCTAAAAAATGTTAAGCCTCATAATTGCAACCTGTCAGTACATTTAGGTTAATGGTACAAAGAACGGTTCCTGTTGACATAGGGACACCACTGGGCCAGATGGGTTTAGAACCAAAAATAGGCAAATGTCACACAAGACTGCCCCTTGGCCGGGTTTTCTCTGCAGGCAGAGGGAAGCCAATGTGCTGTCCTCCACTGTGTCTCTGCACGGTGTCAGCCCATATGTAGACACATGGAGCAGATATTGTGAGAAAATATGAAACAGTGGGGCTCATTTATCAACACTGGGCAAATTTGCCCATGGGCAGTTACCTATAGCAACCAATCAGTGATTAGCTTTTTAAAGTCAGTTGCAAGTAGAACCATGAATGCAACCATTTCATTGGTTGCCATGGGTAACTGCCCACAGGCAAATTTGCCCAGTGTTAATAAATGAGCCCCACTGACTTTTCCGCTGATATCTGCCCTGTGGCTGTGCAGCGACACAAGGGAGCTAAAGTATAGCCTTGTTAGACATAAGAATATAAGAGCATAAACCTGTACTTAAAGGAAAACTATACTACTGAACAATGTTGGTCTCTAAAAAAATACATTGCATAAAACAGCCGTATGTAAAACCCTGCTTCATATAAATAAACAATTTTCATAAAAATATGCTCATTTTAAGAACTCAGGGCCGCCCCGGAAACCATATTTAAGGTGCGCACAAACAAACCAAGGGTACAAATATCGTACATGTTAGGTTACATGAGCCAATTACTGTACAAAGTTCTGTCTCTTACTTCACTTCCTGTTACCATTTTTTTTCTGGTCAGGTGATCTCTGAGGGAGTGCAGAGCATATCATATAATGGTGGTTCAAGGTAAAAGCTATAAAAGGGCAATATTTACTGATATCTGTATTTCAGTTTGGTAAGATTGTTTAATAGACAACTTAATATGATATAAACTGCCAGTTGGTTAAGTAATCATTCTGGGGCTATAGTTTTCCTTTAAGTCAGTGGAAGTCAGGGGTTGCTACTGCCATGCATAGTGGAGAAAACACCAAGGGGCAGATTTATCAAGGGTCGTAGTGAATTTGACGGAATTTTCGAAGTAAAAAAATTTCTAAGTAATTTCTGGATACTTCGACCATCGAATAGGATACTACGACTTCTAATTTACTTCGACTTCGAAGTAAAAATCGTTCAACGATTCGACCAATCGATAATCGAAGTACTGTCTCTTTAAAAAAAACTTCGACTTCAATACTCCGCCAAATTAAAGCTGCCGAAGTGCTATGTTAGCCTATGGGGACCTTCTAGAGCATTTTTCTACGTTTTTGGAAGTCGCAGTAAAATCATTCGATCGATCGCTGAAATCTTTCGAATCGATCCATTCGAAGGATTTTACTTAGACCGCAGGATACCCAAATTCGCTGAAAAAAACTTCGACTTCGATGTCGGAGTATTTCAATTCGATGGTCGAATTTCAAAGTATTTTTAACTTCAAAATTCGACTCTTGATAAATCTGCGCCCAAGAGTATATGCAATTTTATTTTGATACTGAAGTTCATGATTAGGGCCGATTCATTAAGGGTCGAATATCGAGGGTTAATTAACCCTCGATATTCGACTAGGAACTAAAATCCTTCGACTTTGAATATCGAAGTCGAAGGATTTAGCGCAGATAGTTCAATCGAACGATCGAAGGATAATTCCTTCGATCGAACGATTAAATCCTTCGAATCGAACGATTCGAAGGATTTAAATCCAACGATCGAAGGAATATCCTTCGATCAAAAAAAGTTAGCCAAGCCTATGGGGACCTTCCCCATAGGCTAACATTGACTTCGGTAGCTTTTAGATGGCGAACTAGGGGGTCAAAGTTTTTTTTAAAGAGACAGTACTTTGACTATCGAATGGTCGAATAGTCGAACGATTTTTACTTCGAATCCTTCGATAGTCGCAGTCAAAGTAGCCCATTCGATGGTCGAAGTAGCCCAAAAAAAACTTCGAAATTTTTTAACTTCGAATCCTTCACTCGAAGTTAGTGAATATAAGTATAGAACACACACATATGTTAGATGTTGCTGGCCCTTTATTGTTGCTGAAACTGCAACACTGTGTACAGAGGGTAGCATAGTGTTATCCTTAAAGCTTAAAGTTGGCCTTTTAAAAAATTGTGGCAGTGATATTATAAACAGAATCAGCCCTTTACGTATGTCTAGATTCAATTTGTTTGGATTTGCCAATCAAGGAGAACTGGTTTTACCTTTAGTGCCATCCTATGCCACCTGTGCAATGTATTTACGGAGCCTACATTTACTGCAGTACATCATAAAATGATATAACCCTTCTCTGTAAATATCTACATAAATAACCAACATTGACAATCTAAATAAAAAGTACATTTTTGCCAGAATCCAAAAAGTTGTGCTGGGCAGTGTCGGTCGGGCAGAGAGGGCCAACTTATTAATTTTAACGTTTAAGTATTAGGCTTTATAAATGTAGCATCTAGAGTTTTTTAATGAAGAAAAGCACCAAGCTCAGTGGATACATAAGGAAAATACAGTTAAGATGCACATATCTATGCTCCTACTGATAAAGGCAGACAAGCTTCCTAAAGGTCAAAGCATATAAACCAAACATAGTTGTTTCTCGTTCTATGAGCATGATGGTATCTGTAGTTCAACAACTGATTGACAGCCACAGGCTATCCCTACTATAAACAAGTGTATATATATAATCACTTTATTTCTCTTTCTGTCTCTATATATATATATTATTTTCTTATTACCTTTATCAATATATTCCCTTTACATTACTATAACTGACACCAATGATGCAGCGTTGCAGATAAAATGTGTGAAAATGTTATGGCAAAATTATCATGAATTTCAAGCATTTAAACTATAAATGTATATTTTTTCATATAAGGATAATATTCTAAATGATTGCACAAATGCCCTGATATGTATATTGCATTCCAAAAAAAGGACTAGATAAAGAGCCACTACCATAAAAATGTCAGCCTTAAATTCATTAGTTTATTCATTAGTTAATTATATTTTGTCAGTACAAAATTATTTCTGAGAACGCATATAAAAACTGCAATTAATACATTTCATTTGGATATATATATATATATATATATATATATAGATATATATATATATATATATATATATATATATATATATATATATATATATATACAAATTTTGTATATATATATATATATATTGTAGCTATAAAATAATATTTGTGTTCAAATGATTTGTGTTATTACAAAATGATGCTTGTATCCACAGAAATTATTCTGTGGTCACAAAGATTTGTGGTGATGTGATATTTTTTTCAAGTTTATTTTGTACAACAAAATGCATTTTCTGACTACAAATTTATTCTGGGTCTCTCAGAATTAATTTTGTGACCTGGAAATGTAAAGTTCTGATTTTTTTTTAAAAAAAAAAAAGAATTTTGTCGCAGGAAAATACAATGCACATATATAGCATTTTGTGTAACACAATACATTGTATACAGATGACATCCCATACATTCAGTGTAGTTCACACTGTCATTGTGTGCTGTCCTCTAGCTTTTTCTAAGGATGCCACAACTCACATGGGCTCATTTATAAACACTGGGCAAATTTGCACATGGGCAGTAACCCATAACAACCAATCAGTGACTGGCTATAACAATAAAACCAAAACTTTGGTTGCCATGAGTTACTGCCCAAGTGCAAGTCCATGGTTTATAAACAAACGAACATCCTTCTCTTTCTTGCAGAAAATTCCTTTTCTATATTTCTGCACTTATAGGTAGAAGAGAGAGCTATCATATTGGTTAGTGCTGCTGATGAATTCCTTACTGACAAAATACCTTCTAATTATGAAATTGGCTTTTTCCAATCAGTTTGGCAATTTATAAGCCTAAATCTGAATGAATAATCACTTATTAAAGTGCATATTCCCTTTCAATAATTGTAATGGAAACATGAAACTGGACTTGGGTTCCTTGAACATGTCTGCTTTACTGCAGGCTTCCTAGATAGAGCATCAGTCATTTCTAAGTATAGCATAGCTTCTTTCTTTTTAAATAAATACATAATACATATCAGCCAGGGCATCTTTTCCTTGATCTGCATAGGCAAAGTATTAGTACTCTGTTTTATGTCTCTGCACAGAATATGCCCAGTGGAATTGTCTTGGAGAAAATTGTATTCTTTAATATTTGAGAAATGTGCTTACATGTAGTCTTAGGGTGGACATACACCGGCTGCTCCAACAGGCCCATCGGATAGAGGACCGCATCGGCTCATTGGTGCAGTCCTCTCTCCAGTGGTTCTGCAGACCCATTGCTATGCACTTTTTTCAAAAAATAAGGATGCACTTACAGAACTGAGTTTGAAAACAATGAAACATATGTCAGTCGAACATGTCACATTCAAATCCCATTCATGGAAGAAAACAGGACTGTGTTACTTAAAGTAAACTGAATGTAGTAGAAGGGAAATAATGGGATGTTAGTATTTTTATAGGGAACATAATTGGCACATACCATTTTTCATATTTGATATAAACAGTATATATATATATATATTTATATATATATATATATATATATATATATATATATATATATATATATATATATATATATATATTAGGGATGCACTGAATTCAGGAATTCAGTTCGGTATTCGAGCAAATCTATCGGGAAGGATTCAGGGGTTCAGCTGAATCTAAAATAGCGGATCTGGTGCATCCCTAATCTGTGTGTGTGTGTGTGTGTGTATATATATATATATATATATATATATATATATATATATATATATAAGGTTAAGAACATTTTAGATATTTAACTTCCATTTGGAGAAAAAAACAATGGCATTCCAAGTACAGACTTAGGTTTGTGTATATATTCATGTATGTATGTGTCTGTACACACCAACACATACACAAGCAGACACACACACATGTAGCTTTTTTCTTAACACTCAGCCTTTGTTTAAGACAATAGTGACAGCTTAATACTTTATCCTGACCCCTTAATGGCAAAATACATGGTTTATGAGATTTCTTAGCTTTAATGATTACCCCGACGTATATAGAACAGTAGTGTAAATAATGTCCGTCCCCTTCCATGTTTGGCACTTTTTTTTATCCCCCAATATGTAATACACTATGCCTCCTTCTCCTATATACGCCCATACACCATTCATCTGGACCAAAATAAAGCTGAATTTACCTTGGTATATTGCTGTTCTGAGGCACAATGTTTTGAAATCATAATTATTGCAAAATGCCCTTTGTAAAAGCTTGATGCATAGACCCCCTCCAAATAAACCTTCTGCCCAACATCAAGCCTACTCAGGTCACATGTCACATAGTTGGTTATGGCACATTAGTGAACACATGACAAAGTTGGCATTTAAAGGATAGGGTATTTTTTTCTACAACGGCAATATATTTCTTGGTGGAATTTGGCTGTTGATGCTAAATTAAATTGAAATTGGTCACTGGTGTCTGTGGTTCGGCTGTCAGGAGTGTTAGACTAGTACAGGTATGGGACCTGTTATCCAGAATGCTTGGGACCTGGGGTTTTCCAGATAACAGACCTTTCAGTAATTTAGACATGAATTAAAGATGAATTAAACACAGCAGGCCTGTTTTGCCTCCAATATGGATTAATTCTCTTAGTTGGGATAACGTACAAGGTATTGTTTTATTATTACAGAGAAAAAAGAAATCATTTTTAAAAATATGAATTATTTGGATAGAATGGCGTCTATGGGAGATGGTTTCCGTGTAATTCGGAGTTTTCTGGATAACGGGTTTCCAGATAATGGGTCAGATACCTGTAATACATGATACAACGCCCAGAAGTTATGCGAATGAATCGTCCTATTATTTTGCATTTAAACTGTGCATGCTGTTTATAAGGAAAGTTTGAGTGTACCTCATCTGAGGCAACCACCATTCCAGTATAAATGCAAAGTAGCAGGCAATTAATAACCTGTGCACACACAAAGCTATGCCCTTATGTCTAGATTAAAAAAAAGACAGTTAAAAAAGAAAAAAAGACAATATGTTCTTATAAAAAGGATATCTTTCTCTAAAAAGAGATGTAAGCCCTCAAAACTAATGAATGTAAAATTGCTCAGAGTGTTCTTCATTACATTAATTACCTCTTATTCTAGTTTTCAAGATATTATCAGTTTCACACTACTTATATAATTCACTTGAAACAACAGCACCATCTGCTGTTCAATTCGGCTAAAGAAATACAGTCGGCAAAGCGATGTCTTGTGGTGTAGTGCTGCTCAGAAAATGTAGTTAATGAGAAGAGAAGAGTCGTTATCACAGGACTTTCCTCTTCTCACTAATTTCATTTTCAACCGACTGGTCTGCTGTTGCTGCAGCTGTTTCAAATATATTATATTAGCAGTGTAAAAACTAAAAAAAAAAAAACTGAAAAAAAAAGTAAAATGCTGAAGTGCTTATAAGAGAACAATTCGGATTCATTTCATTCAAGGGTTTCTTTTAAAAATGTAACTAGAATTTTTTTTTAAATATGAGGAACCTGGGGAATTACTGACCTATTAAACTAGTTTATATTTAAAGGGACACTATATCCTGTGTATAAGTAGGAAATCCTTTAAGTTCTTTTTTTTGAATTCAGTACAAAGGCCATTCTGCAAAAGAACATTTTCTTAAGCTATATATTTGTATTTCCCTCTAATATGTAGAGATGAACGCCATACATATTTAAAAAGTATATTTTCCCTTTAGCAAAAATCCCTTCCTATAACCTGTAGTATCCAGGGTGCCCCCATTCACAGGTAAACACTGAAGGCAGTGAATTGAAAACCGTTTGGGTAAACATAGACACACAATAATAACAATGTAAGTCACGCAGCATGAGAAAATCAGGGCTGACAAATCAACAAGAACATAAATTTAACTCAGTGTCCTGACTATATTCTAGTTTGTAATAAGTGAACATCCTGCTATATCGTGGAATGTAATAGAAAGGGGCAAAGGCTGTTCTAAGTCTTGTAACCCACAGCAACCAGCCAGCAAGTAGCGTACCTTGTATTGACCCACTGTTTGAAAGCTAAAATCTGATTGGGCACTGTGGCTTTCTAGATCTGTAGCCAACTTTGCACTTGATATTTGAATTCTCTGGATGTAGAGAGCTGTAGTTTGGCAACAATTAAACAGCTCCAGGTTGCAGATCTCTGCTGTAGTTGAAAGGCATCATAAAATGCAATGCCAGTCTAGTGCATATATACTTTTTGTCCCCAGCCACAAGATAGCACAGAGACTGAAGATACTCCACTCATTCTCTTTTGTAGATTTGTGCAGTGGTTGAATGCATAGAATGTGGAGCAGAACACTGATAGACAATAAGAGAGACTATTGGGGTTAGGCAGGTGCACGTGCAAGATTTTCAGTAACCAATCAGATGTCTGCTATTATTATTATTATTGTACTGTACCAGCAAAAGCTAGCTGCTGATTGGTTGCTAAGAGTTTCAGCGTAAGCCCCATGGTTTCTTTATAGCCTTTGGTCTTTCTGGGTATATTTATGTCACATAAACACAATGATCTTATGTTATGAGGTAAGAAATTATGGCACATTTCAACTTTGTTAATTATGCAGATGATAAAATCCCAACCAAATCCAAATGTATCCGTATTTTGTGGATTTAGGTGCTCCGGAGTAGGTGAATTAAAAATATATATTTTGGAATGTTTGCAGTAAAGCAAAAGGCTTAGGTTCACAAAATATCCCCACCACCCCAATGATATGCCTGCTAGTTATATATATATATATTTTATCCTATATATATGTACAGTCACAGATCAGAGTTTGGCACATTGTTTTCAGATTTCACATGGGTTGTAAATAGTGCATTAATTACTGTACAACAGTATGACTTTATAAACAGTCTTTCACAGAGAATACCAGATTAAGCTGCCCTTCAAACAAGTCGTCACAATTCAAACCCTCGATTTTCAGCACTTAACAGATTAACAAAGCACAAGGCATTTATAGTTTCCCCCGCCACCAAAGAAACAAAAAACATAAACATCGATTTTATTTTTTCTTCTTTAAAAAAAAGATGTCTTTTCTTGAAAAAAAATCAAAAGTGTATTCCCCCCCCCCCCCCCCCCCGCTTTGTATGAATTCTTGACTCCCTGCAGAAAAAATTGCTTGGTGTCATCTTGATAATCCAATAGGGGGGTGGTTACAATGTAAACACAGTTTCAGGCATCTGGTTTTCCAACGCAGATCTGCGAAAAGCTCAGCAGGGGGAGCCGAAGAACACATCATGGGACCACATGATGCGGGGAAAAAAAAAATCAACACGAGAATTTGTTATAATCCTTTAAATTCCACATTGTGGCTTTTTGATGCATATTTTTTTTTGTAGATTTTTTACAAAGTGTTTGAAAACAAAAAAACAAAGAAAAAAAGGTCTTTGCGCTAGAATATCAATAAAGCACGTAATGTATCTTATAAATAAAGAATGCCAAACTGCAGAAAATAGAAGCTTTGTTAGATTTAGTCAATGTAAAACCCTGACCAAGTCAGAAATCAGTCATAATAGGTAGCTTGTTAGAATATGACATGCACAGCCTTTTTTTATGTTTGTTTTAGTCTTTGCAAGGCAATGGTTGTATCATGCAGACTTGTAGCCAGAATTAAAAAGGAACTAAAACAGAAATCAGCAGGCTTAGCAGGAATGAGGAACATAAAGGAGATACTTTAGCCACTTTGGTGCAGCATTACCTCAGTTTTTCGAGCGCAATTGTGACCGAAGGGTCCTTATGGGCTTGGTCCAATCTTTTCCCTTTAAAATTTTCTTCCCTTAACGTTTTCGATGTTGACTTGTGACGGTACAGCTTTTTGTGAGTCGGTACAGTATTGGTTAAAATACTTAGGTTTCCAAAGTTCTTATCAAAAAAGGCGGAGTGAAGGTTTGCTCCATAACCCAGAGGGCAGCTGGGGTCAAACACCCCTAACTTCTTACCTGAGCCCTTGTTTGCAGACTTCTTTGTGCTCCCAGCTGAGCTGCCATTTATCTTCTTTTTGAGCTCCTGTGGGGTCCCAGCAAGAATTTTTAGAGTTTTTAGTTTCAAGCTGTTGGACTCTGGAGACACCAAGATATCAGGAATGTTGTTATGGCAAACAGGACTATAAAAAGGCTCCATTGAGGCCATCATGAACCTTTGAACATCAGCCATGCCAGATGCAATGTTGGACAGAATATTAGATGGTTCTTCAAACTCCCTTTGGTCATCATCAATCAGATTGTTGGCATTTCCTTTCTTTGAATTAGGCCACCCACCACTTTTTTCAGACGTCCAGTTGTTCTGCTTTCCTGCCTTCGAAGCACCAGGTCCAAAATGCTGCATGGTGTCAGCCTTGGATGTGGGGAGTGCACTGTTCAACTGGCCTGTTCGGCTGCCTGCACTTTGGCTCTTGTCATTTTTGCCTTTTTTGGACGACTTTGGACCTGCTTGCCGAGGAGCTTTTACTTGCGTTTTATCTGCACCTTTGTTAACTTTGGGGGATTTTTTCTTGGTACTTTTTGGAGGAGAGCTTTGGTTGCAACCGGCATTTCTGCTGGCTGTTGTTTTCTTTTTAGACTTTGATGCTTTACTGTTGCTGGTAATGGCCCCTGCAGTTTCATCAAATGCAGTTAAACATGGGCCCTTTTCCAAAACACTCACAGAATCCTCATCATTAAACATGTGGAACTGGAACTGGTGATTATTCAGTGCAAAGCCATTATTGTTCTGCTCCTGAGAAGGATGCACAGTACAGTTCCACTTGGTTTTCTCTGGGCTGCTGTGCACCGCCTGGTTGCCATTCTGGAAGCCCTTTAGGTTAGCGACAGACTTTACTTCTGGACCTGCAATCTGGGGGGAGAGGTTAGGGGTGTCAGGTGGGGACATTTCAGAAAGTGAAGAGTGCCTAAACTTATCAGGGGTGAAATTGGAGATGTCTAAAAGGTCAGTGGACTCTTTTAATGGTGTGATTTCATCAATGCTCTGCTGTATGACAAGTTTGGGGCTACAGTGGGCTAGGAAATCATCGCTAATTTCATCCTCACCATCCTTTTCACATGACTTCAAACTCAATGAGCTGTAATTACTGGAACCAACAGACAATGAGCCTACTGAGTCAAAACTAATAAGCCTTCCATTGTCTGTGGTAAGCGTCCCTCTCTGTAGAGTGAAGCGCCCATCTCCATTGCTATAATGACAAGGTTGGTAAGAGTCATCTTGCTGAATCTGGTCCTCAGGCAAATATATTTTGTGGTACAGCTGTTTGGTGGTATTTGGATGAACTTGACTATATCCAGAAGCAGTGATGTCTGCATCAGATACAGCTGTAGAGCCTGTGAATGCCCCAGATATGACGGACACTTCCCTAAGGTTTGCAATGAACTCAGTTTGACTACTCGAGGACTTTCCATGCCACATATCAGGGAAGTTCTGTTCCATATCTAAGTGATGGGGTGATTGCTGAAGCTCAGATTCGGAAGGGGGTGAAAGAACACAGCTCTGTGCAAGTTGGAGAGAATTAAACTGTTTTTCTGTCTGTATGACATGGAGTGATTGCTGCCCCAAGGGATGTGGTGAAAAGTATGTGATGCCAGTGCTGCTAGATGAATCTGATGCATCTAACAATGTCTGCAGATAGCCGCCAGGGAGAACGGGTACATTGGTAGTTATGTGAGCAGATGGTACTGGCTTGTCGGGAGAGCAGGTGGCTTGTAAAAAAGAAGAATTTTTAGCATCATTATCAGCATGGCATTGAGATAGATGGGTATTGTCTGATGCACAATGAATTGCTTCCTCTTTTATAAGAGTTGTGGAGTTCTGATTTTCCATAGCTGGATAGACTGCACTTGTATCTTGAACATTAATGTCATCTACCTGCTCCAGTTTGAGCTGTTTGCACTTCAGTCTGGCTTCACTTTTAAACTTGATTCTACGAACTACCTTCCTCTCTTTGTTTTTAAGCTCTCTTTCTAAAGTTCTGCTCCGCACTGGAGCAACATCTGAAATCACATCACCTAAATGCAATCTTTTAATGCAGTTCGGGTTTTCTATGGCTAATGTATGCAAGTCATTAAGGCTGGCATCATCTTTGCTACTGCATGCTTGTCTGTTTTCATAGGAGGAAAGGCCCTCTCTGATCAATGGTTGTTCAATGGTTTGTATCCTCTGCAGCCTGTGTCTATTTGCTAACTGCCCTTTTCTCTTTCTGGGTGGGACAGGGTTTTCAGACCCATCAGGATTAGTTTTTCCATGCATGGCTGATGCGTTCCTTTGATGTTCCACCCAGTAGTCTTTGAGGGGTGCAAGCTTTTCATATTTTCCAAGTTGGACATCATTCAGAGTAACTGTAGTTTCATTGGCGTCGAGCTTGCCAAGTTTGACAAGCATATGCTTTTCCCCTTTAAACCTGTTGACAATGATGTATTTTATAATAACTGGAGGCTCCTTTCTATACACTTTCCTTCTTTTTTTGGGGCACCAGTCATCATCATCTTCTTCTTTGAGGCCAACTGGAGCTTCTTCCTTCTTCTCCACAACTTTCTCATTCTCCAAGGAATCCATGTCATACAAATAGTCTTCGCTGTACCTGACTTTTCTCTTTTCTCTAAGACCATAATTTGGTTGGATGAGTGAATGAGAGTGCTCACGGGACAAATACCTGCTACAGTCCTTAATGTCTCCCAGAACATCATATGAAGACTCACTGCATGAGCTGTCATCGCTGTACTCTCCCGAGTCTTCAGCCGAATTGACTGAATCCAAAAAGTGATTTCTTTTTGTGCTGATATATTGTACCACATCCATGCTTCCACTAGATTTATTCATGTTGGATTTAACTTCCACGCTCTCTTCTTCAATTTCTTCTTCATCATCGTCATCATCATCTTCCCAGATTCCCCCTTCCTCGAGTTTGAAATTTGAAGGGTCCATTGCTTTCTTTCTTGAGCTTTTGCTTTCCTTTTTAGTGCAGTTGGAGAAGACACTTGGGAAAAAATTAAACTGGGCATCCTCCTGGAGGGCAGTCGTCTTTTCTCTCACATTGTCCTGGAATGACTCATATCTGATCTTAAGAGAACAAACATCACTACCCAGTGTAGAGTCATCGTCATCAAACATGTAATTATCAACATCTTCTTCCGAAAATAAGTTAACTGACAGCTCATTCTTGGAGCACAAGTCTAGAAGTTCAATCTTACTTTCACTGATAAACGACTCAAAGTAGCCCCACTCTTGGTTTACGTTGGTTAGCAGAGCCTCCTCCCCATTGCACTTGTCCAGCAGAAGCCCATCATAATAATTCTTTTGTGTGGGGTCCTCTGAGTCACTGTCAGATGGTTTTTCTGTGTCTCTTTTGTCTACTTCCTCGGACTTATGAACAGGAAAGCTGAGGAGCTGGTCAGAAAGCAGCTGGTCTCCATATTTTAAATTATCCCCTGTGCTCATGCAGTGAATCCCAATGTCCGATACTGGACAAGTATCATAGTCCCTGTTTATATCTCCCATTTTTAGACTTACTCCTGGCTCTGGGTCAACGCCATCTTTCGTTTCTATAAAGCAGCCTAGACATGTCCGACTTTGTTGCATCAAACAGTCGTCGGTAAGTGCAGATATTGCCCCAGGTTCCATGATGGTAAATTGTGTTTTTTCACTTTCACTGGGCAAGGACCAGGCACTCAAGCCCTTGGTCACACAGGTTGTCAGGGAAATGGCCTGTGCAGAGGGGTCACAGGCAACGTGATCAGCTGCATCGGACAACCTCAATGGAGATGGAGGGCTCAGTAAGCAGGTTTCCTTGGAACTGATGGGGGGCAATGCTCTGTGACAAACATGGGTTTCCTTCTGCGTTAAGGCAGGAAAAGTAACAGCAGCATCTGCAGCATTGTAGGACTTCACATTATTTTCGGGATCATGCAGGTCTGTAGCAGAGGAAAGAAAAGAAAAGAAACAATGTGTCACCTTTTTTGACACACTCTCAAAGAGTCAAATAAAGCAAACATCAATGCACGGCAGGGGAAATTCACTAAAATGTAAAAGCCATTATCAATCCTCGACACTTATTTAAGTTAATGCCTGTTAACGATCGCTAATGTCTTCTGCACTGTAGTGAGCAGACCCCTAGATGAATAAATCAATTACATTCCAATGAGAAACTGAATGATTATTATTTGTCAAAAGTATCCATATATGATATAAAATAGACATGTGTTGCAGTTATGTGTGTGGCTATAAATATGCTTTTCATTTCTTAATAGTTGCGGTAAATGAATTAGCTTTTTGAGACTGGAATATGAATAGGAGAGGGCCTAAATACAAAGATAAGTAATAAAAAGTAGGAATTACAAATTTTTAGTCTCACAAAGCCATCATTTTTAGCTGCTGGGGCCAGTGACCCCCATGTGAAAGCTGGAAAGAATAAAAAGAGGAAAGGAAATAATTCAAAAACTATAAAACAAAATGGAAGACCAATTGAAAAATTGCTAACAAAAGGCCATTCTATAACATACTAAAAGTTAAGCTGAAGGTGAAGCACCCATTTAATTCACTGTGGTAAATACACACCAGTGTGTGAAAGATAAATAATTTGGTTAAACCAGATTGAAATGATTAAACATCCTTCTTCCCAGCATATCAATCATCAACTGTTGTCCAACATACTGATATAATTATGCAAATTGTGGCTTCCAAATATTATGGGACTTATATTAAAAATATTATGAGGAGCAAGAACATACTGCTCTTTAGTTGGTCTCTTCTAGAAAACCTGTGCTAAATGCTCCTGGCTCCATTTGCAGGAACAAAGAACATGGAGCTAGATTTACACACAGTAGGTGCAATTCATATTGGAGGATTCTCTTGCATTTATTGGGTCAATGACCCTGGACAGCTGGAGAGAAATTTGTTGAGCCATGTTGCTTTACTCTAATGTTTCTGGGCTACAGCTCCCAGCATACATTTTATAATATAGGTATAGGACCTGTAATCCAGAATGCTCGGGACCTGGGTTTTTTTGGGGTCTTTCTGTAATTTGGATCTCCATAAATTATACATATATTAATATGTTAAACATTAATTAAACTCAATAGGATTGTTTTGCCTCCAATAAGGATAAATTATATCCTAGTCCAGGTCAAGTAGAATGTGCTGTTTTATTATAACACAGAAAAAAAAATCATTTTTAAAAATTAGAATTATTTGCTTAAAATGGAGTCTATGGGACATGGCCTCCCCGTAATTCCGAGCTTTCACGATAACTGATCCCATACCTGTATGCTAAAATATGCTGGAACATGTAGTCCAGTGAAATCTGTGTCAAGTTTGGTTCAGCAATTGTTTCGATCCCCTTTAAGATACACATAGCTCCAAAGAAATACCAGAAAAACGCATCTGTTAATAGTGCTACTCCAGCAGAATTCTTGCAGTACAGCAGTAAAGAGTGATTGAAGTTTATCAGAGCACAAGTCACATGACTTGGGGCAGCTGGGAAATTGACAATATGTCTAGCCCCATGTCAGATTTTAAAATTGAATATAAAAAAAATCTGTTTGCTCTTTTGAGAAATGGATTTCAGTGCAGAATTCTGCTGTTTTTTCCCATGGCAGTATCCCTTTAAAATGTAAACTATCCCCCTGTCTAATGGAAGGTGCCATTACCATTTTCATTTATCCCATTTATCAGAAGGGTGCTGGCTCCGTGTACAGCGGGGTCTTTTTCTTCCTGGCTGTCCATTAATTTATCGTGGTGGTGCTCATTCCATAACTCACTGCGGGTGTCCAGTCTGCAAAATAAATAAAGCACTTTATTCCTTGGCCAGGCGAAAGGAAAAGCAATTCTGCCAATCTGCATGAAGCCAAATCCTATTAAATAAAGAAGATAAAGCTTTTTTGGATGTTACACTTATCCACTGCTCCAAAGTGTCATGCATGACAGCAAACTGAAAAGCAACCGAATACTCTGGGTTGGATTAACTATTTAAACAACCCTAGGTCAGTCTTTTCTGGCTACCCTCCATTCTTGGTGCCAGTGTGCTAACTCATGGACCTACACCACCATTATTTTTATATATATATATATATATATATATATATATATATACACACCAGACATTAATACTTAACCACTGTCCAGTATTTTCCCGTCAAGTAATACCAGGTTGAATAAAAGGCTAGGGAAGCTATAAATGATGAATACTGGTCAGCATAGTGGTTGGCACAGATATGCCCAGCTGAACCAAAATAAGTAAAAATGATAGGAGGCAATGGCATCAGGATGAAAAGTCATCATGGTGATTAATTGCGTGCCTTTTTTTAACATAAAGCATTTCACATTTTTATATTGTTACTCATATGTATAAGTTGGCATAATGTTCCAAAAGCCTGTTCCAAATGGATCTACTGGAATGAAAACGTGCCAGGAAAGGAAAGTTTTGCTTGTTTTACTTGTCTCCTCGTTTTTGGAAGAAACTGTCACCGTTGGCCAAACATTTGAATGCCTTGCTATGAAATGACAATTTTCAGTGGGTCCCTACATGTTGTTGGTTTCTTCCAGTCCACTCCAGTAGGGTCCCTACATTTTGGTGGTTTCTTCCAGTCCACTCCAGTATATCTGGACCATAATGTTCTAAAATGGTATTCCCTATGGGTTGACTCTCAAGACCAGTCTCTACTAGGAGCATCACTGTAGGTACAAAAGCAATGTTTTGCATTGTTTTGTGTGCAGTCTCCCCTCATCTAACTTTTTACAGGGCTAATAGATGTCTCCTCCATCTTCATAGATGGAAACATTCAGGAGCAACAAGGGTTTCTTTAGCTCCATTGTCACATCATGCAGCAAAAAGCCCCTTTCCCAAAATACTAATCTATAAGGAGAAACTGGTACCTCAAGTTCATACCTTGGGGTATATTTGTCAAAAATGGAAGTAAGAGATCGTCCTCTAGAGTGAAATTCCAACACTTTCCATTTATTTCTATAGGAAGCGTATTTATCAATGGGTGAAAGCGAAAGTTCATCCTTTGATAAATACGCCTTTCAAAATCCCATAGAAATGAATGGAGAGAGCGGACTGGGCGATCTATAACCTCACTCTTTGATAAATATACCCCCTTGTATCCTTATCTGTCTGAAAAGCCAAAAGGTCTGAGATCACTCCAGGGAATCATGGGAATCAGAAAAAAAGCTGGATAATGACACATTAATACATTCATTAATTACCAGTAAGGAAGACACTGAATAAAGAAGAGCCTGGAAACTGGAGAAAATCAGAGACAAGGCTGCAAGGAAAAGGTAAATAGAAATAGTACCATTTGTGGGGAATGGATTCTAGTTTCAGCTTTCCTGGTGGCTCCAAGGCAGAGTAATAACAAGGTGCATGGAATGGGGACCCTCTGATTTAGCTGTGAGACCCAGTCACTTCTAGTTACCCCACTACTCCCAGGGACCCAATGCATTGCTGAATGCACAGCAGAACACATTTGGAGATTCTTTTTGTACTCTTTTTTCCAGTTGAGTACAAGCATGACAGTGATTTCTGGGTGCTGCACTTTGAGCTACTGTAGCAGTGGCAGCACATAAAATAGTAAGAGCTTGGAGCTCCATAGACAGTGACTTTGCTGTGTCCCTGTGTGCAAGCATCTTGCCTGACATGCTGCATTCTGTTCTGACACAACTCCTCGGCTGACATTTGTAGTAATGCCTAGGTCCCTTCCCTTCGACTGTGCCCCTCAACCCCCACCGCGTTAGACAAACCAACGTCATTATGGAGACGTGCTTGGATTTGCAATCAGCCTCCAGGAACAGACTGTAACGCTGCTGCCGCTTCTTTGTGGCACTGACAGTCGGATGCACATAACAAGCATATTAACACAATTCAAAGTGCACGGGCAAGATGTCAGTGTTGTATTGTGTATTCATATACAGCAACCAGTGCTAAGGACTACAGTCTATTCTTGTACATTCTTGACTGCCAGCAGAATAGTACAGAATACAGACAAAAACATATATTCCTTGGCTTTACCACCGTTTCCACTTCTATAAAACCTTCACCTTCACTTGTCATAATATAATAATACAAACAGACCTTGTTTTTATTCAGTATTCTGTATGACCATCCTTGCTTTTATTCCACCCTTTGTATAATAAATAAATACATGAATAACTGCCTACTGACTTAACTTTCCTTTGCACGCATACACAAACAGGAAAGAGGCCTCCTACTTTACAGCATTAAAATTCGTATTACATTCTACCAACAATCAAGTGTAAGTTTTTTTCTGGCAAGAGGGAATTGCTGATTAGCTAAGAAGTGACTAAATCATGTTTCATTATGGCCAGGGGCCTCTCTGTATCTGATGCACTTTCTACATCCAGTAGAAGCCCTATTTTACAATTTTAAACTGACTAGAAAAAAAATGGTGTAAATTCCAGGAAAATGTAAACATACATATTTAGAGCTGGGGCAGGTAAAAGGAAAAGGTATAGCCTGATGACACACTACATGCAATGTAGCTTATAAATAGGTATACAATGAATCCTTTTTACCTCCTTAGTGCTCTTGAACTTATGAATTGGTTTCAGACAATGACGGCAAATAGGTAATGCAGTGGTTCTGGAATTCTGGGGGATGGTTTAAAGCAGTGGCTGGGTGGTTCAGAAGACCAGGTCGGGTTATATTGCCACCTAAGATGAGATTTAGGGGCAGATTCCCTAAAGGGCGAAGTGACTAACGCTAGCGAAAATTCACCAGTGTGATGTCATTTCGTAACTATGCTGATTCCCTAACGGGCGCAGGCGTCGCTTCGCCAGCAAAGGAGATAGAAGCTAGCATTGCTTCGCACTCTTAACGGCAGGAGAATTTTCGCTCTGGCGAGCGAACGTAACTCCGCAAAAATAAGATGTGCTGAAGGTTACCTCATTCGCCAGACTTGCCTTCGCCAGCTCAGACCAGGCGAAGTGCAATGGAGTGGATAGGACTTCCTCAATTTTTTATTGAAAATTTTCTAAGCCCCAAAAAACACTGTCAGTGATAGCCTGCAAAGGTCCGTAAATTTTTTTTTTGGGTAACAGGGTTCCCCCTTCATTTCCTAACATAAGGCACATAAACTATACACTGGGCTCATGTGTAGGGCAATATAACAACTCTATTTTATTAAGGTTCCCTGGGCTTGTGTAGTGTAATGTATTTGCTGCAACATATACATCCATTCAACTTTCACTTCCCGCCGTATGCAAATTAGCCAACTCTAGCGCAACTTCACTTTGCTTGCCGAATTAACGCTAGCGTAACTTCGCCAGCGTTCATCGCCCTGGACACAACATCAAATTTTAGGGAATTAGCGTTGTCCTGGCGAATTAACGTCTGGTGAACTGTTGCGAAGTGGGTGAAGCGGTCGCTAGCGAATTTGCGCCGCTTAGGGAATTTGCCCCATAGTGTTGAAGCTTTTTTTTCTCTTTATTATTCTTGAAACCATGGCTGAATGACTAATACACCAATATTTCTTAAATGTGTTACCTTATTAAGAACTGAGGCAACTCAACAAATGGTGGTCCTCCTAAATAGTCTTAAATCAAAGAAGTCTAAAAACCATTACTATAATGCGGGTCTTTAGTATCTCTGGTGCAGGGTCGAGAGGAGGGTCAAAACACAGAGTGATAAACTGTGTTCATAGTCTTATGCCATTTCAGGAAGAATATTTTTTATACTAGAAACAAAAGCTTATAGCTGGATGTTTTTATAATATACACAAAAATCTTTGTTTCTTGTATTTTATATAATGACTTATCTAGAGAGCCTGTTCTGGTGTCTCACTGCACATCCCTGTAACATTGTGGAAAAGCAGTTCTTTAACATTTCAGCCACAGCTAAATTTAACTTTAAATGCTGCCACTTTGCTTATGCTGCCTACACACAGTGCAAGCTGTGACCCATGCCCCTAACCCCTTCCTCATCCTGACTGCATAAAATAAATCAGTACAAATGATTTGATAACGCTCCCACATCCCCCAGTGCATTTACAGTATATGAGCACACACTGCTGAATATTATTTTTTCCTACAGCTCGTTTCATATGCCTCCTCGCCCTTAAATATCTGCCCCCCACCCAGGCCTAGACCTTAGTGGCCTTTCCATAAATCCGCTCTGATTTAACTAAAAGGAGCGATTTTTTACATAGCGAGAAGGCAGAGGGTCAGCGTTGTTTTTCCGTCACTACATTTCCCATTAGTGTGCAGCCTTGTCTCCTGCCTGCAGCGTGTAATCGGAGGGCTTGAAGGTAGCACCGGGCTGCCATTCTCAGAGCCAAGTGCAATCTATCATGATTAGCTGGCCCTGCTAAAGAGAACCCTGCTGCAGCAGACGGCAGGTGGGGCTGTACATCAGAGTTGGCTGGGACATGCTGAACTATACCAGCTGGCACCAGGCTTTCCTCTTTGGTGAGATTTTTTTCATCCTTCAAGACATCCCTGCGGTTAGAGCAGCAGCCTCATTTTACTGCTGCCCACAATATTCTGCTTGGGACAAACTTAAACAACCGCACGGCTTGTGCCAAGCTGAGAACTATACAAGAATGACACTTTCATTGACTGGGGTAATGGGGTTGCTAAGACAGAAAAAGCTAGTAGGTTTGTAAATATGCTGAATGACAACCTTTTTATTCCAGCTCGTTCAAGAACCTACTAGGAATAACTCTCTTTTGGACCTTGTAATAACCAAAAATACTGAACTCATCTCTAACATTTGTGTGGGTGAGCATTTAGGGAATAGTGATCATAACATGGTCTCCTTTCTGTTGCAGAAGCAATTCTATAAGGGAGTAACTAAAACACTAAATTTCATATGTGCAAACTTGGACAGTATAAGGGCATCTCTGCAATATATTAAGTGGGAAATGCTTTTCATAGGGTTAAACACAGAACATAAAATGGGAAGTCTTTAAAAGGCTGGATAATAAATATACTTGTCAGTATATTCCCCTTGTAAGTAAGGAACATTGCTGCAAAGCAAAACCTTTTTGGTTCAATAGAAGCGTTGGTGTTGAGATGGGTAGGAAAGATGTGCTTTTAAGGCTTTCAAGTTAGCTGGGACAGCCGAATCATTTATAAGGTACAAGGAGGCCAATAAATCATGCAAAGAAGCTATAAGGCAAGCTAAAATTGATATGGAAAAGGATATTGCAGCAAGCAGTAAAAAAAATTCAAAATTATTTTTTAAACATGTTAATAGTACAAAAATGAAGCAGGAAGGGGTGGGACCTTTACTATCAGAGGGGGGTCAGCTGGTTGATGAAAACAAAACAAAAGCGCAGATTCTAAACTCATATTTTTCATCTGTCTACACAAATGAGGAACCAGCAAATGAAGGTTTCCTTCTTAATCGTCCAAATTCTAGTAATACAACTAATAATGCATGGTTCACAAATGAGGAAATTCAAAAAAAAGACTAGAACATGTTAAAATTAACAAAGGTCCGGGGCCAGATGGTATTCATCCCAGGGTACTTAGCGAGCTTAGCTTTGTGATTGCCAAACCTCTTTACTTAATTTTTCAGGATTCATTGAGATCTGGCATAGTGCCGAGAGACTGGCGAATTGCTAATGTGGTGCCTCTATTCAAAAAAGGATCCCGTTCTCAGCCTCAAAACTATAGGCCAGTTAGTCTGTCAGTAGTAGCTTTTCGAAGGGTTAATGAAGGATAAGATACTGGACTTTATAGCAAATCATAATACTATGAGTTTGTGCCAGCATGGTTTTATGCTTAACAGATATTGCCAGACTAACTTAATTTCTTTTTATGAGAAGATAAGTAGAGACCTCGATTCTGGGATGGCAGTGGATGTGATTTACTTAGACTTTGCTAAAGCATTTGATACAGTGCCACACAAAAGGTTACTGGTTAAATTAAGGAATGTTGGCCTGGAACATAGTATTTGTACCTGGATAGAGAACTGGCTAAAAGATAGACTACAAAGAGTGGTGGTAAATGGAACATTTTCTAATTGGACCAGTCTTGTTAGTGGAGTACCGCAGGGCTCTGTACTAGGTCCCTTGCTTTTCAACTTGTTTATTAATGACCTGGAGGTGGGCATTGAAAGTACTGTTTCTATTTCTGCAGATGATACTAAATTGTGCAGAACTATAGGTTCCATGCAGGAAGCTGTCACTTTGCAGAGTGATCTGTCAAAGTTGGAAAACTGGGCGGAAAACTGGAAAATGAGGTTCAATGTTGATAAATGCAAGGTTATGCACTTTGGCAAAAATAATATAAATGCAAGTTATACACTAAATGGCAGTGTGTTGGGAGTTTCCTTAAATGAGAAGGATCTAGGGGTTTTTGTAGATAACAAGTTGTCTAATTCTGGGCAGTGTCATTCTGTGGCTACTAAAGCAAATAAAGTTCTGTCTTGCATAAAAAAGGGCATTAACTCAAGGGATGAAAACATAATTATGCCTCTTTATAGGTCCCTGGTAAGGCCTCATCTGGAGTATGCAGTGCAGTTGTGGACTCCAGTCCTTAAGAGGGATATAAATGAGCTGGA
Organism: Xenopus laevis; assembly: GCF_017654675.1. NCBI lineage: Eukaryota > Metazoa > Chordata > Amphibia > Anura > Pipidae > Xenopus > Xenopus laevis. Next base: position 38,915,471 of record NC_054385.1, on the reverse strand, counting down.
GAGAGTGCATAGACTAAGTGCAACTAAATTGATTAGAGGGATGGAAGACTTAAATTATGAGGGTAGACTGCAAAGGTTGGGGTTGTTTTCTCTGGAAAAAAGGCACTTGCAAGGGGACATGATTACACTTTACAAGTACATTAGAGGACATTATAGACAAATAGCAGGGGACCTTTTTACCAATATAGTGGATCACCGTACTAGAGGCCACCCCTTTAGACTAGAAGAAAAGAACTTTCATTTGAAGCAACGTAGGGGGTTCTTCACAGTCAGGACAGTGAGGTTGTGGAATGCACTGCCGGGTGATGTTGTGATGCTGATTCAGTTAATGCCTTTAAGAATGGCTTGGATGATTTTTTGGACAGACATAATATCAAAGGCTATTGTGATACTAAGCTCTATAGATAGTATAGGTATGGGTATATAGAATTTATGTAAAAGTATGGAGGGGTGTGTGTATGGATGCTGGGTTTTCATTTGGAGGGGTTGAACTTGATGGACTTTGTCTTTTTTCAACCCAATTTAACCCAATTTAACTATGTAACTATGTAACTTGCATGAAAGAGCTAAACTTAATAAAAAACATTTGCATTATGCCCGAGCACAAATAGACCAACACATATTATAACATGGCCAGTAATGCAGTAAAAGAGAATTGTATGGAAGTTAAGAAAAACATGTGCCTTTGAACAGTAATACATAGTAACATAGTAAGTAAGGTTGAAAAAAAGACACACGTCTATCAAGTTCAACCTTTTAACTTTTTTTAACCTGCATACCTGCCAGTCGATCCAGAGGAAGGCAAAAACCCCATCTGAAGCCCATCTTACTGCAGTAATGCAGTAAAAGAGAATTTAATGGATTTTTCTTGGAAACTAGACTTGGAATGAACTTGGAATATAACATCTCAAGCTTTGTCTAAATAAATCAATCATTTATTTTACATATGTAATCTAATATTTGTGTCACCCTACTTAAACTATATACATATATCTATGCTATTTAACTGCCCTGTTTCTCTGCAAAAAAAATCTCTATTTTTTAACTTTTTTACAGGTTTTTAACTAATATGTATAGGTTAATCAATGGTTGTACCTAATCTGTAATGATGTTTCGGTTTGGACTTTCAGAAAATGTTTCCATTTCCAATCACTGCTTCTTAGGCACGAAACACGTTAGGCATTGCTGAGATGTTTTTGCTTAAATAAATACTTTTTTTTACTACATCAATCTACGGAGCGTGGTCTGGTATGTGCCAGCCCTTCGTTATTTAATTGCATTATTTGCCTCCCCAAGCTGAAGGTCTGGGGCTTGAGCACCTGGACCCTCCTTCCTTTTGGGTAAGTTAACCTCACTGTATTCGACACTAAATGTCCCTTCTATAAGTTTATAGTAACAGTATATTAACAGTAAGCTGAGATCACCAATTTCCGTGTAATTCCAGCAAACTGATCCAAATGCGCATGCGCCGAAATAATCTCCTAGTTTTGCCGAGCAGCCAGAAGATGGATGCGTGCAACTCTGCTTGAAGAATCTGCGTCGAGGGTTAGATATAAAGTCTGGGGCATTTCCCCGGGGGGGGGCAGTTAGCCTGGGGGGAGGAGGGTGGGGAGTCTACCTGGGGTGGGGGGTATGGGGTTTTTTTCCTACAGGTTGAATTCTCCTTTAAGTGGGCAGGCCAGGGGCACAACTGAATGGTATTACAAATTTGCAAGCAAGTACATTGCAAATACCAGCTCCAGCCTTAGCAGGTGTTTTACTAGCTGGGTTTGTACAATACTCAATATGAAATACCAGGACCTATAAAAATCTCAGTCCAGATCCAAATTAAAAATGAGGGCATTTTTGACCACTCCACATCTCACCCTGGCAACCAAAACCCTTCTCATCTTCACTTCACCCTTTGTTTTATTACCGTTTTTTTGGGTCTACAAGAAATGACGACATTTAGTAAAGTAAAGCTCTGCCCAATTACATGGCATGCATTAAGGGGCAGATTTATCAAGGGTCGAACTGAAAATTCAAATTTCACGTTTTTTTACGGCCAAAACTGTCAAATTCGACTAGGGAATTGTTAAAATTCAATTCAAGTTTTTGAAAAAATTTGAATTCGATTTTCGAGATTTATCATACACTGGCCCTTTTCGCCACCTAAAACTTGCCGAAATTGCTGTTTTGGCCGATGAATGATGTACAGGGATCAATTTGGAGTTGTGCAGCCTTCCTGACATTCAAGTTTTTTGATCAGAAAAAACTTGAATCAAATTATATTTAAATTAAATTGAATTTGTGGTCGATCACGTTCGCCCGAGTTTGTAAAGTTAGATTTTTTGAATAAATTGGTTGAATTTCGAGTTTATAGGAGTTTTAAATAACTCCCATGAACGACCCTTGATAAATCTGCCCCTAAGTGTCACATCAGATTCCCTGGAGGTGCACTGGAGGCCCCTTAAAATCCCTTTGAACTATTAAATAGTATTGTTTCTGGCTGGTTGAAAACATCTGTTGAGAATGAACAAATTTTCTCTTTATAGGTTATACAGTAATGCATGAGAAAGAAGCATGGCAATGCTGAAAGCTCAGAATGATGAAGGGGTTCCTTCACAGTTATGCACGTTTGGTAATGCCATTAACAGATCCTCCTATCTGTCACTTATTATACTCCTGTAACCGCTGTGCATGAACTGCAGAGGGGAGATAAGTAAAGTAGCAGATATATAATCTCATTTCTGGAACAGCATTGCCTGTTTTCGCTGCCAAAAGAGAATATTTTTTTCCCATTCTACAAAACAAGAAAAAAAAGAAAGATATACGGTATACATTATTTCCACTATATATCTATACATTTCTGAAATGTAACTTTACCACGGTATGCTCTTTGAACCGTTTTCAACCACTGCCCTTATGCTAAACAACAAAATGTATAGTTCCAATATCCACACAATCATGACATTTTAAGCCACACCTACAGGTGACACCCGCATGCAAGGCCCACCCATTTTTTTTTTAAATCTATCCCTAGATATGGAAATATGATGGGCTTAATTTAAGAGTCTTTAAAGATTTCTTTTATTACCCCAGTTCTTTTGTCCGTGTTAGATGAACCTACCAACTCTTTAAGATACAGATGGAGCAAACATTATATAGACATATGGCTAGCATGGCTCAGCATGGACCAACACATCACTCCATTTGAATAATCATGATGACACTTCTTTTCAATTTAAATAAATACTTTGACATGTTGTGGCCTTTTTGTGCCTGCAGCATAGTGTAATACCACAAGCAAAGCTTGCTCCATCTGTAGGTAACCAGTGTGTTTCTTATTCACCTGTAAATGAACTTCTAGTATGATGTAGAGAGTGAGATTCTGTGAAACTTTGCAATTGGTTTTTTGAGTTATTCATCTTTGTATTCAGCAGCTCTCCAGTTTGACATTTCAACAGTTTGGTTGCTAGGGTCCAATTTTCTAGCAACAATGCACTTATTTGAATACGACACTGGGATATGAAAAAGAGTGGGCCTGAATAAAGAGATAAATAATAAAAAGTAGCAATAACAATAAGTTTGTAGCCTTACAGAGCATTTACTAGACTAGTGTCAGGGGCATGGCACTAGTTCTAACATTTCACAAATGCTAGGAAATGGCTGATCTTGCCCACTCCCATATCTTGTGTCTTATTCCTTTCCCTTTAGATTGTAAGCCCTTTTGCACAGGCCTTCCTCCTTTTGTACCTGTATTGGTAGTGATGTATGTAACGCCATATGTTCTACGCATGTAATTCATGTGATTTAGTTGTTTAAACACATTTACTTTACAGTAAATATATGCGCAATATGTTGGCACTCTATAAATGCATGTTAATAATAATAATAATAATAATAACAATAGATGGGGTCAGTGACGCTTATTTGAAAGCTGGAACGAGTCAACAGAAGAGAAATAATTCAAAAAATATAAAAAAGAAACAGTGAAGACCAATTGAATAATTGCTTTGAATTGGCCATTCTATAACATACTAAAAATTGACGTAAAGGTGAACCACCCCTTTAGAAATTATGAAAGCGTAGGTAGGCACTTTATCCATTAAGGAAGCTTTATGGCAGAAGGCTAAGAATAATAAGTCATAAAATTCTCTGATTGATAAGATATATAACTCACAAGCTGGTTGGGCATATAAATACACAATGACATTATTAGGCCACTGTGCAGGTGAGTCACGTGGAACTATCTAGCAGGCGTTGGGTAGGGGTCAGTGGATCCCTCCTACTCACAAGCAAGTCGCAGATGAAGGTGGCAAGCTGCCCGCGCGCGCCTATTACGCGAGTAATGAGCCCAGGCAGATTGAGCAGTCATGACAAATGACATGATCGGGTCATCAGAAGCCGGCTGGATTATTGCTTCCACTAGTCAAGGCACAGAGATTCCAAAGCTCTGCTGAGAGGCAGCTCCGTCACACACAGAGACTCAAGCGGTGCTGTTAAATTAAGATTTATTGAGATTTGCAAAGAGGGGAAAAATAGAAATATATATAGTACATCTGCAGCTGATGAAATGATTCATTTCTCATTTAAGCCGAGCGCATGAAATAATTAACCCATTCCCTGCACCTTTTCTTTTTTTTCCCTATTAAAGCCAAACTGAAACATGAAATCCTAGGGCTTCATCCTGACAGAAGGTTCACCCCTAGCCCCTATCTTCCCTCCCCATTAACGTGCAAGAAAGTCTGTTGTTAATGATTGCTCTCTATTGACCTTTAGAGGGAGCTCTTGGCCAAGTGTCCCTGCGATGTGCTGATTCAGAAAACAATAAGCAATCGATCGGATATAGACAAAAAACAGAACCATTTGCATAAAAAAAATCCCCTGGCAAGGTTCCGTTGGATTAGCGCTAATGAATAGCTCTTTAATTATCCGTTATATGCGGCAGACGGATATTATAGGTTATCTTCTGCGCAATTATTTTGCTGTTGAGATCATTTCAATAAAAAATGATCTTCCATTTTTAACTATGTTTATTTTAACAAATATATTGAGGAGACCCTGCTGTCTAATGGTATTCTGGAAGCTCTCAAGATTTAATGATGGGTATGAAGATGAATAATGGTGGTATAATGAGAGTGGTATGTTTTTTTACTGGCCCTCATCTACCACTGGGTGTATACAATAAGCTACAGCTAATAATGATGCCTAATAATGATGCCATGGGGCAAATTTACTAACTGGCGAAAATTTGAAAGCGACGGCTTCGCAGCCATTGCAACACTTACCAAGATGAGAATTCACTCTGACAACACTAATTTACTGCAATGCAAAGTTTCGTCCTGGTGAATTCACTAGCGTTACTGTGGCAATGCGATCAAGTCAAATGAAGAAGCGCTAGCGTTCAAATCTGCCTAGCGCAACTTCGTTAGTAAACTTCACTCGGGCTAATTTGCATAGGGTGGGAAATTTAAACTTGAATGGAGGTCTGTATGTTACATGTTGCAGCTAATACATTACATTTCCACTGATAACTACACAAGTCCAGGGAACCTAAATAAAGCCAATACAGTTGTTATAATGCCCTATACTGGGGGAAAGTGGGTACCCAAAAAAAAATATTTATGCCTTTTGCAGCCTATCACCCTGAAAATCTGAAAAGTCGCCAGCGATTTTCCACTCAAAAATTATGATGTAAGTAACTGAAGATTGAGGATGTTCTATGCACTCCATTTCATTTCGCCTGGTCTGAGCTTTGCGAAGGCAAGTCTGCCGAAAGAGTTAAGGTTCAGTATAAACCGCATCTTAGTGAATTTGCGGAGTAACGTCCATTCACCAGAGTGAAAAGTAGCCTGGCGTTAGAGTGCGAATCAGCGCTAGCGTCTGTCTCCTTTGCCTGCGCTCGTTAGTAAATCGGCAAAGTGGCCAAAAGTGGTAATGCTGGTGAATTGTCACCAGCGTTAGTCACTTTAGTAAATTTACCCACATTAAGTGTCCTAAGTTAATAGTGTCCTAACTTTGAAATGTATTGGTTCCAGCATGCCATTGAGGTACTAACATGGAAAAACCCTTACAATGCCATCTTTTGTATGCACTCTCATAAGAAAGCGTGCCTATGGACATGTACCTCTTTGGTGGTAGCACTGCTGTTGATAGACCACTGCCGTGTTATGAATAAAGGCAAGCTGGGGCTTTAAGGAGGACTAAACCATAAAAATGAAAATGGCCACAAATACTGAACTTATTGCACCAGCCTAAAGGTTTAGCATTTCTATAAAAGTAATGTTTCAGGCCTTCAGTGTTGTGCAATGCAGCTGACCAACTTGGATCAGTTTAGGAGTGTCAGTGACACTGCACATGCTCAGTGGGCTCTGGCCAGTTGAGAAGCTAAGCTTAGGGCTCATCAAAAACAGGGTTGGACTGGTCTTGTGGGACCAGGACAATTTCCATCAACTCTTTCTTATTTCCAGTATAGGCCTATATGACCTCTATAATATTTATCATTATACCTGTAAACATCTAATTGCTGTGATAGTAGCCCCTCATGTCAAGTTCTCTGGTGGGCCTAGAAGACCCACTCAGACTTGGGTGGAAAAGAAATATAAAGAATGTTGTTGGAGTAATAATTTCAGAGCACATGGCCTTAAATATATATCAGGAAAAATGATGAGCATCATATGAAACACTGAATACAGCCTTGAGTGGTCAACATCTAAGCAACACAGCTCAAAACCTGCTGTTACATTTCTTGCTTCCAGCTCAACCCAAGGCCACTATGGAATGTACCATTAGGTTGGTTGTGATTGTTGCTAATATTGTGTATGTGCTATTTCATTTAGAGTGATGTCAAAGTATATAAAGACTTGGGGATGGTAATATGCAAATATTACCAAGTTCTCTGAGCTGTATCCTCTCCTACAGTATCTTCTCTTTCTCTCCTACTCATATAAAGGTAATTGCAACCCATCAAATATGACGGAGTTCCTTGGGACCATTGTGTGATTCTAAGGTGATACACTCAAAGATAATAAACTTGATTGCCGAGCTGTGGGTTTTGCAAAATTCCAAATGAGAAACTTCTTCATTTTGCCATTGCTTTTGTTTCCAATCTAAGTGCTAGAATAATAGTAATGGGGAAAGAATATGTCACATTACAGAATTTTCATTAGCGTACATGAATCGCTTACGGCAAACAAGCCTAAATGGTCTATAATATATATTGCTAATCTCTGGTAGCATTATGTTAATACGCTTTGCGATGCATGAGTAATAGCAGTACTGTTTATAGTCCTAAAAATATTACTTGTATAATTGTTCTTCATGAGGTCAAAGCTGTGGGAGTATAGAAATATTCTTTAACATTTATAGCATTACTCATGTTATAAGGAAGAATGTAGCCCCCAACAAAATTGATAAGATTAGACGTCTTCAAGCATGGCCCTTGTAGTCCAGCCAGCGTCCTAGAGGATCTCCCAGTGGACCCAGACCACCATTGGCCCCAGCCATGGATACTTTTCATCAGCTTTTTCTTATTACAACCAGAGTCCCCATAACAGCCACAATGAGCTGTATGTTCTCCCCATGTCTGTATGGCTTTTCTCTTTGTACTTCAGTTCCAAAATCATACAGGCAGATTTATTGCTCCTCACTATAGTATGTGTGAATGCAACTGGGACTTAAGATTGCAAGCTCCACTGGGGCAGGGACTGATGAGAATGATGATCAATCCCTGTACAGTGCTATACCAATAGAAAATAATAATGATAATAATAATACAACTTGTGCATGCTGCATTAATACTCAGTTACCAAGCAACTTTTTGTAGCTTATATTCCTAAATGAGTAAGCTACATTTAGGGGGGTGATTTATCAACATGCAAATTAAAAAAATTTTACAATTACATTTTTTTTTTCACAAAAATTCACAAATTCAAGTTATATTTTCAAAAATTTGAATGTTTGGTATTTATTAAGCATAAAAACTTGAATGTAAAACTTCGGCATGAAAAAACTTACGAGTTCATGAAGAAGTCAATGGGAGTTGTCCTGTGCACAATAAAAGCCATAATTCTAATTTGAGATTCTTGAGTTTTTCTGAGCTTGTAAACTCACAAATATGAGTTTTTTGAGCCGATAAACTCACAAATTGGAGGTTCAGGTATGGGACCTGTTATCCAGAATGCTCGGGACCTGGGGTTTTCAGTATAATGGATTTTTCTGTAATTTGGATCTTCATCTCTTAAATCTACTAGAAAATCATGTCAAAATTAAATAAACCCAGTAAGGCTGGTTTTAATTGTATCTTAGTTTGGATGAAGTACAAGGTACTGTTTAATTATTACAGAGAAAAATTAAATCATTTTAAAAAAAAATTGGATTATTTGGATAAAATGGAGTCTATGGGAGATGGGCATTCCGTAATTCAGAGATTTCTGGATAACGGGTATTCTTTTTTTTTCTACTATTGTATTCGATCCAGTTATTCCTATTTGGATTTTTTAATAAATAAGCAAAACATTTGAGTTTTTTTAAATTGTGAGTTTATTTGAAGTAGAAAAAACTCTAAGGGCCAGGGCACATGCTGCTATTTAGGGAGATTAGTCGCCCAGCGACAAATCGATCCTTCTTCGGGGCAACTAATCTCCCCAAACTGCCTTCCAGCCGGCTAAAATGTAAATCGCTGGCAGGATGGCAGTCGGAGCGATTTGGCTTTCCAAAGTCGTCCACGAAGTTTCCTCGTGAGGTAACTTTGGGCGATAGCGGAAAACTTTGCACTCCAAGTGCCAACCCATCGACGATTTAGATTCTAGACGTGGGGAAGGCAGTTTGGGGAAATTAGTCCCCCGAAGAAGAAGCAATTTGTAGCTGGACGACTAATCTCCCGAAATAGCCTTACCCTTAAAGTTTAAGAATTTGATTTATAATAAATCCTTGTAAAAATTTGTGTTAAATCACCACTGATGTAGTGCAGCAATAACCCACCCCCAGCTAACAGGCATAAGGACATAAAGCAAAAATGTGCAACGTGGGTTCTCCATGTTCCTTAAAGGAGAATTCAACCCTAAAGTTAAAAAAACTCAGGCATCGAAGTTCATGGGCGCCATCTTCTTCTCTTTGGAAATCTTCAGAATGAGACCGGCATGGCGGCGCATACGCAGTTGGTGCAATTTTCTACACATTGGGGTATATTTATCAAAGAGTGAAGTTAATAGTGAAGTTCCGCCACTAGAGTGAAATTCCGCCACTTCCCATTCATTTCTATGGGGTTTTTAAAGGTGTATTTATCAAAGGGTGACATTTCACTTTCACCCATTGATAAATACGCCTTTCAAAATCCCATAGAAATGAATTGTGAGCTGCGGAATTTCACTCTAGTGGCGGAACTTCACTCTTTGATAAATTTACCCCATAGGCGGAAACTCACGAAGATTAACAAAGCATCTGAAGATGGCGCCCGTGAACTCTGATGCCTGAATTTGCACTGAGGGGTAAGTAAAAAGTTAGGGGCATTTGCCCAGGGTAACACTTAGGCTGGGGGGAGGAGGGAGGGGGTCTATGTAGGGTAGGGTTTTTTTAACTTTAGGGTTGAATTCTCATTTAAAAGCACCAAGTGACAGTTGAGACACGGGGAATGCTGGGAGATGCAGATCACACTAAGGCTTAAAGGAGCGCAGGTTGGATTTGCCTGAAATGTCACATCAAATTCCAGAGACCTGTATGAAAGTGTAAGACCACATTGTATATGACTTTAAACAGACACTTATAAATACTCTGTTATTTATGCCCATAACCTACTCATATCCGTGAACTCAAAATGTGCCCTTTCCTGAAAATGATAACAGCTAATAAGTTTTTCACATTTCATAGCGTCACCTTAACCATTATCTACAGTATATATAGTTTAGATAATAAATGGCTATTTTAATAGTTCCTGCTACACAGTGCTTTTTTCTCCAGTGATAAATTTGCCTCCAAAAAAACCTGGCATGAAATTGTCTACCTAAGGCTGCTGGGTGGAGGTGGAGTCCCACTAGAATTTTGAGGAAGACTGTTACATTGTGGGTAACAATAGGGCAAATCATTTAAAAAAGGAATTTACTTTTATGGTACTTTCAAAAAGGTGTAATGTATGCCTGATTTTACCAAGTTATAAATCAGAGACTCAGCTCATTTTTCAATGTCCATGAAGCTACTAGCTCTATGCCTCACTAATGTGTTTTCACATTCTCAATGGTCCAGTCCACCTGCCGATTAGCCAATAAAATGCTGAATTCCAATTTGAGATTTGGACATGTGCAAATATAAATTAATCCCTTATCTGGTTAATTCAAGCCAGTTTCATTCTACTTTCAGTATTTTTTTTGTTATGTTTCTGTTTCCTTAGAGGGTTGGACTGATCAACATGGCCCAGGACCATAGCAGACTTAAAGGATATGTGAACCCAAACAATTATTTTTTGCGTAATAAAAGAAAACACAAGTATAAGCAACTTTCCAATATTAGTTTATTAAATATTGTTGGGGTTTTAAGTTATTTGTAAATGTAATTGCTACTGAAAGCAGCATTTGCTCAATACCTGGTGGTTACATTTTAAACAATGTTGCAAGAGCCAGTCTCGTCCAGCAAGACAGGTCTGTTAATCAGTTGTCTTATCTTACACTGCTTCAAGAGCCAGAGCCACCAGTACTGAGAATAGAAAGGGACAAACACTACTTTCAACAGAAATACATCTACAAATAACTTAAAAACCATAGAAACAAATCTATATTGCAAAGTTGTTTAGAATTGTGTTTTCTTTTATTAGGCAAAAAATATTTTTGGGGTTGACATGTCCTTTAAGGGATAAAGATCCAAATTATGGAACGATCCATTATCTAGGATACCCCAGGTCCCCAGCATTCTGAATAATAGTCCTATAACTGTAACCTGATTATCTCCCTAAAGCAGTGGTTTTTTATTCAGTTGAAGCCTCCCCTGAAGTTATGTTACCTAGGACAAGAAATATGTTTTCACCCCAAATGTTGCCTTTACTGACCTTCAATCTGGGCTTCCAGGTGTATCTAGGAGAACAAATATGCATGCTACCCAAGTCTCGCCCATACTGGCCTTCAAACTCATCTCCGCTGCCATGGCTCAAGCCCCCCATAAGAAAAACAGCTTCACGGTTTGGGAACCACTGCTCTAATGTGCTAGGTGCATATGCTGAGCTGTAAAGACACACACTTAAGTGGAAGCAGGATTTACAGGAAAGAAGATGCTCATTTTAATTACAAAGGGCTTCCCAAAGAGTCCCTGCAGACAATAAAAGCTGTTTCCTTTAAGGCTAATCCATTGTCACACTATATATTGGAAGGCAGCCTGCAGATCCCTGGGGAGCTAAAGGTACATGCATATGTCCTTCCACAGCATCTGTCTGGGCCTGTCAAAGTGTCAGCTCCTCAGTGTGTGTGTTCACTGACCCTAATAATATATGCAGTGATAAGAATAGGTGCTTCAGTGCAGGGGCTGCTATCAACAAGATGTTAGGAGAAAGCTCAATAAAGTTAGAACACCGGAGTTAATGAAAAAGTGTTAATAAAAGTACTGGGAGGGAGGGTTGAAAAATCTGGTGCAAGAGAAAGAAGCAACACTATAGAGTATTTCAGAAGGAATGGGAAAAAATGCTGAATTTATTTTGTGCTATTGGGATGTTCTACACTGCACATAGAATGTTATCTTGAATGCTCAGGACCTGGATTTTTCCAAATAACGGATCTTTCTGTAATTTGGATCTTCATACCTTCTAGAAAACCTAGTAAACGTTAAAATAACCACAATATGAGTTAATTATGCCATTTGGATCAAGTACAAGCTACTGTTTTATTATTTCTGAGAAAAAGGAAATGATTTTTTAAAAATCTGGATTATTTGATTAAAATGGGAGACAGCCTTTCCATAATTCGGAGCTTTCTGGATAACCTGTACTCGATAAGGAAAAGATTTGCCCCCAAGGTGCTGGTAAACAGGCGTGTAATTTATTCAGTAATCCATAGCAGCCAATCAATGATTAGCATTTAACCACCAGCTGCAGGTAGAACACTAAAGGCAAAAACATGATTGGTTGCCATGGGTAGTATTTACGGCCCAGGCGCTGATTTGCCCAGGGCTATCTTAAGTCACAACTTTGCTTTGAAACAAATCTAGCGTTTGTGTATGGTGTTTAAATACCTTAATATCTAAGGTTTCATAAAATATTTACAATTTTGTGACATTCCACAATGATTTAAGCCAGTAAGCGTGTTGCTTAAGTAAGTAAGCTGGCATTGCTTTGCCAGGCACTGAGAAAGGAAAATGAATGTAAATGCTACTGAATATAGCACAATCACTTTGAAATAAAAATTAGAAACCGTGACACCTTTTTTTTGTTGTTGCCAAAAATCACATTTACTGATTATTAACAAACAATTATATTCTGCTTGTTTCTACGTGGCCTGGAAATGCAGTGTAAGGTCCAGAACTAGTCCGTGTTGCTCCCACCTGTGGCTCCCCCTCTTGACATCCAGCATTAATTGCTGTACACAGGAGGGCTTGCCGTATAGAGCAGCAGAGATCTGCCTACTGTACAGCACATCAAAGGGAGAGCATCTCATACAACCAATTATTGTATAAAGCTCAAAGGCTGCTATGCACATATGCCCTTCTTTTTCATCTTCGCTGCATTGTGCACCCTCATTTGCTCCTTTTATATGAGTTTTCAGCTGTGATAGCCGTGTGGTGGATGACAGCAGGGATATTCTGGTGCTTTATCTTCGAGGCAACTTGGGCTACTCTTTGGACATATCCATCGTGCCTCTGTGCACAGCACTTTAAATTGGGAATGGAACAGTTAACATCTGTTTTAAAAGCGCACTGAATTATTTCTGCTGCCAACCATCCATGGCCACTTTATCAAGATGAACAACCCATTACACATAAAGACAGAGATAGAGACCTCAGTTAAGTCTTGTTCCTTGACATCTCAACTAATAAATCCTGAAGAAGGAGCCAATTCATTTCTGCACAGATAAACAGAGAGAGGTGTGTGAGCCCATTGTGCTTGATCCCTAAATCCTTGAGTTCATGGGGGAAAATAGGTTTGCTGTAGAAGGGATATAAATCTGTCTCTAGGGAACACAAAGGCTCTTAATAAGTTTGGGCATGGAGACTTATATGCAGTCACTTATGGAGAGGAAACACTCAAAGAGCTGCGTAAATATCTGCCGCTTCTGTGGCAGGAACAGAGTGATTATTTTATATAGGAAAGACAAATAAAAGGGTTGGTTGTGAATCATAAGATATTTCAGGATAACATCTCTTTGGGAGGCTCACATGAGTGCCAGGAGGTATATGTGTGTATTTTTGTAGGGGGCGAGACAACAAGACAAGCCACAAGTATGTGCCAATCAATGTCCCATAGGCTGTTGGCTGCTCATCGGAATGAAGGTCAGTAAAGAAAAGGAAATATAAGAGCATGGAGCTTTATGTCCAATTATTTCCAAGTAGTGACCCTTGTGCCACCAGTTCTTACCATTTTAGTCTTCAATAAAAAATGGTAAAATATATACTGATATCAGAAGACATCTTGGAACTCCAAAAGGTGTATGAAAGTCTTTGACGTCATGGAACTCCTCTGTGACTTCTAATATCCTTGAATTATATAACAGCAAATACTTGCTATTATACATTGGGGGAAACGTGCATCTGCAATGTGTTTGGGTCATGAAAGAAAGAAGAAATTCCAGCAAGCCCAAAAGCTTCTGTGTAGTTCTAAGAAGGGAAGATTGCACTGAGTAAGTCATTTCTATTCGCCAGCATGTTGTGTGTAGCTGTGCCTACTCCATTCTACAGGAAGCCGTTAGTGTATATAGTGCAGCGCATAAAGTGGCGTGCCCTACTTAGTAAGTGCAGGGGGTTACAATACGAGGCAAGCGTGCCGCTATGTTTCTGCTTCGGTGCTGAATGAATACGGAGCTTTTCAATCACGGCTACAAAGAAAACCAAAAAAAGAGAAATGTGCAGAGAGAAAGACCTCTGAGAATGGCAAATCTATACAGCACAAGTGCTCTTAGAAGATTACGGCCATTGGAACTGATAGGGAAAAGTGTAAAATTTAACACTTCTCACACATAAACCAGCTGGATATATGTCACAATTTGGAAGGAGCCTACAAGGTAACATGAAGTTGCAATACACCCCATGCACATACTGTACAAGCTTTATTGCCTCTTTAATTAGGAATTTTATCAGTGGAGAATAGAGGAAAATATTAAGCAGAACCAACTGACACCGATAAAGGCAAATATGCAGTCACATTGCAATACACAATAGCCCTACATAAATTGTGCATTAAAAAAAAATAAAAGACCCCCTAATGTAAAATATGAGGATACAAGAAAAATGCCCTTGAAAAAGAGCTTGTGCAGCGCAAAATATGTTTTTGCAGTGGTACTTCTGCGCTTTTTGATATCTTTCAATAACTTTTTATATTTTGAAAGAAGTCACACAGTTACATAGCTAAATTGGGTTGGGTGGGGTGCGCATGTGCGGCAGGGCCCCAGAGTGGCCTTTGTGGTATGTGAATATTTGCAGGGTTTTAACAGTCACCATTGTGTTGGAAGGCTTTTTCGCTCTACTCTAATCTTTAGTTCACATATTTCTGCCCCAGAAAGTAAGTGACGCTACTCTGGAACGCATTTGTGTTCCAGATCGGAGTTTTGAGACTTTCGCGCCAAGAATTTTACAACACACACAAAGAAAGGTATAAAACTATTCTTTACAGTAGGTTCCTTCTGCCTTTTTATTTTGCTTTGTGCCCCTGACGAAGACCATTACTCAGTCGAAACGTGTTGGGCAAATACTTTGATTATGTAAATTTTTGAATTGATAAAATGTTTATTTTTTACTGAGTGATCTAAACTTTTTGTTTTGGCTGATGCATACAATGGAGTCTTAATGGGCAGTCTCCTGTTGGATTGGCACCTCTCATTCAAACAGTGTATGCATTCTCTACACTCTTTTTTGCTTTGTGGTATGGCCAGGGGTTGGAGGGGGCCCGAGACATCAGCCCTGGTGGGCCCTCTGCCCCCCCAGTCTGACCCTGTATGTACCATCTGTGCATTTCTAGCCACAATGTACATTGTCTGATACTGATACACATGGTGGGTTACAGCTACAAGTACTAGTTGGCTGCAGTAGGGTTTCCCCCCTCAATGGAACCAATTAAACCTATTTGTGTGAAGCCACCAATCTCCATGTCTAACACATGTTTATGTAATATTTTACATATTAGCAACAACAACAAAATAACCTAATGAAATGAGTCGCATTCATGGTAAAATGATCATTGTGTTTTCATTTAAATTAAAGCCTGCCCTGTCACATTGCTCAAATGACATGAAATGTGTTATCTAGCAGACATTTCATAGAGTTCTCCATTATGTTACAGCCATGTTTTATGACAGAACAAATTCAGGTGTCAAAAATATAATATAACACAAACAGACGGGAAGCCGCTTTGTGACACTGCCCTTGGGATAAATATTAGTATATAATACACAAAAACCATGAATATCTTGTAAATTATATCCTTATAAACAGTGAGTTCTGATGTCATCAGTTATAAACGGTGAGTTCTGATGTAATTTCTGTCACATGACTCACTGAAACGTGTGTATTATAATAAATAAAGTACCCTCAGTTGCAAAATATGGGCCTTCGGCCTCGTGTTTTTATATGGTCATAAAACTCCTCGGTAACTTATAATATCCTTATATTTTACAAGAGGGGGTACTTTATTCACTATATAATACACAAGAGCCATGAGTATAATGTGAAATATATCAGTGTTTACTGATGCCACCAGGGTCGGACTGGGGGGTCCGGGGCCCACCGGGACTGGTGTCCAGGGCCCCCCTCTAGCCCCCGCTACCTACTTTTTAGGTGAGTCCCTGCTCGGCGCCCAGGCGGCGCATCGTGCATGCGCAAACGGCGCGCATGCGCGAACACAAACGGCGCTCCGCGCGCATGCACAAACGGCGCTGCGATGCGCAAACATTTTTTTTATTATTTTTTTAAAACTGTCTGGGAGAGGGGGACTGGCCCGGCGGGGGCCCACTATGGTCGGGGCCCACCGGGTATTTTCCCGGTATCCCGCCGGGCCAGTCCGACACTGGATGCCACTGTTAGTCATGTGACTCACTGAAACCTGAATACAGTATAAAGGTATGTAATCGGTGATCAGGAAACCTGTTATCAGAAAGCTCTGAATTATGGAAAGGCCATCTCCCATAGATATAATTTTTACAATTATTTCTTTTTTCTCTGTAATAATAACAGTACCTTGTACTTGGTCCCAACGAAAATATAATTAATTATCATTATTATTATTATTGGAAGCAAAACCAGCCTATTGGGTTTATTTAATGTTTACAGCGTTTTCTAGTAGATTTAAGGTATGAAGATCCAAATTATGGAAAGATCCGTTATGCAGAAAACCCTATGTCCCAGACATTCCGGACAGACCCCATACCTGTACTACATAAAAAAAACTGACCCCTTATTGTTCCTTGAGCTGTATAAAAACAGTTGGTCTTCAACCTTGGGCCTCTATATAGACATGGAACACATTGGTGACTAATAATACTCAATTGGGGTACAATGTTCGATATCTATTATTATTAGGGACTGGTTTAAGGCTATGAATCCTTGTCCCATAGCTTATGTATGGCCATTGACATTACCAGCTTTTAAAATATTCTGTGGGAGTGATCATACTTGCAGAGATCACACCCAACCATAAACAAGATGGTATCCAAATTTGGAGGGACATTGGAGTATGAGACATCCAATGTTAAAGAAAATGGTTCGTCAATCATAAAAGGCTCTCACACCAGACTCAGAATCATGCCAAAGCAGGAATCAAAGCAGAAGTCTGTATTTCATATCAGGGTAAAAGATACAGGCTTGATATATATTTAATCATGTACAGTACTTGTAAGTACAAAACGCGTCAGGCATGTTCCTGTTTCCCTGATGACATTCTGCTTTTATTCCTGCTTTTGTATGATTCCAAGTCCTGTGTAGGAGCCTTTAATGATGCACGGATTTCTTTTCCTAAGCAACGGGTTTGGGGCATTTGCATATAGACCACTGATTAGTGACCTTTTGCATTTGTGCTCTACCTGCTGCTTTTTGCGCAGTCTTGCAAAGAACTGCATCTGAGTCCCAATGAGCAATCCCTGCTTCATATGTTGGAGATAAGCATGTGCGATTGTTTCAAGTGGAATACCCGGGGCATTGGCACCAACTAGAAAGCACTATGTAACATAGCAGCCCTTGGATGCATTGCATGAACAGACATGAAAGGCTACACAACAGCTGATTACAAGATCTGGCAATACATAGCATTTTACTACAGGCTATGATCTATTTTTTTTTATATGCCTGGCAGAACTGAGGTAAAATGCATATGGAGAACTGCCCTCAACTATATTCTAAGGCAGAAATGGAATAATTTAGTATTTGGACTCGTTATTAATCAATAGCATCTAGAATACTATTTGCAAGACAGTTGATAATTTTTCCTTGGCAAAGTAGGGATGTAGGCAAAGTTAGAGTTACCTTTTTATGCCGTTTTAGAAAATCTGTTTGCAAGAATACCATTTACCCCAGCAACCAGTCGGTGGTTTAATTATTTGGAATAATAATAACAACCTGGTGAGCCAGGTAACATGCTAAAATTTAAGAAAGGACAAGAATTGTAAGGCATATAATTCCAAAAAAAATATAAGACTCATTATGAATAGGCCATTCCCTAACATACTAAAAGATTACTTAAAGGTAAACTACACCTTTAATCATGAATTCCCTTTACATGCTTATTCTGACTGCAATACGGACTCCTACATATCTGTATACATTGGCAATGGCAGTTAGAATGGAATCACAACGCACTCCAACTGAGAACAAATCCAACCCCCAAACAATTTCATATAAATCTTGTGTTCTAAGTGGCTAATGAACAAGAAGTCGTTTGGCAATCATGCCTCTTTGTGTTCAAGTTTTTACAAAGTTATTTTAACCCTTACTGACTGCACACAGTGTAGGACCCAATGTAATGGTTTTATGTCATTGATCTAAAATATATTCATTTCTTAAAATAATATAGGGACAATTACACAGTATAGAAATAAAAGAGAGGAAGTACCATGGGACCACAATGCTGAAATAGCTATAGTTATAATTATGATGATTATCTATTTCATAATGCTTACTTGTTGCTGCACATTCCAGGGTTTTTGAGGTTTTGATGTTTCTGGCTATATACAATCAGTACAAATGTGGCATATTTACAATATACAGAATTGTGAATTTCAGCTTGCAGGACTCCAGCTATTCCTAAACTACAAATGCAGCAGAGTACCCAAAGATTTGGAATGTAGTTGTGAGTGTCACAGAGCCCAGGCCCATTAAAGATTCATTCATTTATGAAGCCTGTTGTAATGGGAATGTTGGACAATCAAATATCTGTTGTGAATACAGGTATGGGATCCATTCAGGGTCGGACTGGGCCGGCGGGACACCTGGAAAAAACCCGGTGGGCCCAGGCCCAGACCGACTCCCCGTTTGGCTGACCCCATAAAAAAACAAAACAAAATCCAGGCCGGTGCGGCGGCCCCCAGGCATGCGTGCTGGCGTTCAATCATATTCGTTGTCGTCCTGTGCCAACGCATTCGTGCAAGCGTTCGTACATGCGCATCACGTGCGCCACAAGGGCCCCAGTGGTTTGGAATCCGGTGGGGCCCAATCGTCCAGTCCGGCCCTGGATCCATAATATAGAAACCCATTATACATAAAGCTACGAATTACGGGAAGACAGTGTCCCACAAACTCCACTTTTTTCCAAAATTTCCTTTTTCTCCGTAATAATAAAACTGTATTTTGTACTTGATCCCAACTAAGATATAATAAATAATAACTCCTTATTGGAAGCAAACCCAGCCTATTGGGTTCAAATAATTTTTACATGATTTTCTAGTAGATCCGTTATCCAGAAAACCCTAGGTCCCAAGCATTCTGGATAACTGGTTCCACACCTGTACAATTTCCTTGAGATCTGGCCTTCAATTCTCCAGATTAAGTGCTACATGGTCTATTCTATCACCCAAGCAGCCGCCTTGGGAGAGACTGTGAATTCCTGGCAGTGCCAGGTTTATTATCTGTAAAGATGTTGAAGTCAAACATGCTGCAATATTAAGCAATTACCCAGGATAGTTAAAACCATCTCCTTGTCACTCAAATAAAAAGGATGTGAGGGTCTAGCAACAAGAGCGGCATCCGACAGATTCTCAGCCCAGCGTGTGTTTTCAATTATATTTAGATTAGCTTCACGCCTCTAATTGTTTTTATTTTCATGTAATACTATTATGTCTGCGCTTTCAGTTTCCCATTCGCTCAGTGTTATCAATTACAAACACACAGAGGCCTCTTGGAAGATGAATGAAGCCTGGTGGTCATGGGTAAGTTCACATGCAAATAAAATATTGCTCATTCTTTGCAAGACATTTCAGCTGATCGCTCACCCATGTAACACTTCCAATGGAGATGGGTTATTAGTGATGTGCTGAGAGCTCGGCTTGTCTAGGAGGCTTTTAACCTATTTGTTACTAGAATGTACAAGTGAGCAACAAGCCAGACAAACTGATGAGTGGTCAACTCTCTGGAAAACTTGAATGATTTCCATTCCAAGATAAACAAAAATGGCTATTAATATATTTTTGGATACCTGGTGCAAGCATGACAAGTCCCATCACAGGCATAAATAGCGTGCTGAAATTCCAAAGAGGAAAAAGGTGTCCCTCCCATGAAAGAAGCAAAAATATCTCAATATAAAAGAACTAAAGAACAATAACACATACTGTACATTATATGAAACCAGAAGTGACTGGGATATGAGTGTAATGAAAGCAAAGGAAGGGGAGGGGGGGGTTCATACCCAAATTGTAACTAAGTTGGCCTTTAGATAAGCCATTGTGCAGGGATTCTAACTGTAGCACTGTGTATATTTTAATATTGATTTATGACATATTCTAAGCATAATTTATAAAAAAAAACAATACATATTATTTCATATACAGTTTTGAAATACATGCGCCAAAAGCACCACGGCAAAAAGTCTAGACAGTAACCTTTTACTAAACAGTTTGCTCAAGCATTAAAGGTTGATAGAAGAGTGGAACCACAGCTCACAGCTTAGGGGCTGATTCACTATGAGTCGAATATCGAGGGTTAATTAACCCTCGATATTCGACTAGAAATTGAAATCCTTCGACTTCGAATATCGAATTCAAGGATTTAGCGCAAATGCTACGATCGTACGATCGAAGGATTATTCCTTCGATCGAACGATTAAATCCTTCGATTCGAAGGATTTAAATCCAACGATCGAAGGAATATCCTTTGATCAAAAAAAGTTAGGCAAGCCTATGGGGACCTTCCCCATAGGCTAACATTGACTTCGGTAGCTTTTATCTGCCGAACTAGGGGGTCGACGTTTTTTTTAAAGAGACAGTACTTCGACTATCGAATGGTCGAATAGTCGAACGATTTTTACTTCGAATCCTTCGATTCGAAGTCGTAGTCGAAGGTCGAAGTAGCCCATTTGATGGTCGAAGTAGCCCAAAAAAACCTTCGAAATTCGAAGTTTTTTTACTTCGAATCCTTCACTCAAATTTAGTGAATCGGCCCCCTGGTGTTCGGAGCCAACTGAGTTATTCCTTAGTCTCTAACGCACAGGCAGTACAATGGGATTTCCCAGTCTATAGGCCATAAATACATTATCATAAGCAATCACATGACCAGCAACATGTAGCAAGGCATACCACTTACTAACTACAGCATTGGCAATACAATGGTATTTAGTCTACGTACCATCTGTGCTAGAGATATAGTAACTGCTGTGGATGACTTTCCTATGCCACTAATATGATTTTTTTCATGATTTGTGTCTGTATGGGGGGCACAGCTGATGATGACTTGAATTGATGAGTACTGATCTTGATTCCAGGCTTCTTCCATTTTGTTCAGAGAATAGCTGAACTATATAGTTTTAAATGACTTAGAGGCCAAACCTCTCTGCCATATCCAGTTCAGCAGGTCAGCCTACTGGACTGGCAAGAAAACCAATGCTACCCTTTTCCTTCTTGATGCTCTTCTTGACCCTCCATATAAGAAGACTAAAGTGACACAAAGCAACAAAATGTTAAGCCTCTGGGGCACGAGATTCAACCATTAAAAGCACCATATGGATTTCTGCATGGCATGAATCTTCCAAATAAATATTTAGGAACGACTGTTAAAAGAGAAGCAGCACATACAGCATTTAAATGATAGTTTTCCTTTAATTATTCACTGAACTTGGAGGAGGGTCCTTCTCTGCAGTCTGCAGACGGACATTTCTAAGGAATATGGAAAACAAGTCTGAGAATGGATGTGTGAAGGTCAGATTGCCTACGAGGCTGGCACTGAACGCTCTTCAGGCTGGGCCCTTGCTTGTCATAGTAAATTTCCTACTGACAGTCTGGTCTCCATCCAAATTCCACCCCCCACCATTCCAATTAATTAACTGCTCCGTGCTGGAAACAGCACAGCAAATGACTAGGTGTTGAACAAGGGGAAGTAAAATGCAAAACGCATATTATTAAACCTACTTTAAAGGAAAACAGGCATGTTGGTGTTCCTGGTATAATTTCCCCAGGGTACAGGTATCTTAAGTAACAACAACAGAAAAAAAAAATCGAATGAGCGCATGAAAGGCCAAGACGACTACGCAATCAGTGTGACCTCTCAGTACACAGTGGGGAAGAGACCTGTTCTGAACCCTCCTGCACGTCAATAATGTATTGACTGGTTGCAATGCACAGCCTGATACTTGACTCCAGTGCATCGCCCCCCTACGTACTACAGTGGAAGGGTTACTGAATGGAGCATGGAGCAACAGAGTGAAGTTTATCAAGTCATACTTCTGACGTTACTAATATATATGTTGGGAGAACGAAAACAAATGCTGGTTCTGCTATGTGAAGTGGTGTAGAGCAGCCCCAGCTGCTGGCAGCCAACTAAGGGCCCTCCAGAGTTCAGGAGATGTGTCGCAGCGCAGCAGAGCATCTTGTTCTCTGTTGATCCAGCCTGATTGTCATTAAGATCTCTTATTATTCTGCTGCTCAATGGGCTGTGTGTCTATCCTGTACAAATGCAATCTTCAATCTATAGTCAAGCATAGTGTGAAGCTGCAGTTCATCATGCAAGCCTCATGCCTTATTCATTTTATAATGGGCCTCTATTCATGTCTTCGGCGATAGGATCTTTTTCTCTCTATGTCTGGCAACTTTATAAATTACCAGCATATTTGGTGTCATATCAGAGTGTGACATATAGGAATAGAGCATAATATAGGAAATGCAAGATGATACTGTATATACCTTGTGAGAACTTGTGGGGCTTGAAATGTGGATGAACTACAAGTCCCAACACCCACAACAGCCATCTGGCTGAATTTGACCATATTCAGATAAGAATATGCTAGAGTCCGATCCTACATATTAGTTAGCAGTTGAATTGGTTACTGGGAAACCCAGTTAAACTGATTAGTCTTTAGTATGTACAGGTATGAGAACTGTTAATCAGAATGCTCAGGACCTTGGGTATTCCGGATAAGGGATCTTTCCATAATTTGGAATACCTCAAATCTACTAAAAAAAAACATTTTAACATCAAATAAACCAATGGGATTATTTTGCTTCCAATAAGGATGAATTATATCTTAGTTTGAAACCATTATTAAGAATATGAATTGTTTGTTTATATTGGAGTCAGTGAGAGATGGCCTTCCCGTGATTTGGAGCATGCTGGATAATTGGTTTCCGGATAACAGATCCCATTCCTGTATATCTATCTACATAGCTATGATTTCTCCTTCAACCCTTCTTTCTATAACAATACAGGATACTGGTTGCAAGAAGGAGGCAGAACATGCATTTAATACAGGAATATATGTAATGTACGTAGATAGTTTTCCATGGGCAATTACATTGCTGAGGTTTAGGGCCAGTCCAATGGAGAATCAGTTCATACTCTCTCCAGAGATTTTGGGTTGTTGGGTTACAACAGTAGGACTAAAGGCGTGACATTCAATTTGACCAACGACAAAAGTACTGCCGTGAACAGTACAGCAGCCAAAACACATGGCTCAACCTGGCACCAAGTTACGGCTGCCAGTTCTTTTAATTTAAGAAAGACCAGAAAGCCACCAAAACACCCAACAAAAAAGCACCTTGTTTATAACTAATGCACAGTGACAGTGGCAGGCCAGCCAAAACCATGGATTTTTTGTATTACAAAAATAAACAGAGCACTCTCCATCTCTCCAGTTGCCTATATATTTCTATTCACTATCCGCCTGTCAATCTAACATCAGCTATTCACATGGCATGCACTTGTCTTATTTACAAACCAACTGTTGATTTGTATCTCAGAAAGGATCTCTTCTTTTCCATCTCGGAGTCGGGATACAATGGTGTCAGTGCTGATTCAGTTTCCCGGCTCATATAAGGAGTGCTTTTACTGAGTTTTTTTTATTGCTAAGAGTGCCTTTAAAATAATTCCAGGGGAGAGAGGTACACACACTTGCAGCAGTAGTAGCACACTATACGTCAGCCTGTCACTCTGCTATTGTTCAGATGCACTCTCTTCTCCATGGGAAATAACTACACAGAGTGTGATGCCAGGTGACATGACCCAATGTACATTTCAGAGAGAGCCCATGCTGAGCGAACGGATACTTAACCTCTACTCGGTAGAAGTGCCATGCACTCTTGTCTCATCCAGACATGACTGGGGGAATGTTCTTGTGCTTAAGTGATTTGTATGTGATCATCTGTAGTCCCTGTAGAAGGTCTTAAATATACTGCTTTGAGGCCAAAAATAGGACACCCAATGTCATCAGTTTTTACTGTAGGAAGGCAAAACTTTTAAATGTGGAAAACAGCGGCCATGACAGGATCCTCACTAAGCAATGTTGGCCTGGAACATAGTATTTGTACCTGGATAGAGAACTGGCTAAAAGAGTGGTGGTAACTGGAACATTTTCTAATTGGACCAGTGTTGTTTCTATTTTTGCAGATGATACTAAATTGTGCAGAACTATAGGTTCCATGCAGGATGCTGCCACTTTGCAGAGTGGAAAACTGAGTGGCAGCAAACTGGAAAATGAGGTTCAATGTTGATAAATGCAAGTTATACACTAAATGGCAGTGTGTTGGGAGTTTCCTTAAATGAGAAGGATCTTGGTTTTTTTTGTAGATAACAAGTTGTCTAATTCTGGGCAGTGTCATTCTGTGGCTACTAAAGCAAATAAAGTTCTGTCTTGCATAAAAAAGGGCATTAACTCAAGGGATGAAAACATAATTATGCCTCTTTATAGGTCCCTGGTGAGGCCTCATCTGGAGTATGCAGTGCAGTTTTGGACTCCAGTCCTTAAGAGGGATATAAATGAGCTGGAGAGAGTGCAGAGACTAAGTGCAACTAAATTGGTTAGAGGGATGGAAGACTTAAATTATGAGGGTAATGTGTCAAGGTACATTAGAGGACATTATAGACAAATAGCAGGGGACCTTTTTACCCATAAAGTGGATCACTGTACCAGAGGCCACCCCTTCAGA
This sequence comes from Xenopus laevis, assembly GCF_017654675.1. Lineage (NCBI taxonomy): Eukaryota > Metazoa > Chordata > Amphibia > Anura > Pipidae > Xenopus > Xenopus laevis. The sequence continues at coordinate 38,890,755 of NC_054385.1, read as the reverse complement.
CTAAAAGAAAAGAACTTTCATTTGAAGCAACGTAGGGGGTTCTTCACAGTCAGGACAGTGAGGTTGTGGAATGCACTGCCGGGTGATGTTGTGATGGCTGATTCAGTTAATGCCTTTAAGAATGGCTTGGATGATTTCTTGGACAGACATAATATCAAGGGCTATTGTGATACTAAACTCTATAGTTAGTATAGATATGGGTATATATTATTTATGTGGAAGTAGGGAGGGGTGTGTATGGATGCTGGGTTTTCATTTGGAGGGGTTGAACTTGATGGACTTTGTCTTTTTTCAACCCAATTTAACTATATAACTATGTAAGCGCCCTTGTGTGTAATCCCATCTCCTGGGGCATGGCTTTTCGCAAAAACAGACTAACATCAAATTCCATGACAGAAATATCCCCATCTCTGGCACTAAAATAGTACATGCACAGACAGTAGGGTTTGCACACTTAACATATTTTGTTTTTAAATAAATTGCACATATAGTATGTAATTGATGCCTGTAAAGAGATCATGAACATATTGATGAAAACAAGGAATTATAACCAAAATCCCAAATAATTCTGATTTCGCCCCACTTACAGTATATAAATAGATGTGTTTAGATGTATTCCTAGTGGTTTGCACGCTGCACTTTAAAAACAGAAGTCTGTAACATACTAAGCAGGTAAAAGGCAAGCGTTTCTTGCTATAAAAACTCAAGGCTACAAATTGGAAATTGGTGAAAATACATGGAATAGGAGTCATGAAAGACAGCAGTCAGAAGTTAATGGAGCCCCAAATCAAGCTATGGGAATAAGGATTCCTAAAACATGTACAGAAACTGCTTAGCAGTCACAGGATCGGATTATTCTACACTGAAGCCCCTGGAACAACAAAACAAATACAGAATGATACCAGAGCTCTTGCCATGACTACTGTGTCTTAACTACTTAAACAACAGTTTATATCATAGTAAGTGGCATATTGAAAATTCTCACCCAACTGGAAGGTAGCGTTTTCCTTTAATCCAAACAGAATCCCCCCTGTTCAAATGCAACTATTCCTGTTGTACTACAGCTGCCCAACATTGGATACAGAAGCCAGTGACGTATATATTTTCAATCCTGCTTGTGAATTTGAAGATACCGACGGATCTAATAATCTACAAAGGAATCTTCGGCCTGCGGCTGCTGAAGCACCCCTGAAGTTCCACATTAATCCCTGACAGAGGCTAAAGCACTGCAGGGAGGTATCTACAAAAAAAGATGCTTTTTTTTTCTTTCCTTCAGGCAGTTTAGATCAGCTTATTTAAAAATGCCTTTGCTTAAAGGGTTGTATTAAAAAATTATTATCAGTTACTTTAAAAAAAATGCTGGGTGTCCTGCACAAAAGGAAAAGCCGTCTCACTTACTAAAAAAAAAAAAATATCAGGTGACAGACGGTATTGTGCACTGAATACAAGCCAATTAAGGATCAGGCAGAAGAATGTTTAAAGCATTATTCATTCCAAGTGGCAGATTTTATTGCAATCTCAGGTCACTCATCAGACTGCATATAAAATCAGTGAATTGGAAAATAGAGAAAACCTGTCTGTCTAGTAGCCTCCAAATGGTGGGAACGGAAAAACTCACTCTTGTCAGGGTTTTACCTACAGTGTCTGCGTTTATCCCAACTGGTCGTAGGATGTCCATTTGTGATTCGTGATTCATTCAAGGAGAATGGGTTTCAGCATACTTCAAATGGGTGTTTGAACTTATAAGTCCCTTATTTAACTTAGTTAGCAGTGGTTTTTATATCATACAAGTTTACAAGTCACATGCCAGTTGTCTAATGTAAATAGTTGGGAATGAAGTGTTAATTACCTTTTATTTGCTTTGCATTCCTAGTTTCTAAAAAGGCATAAATGATTCCACTGGTAGTTTCAGTTTCACAATGGTCTGGCTCAGGCTGCTTAGCATAAGCTTTATTTTATTTTTTAAGGACTGGCCCAACCAGGAAAAATCCCAGTGGGCCCAGGTGACAGTGAGCCCTCCTGCTCTTAACCAGTTGGCCTATATAATTCCTTGTTTGTGTATGAGTGCAAAGAGGAGACATAGATGGAAGAATAGATTATAGTTATCTAAAGAGAATAGGAGAATAAAGAGTTTAAGTTGGGAGAGGAGGGAAAGTAGTTTAAAGACTGCGCCTATAGTATAAGGTTTTCGCGTGAGCCCTGGCATCTCAATCCAACACAGCACACACTTCGTATTGTGTTATAATCACCGTAAAATGAACTTTCATGCTCATCATGAAAAGACTGTAGACTGGTCAGCAATGGCTTCCGCTAGACACAACATTAAGGGGAGAAGCTCAATTTCCATAGCCTTTCTAAGATTCTAAATAATTACTACGCCCAAAATTTAACAGGAAGGTTTTGCAAAGTGGTGCTATTCCAAACTTCCTGCTGAACAAATGGGGTTCATTTAAGATTTCTTGTGTCAGTCATGTCTTGACCATCAACTTCAAGATAATACTGTAAAGCATTTGTTAGGAGGAAGGGGGTACATGTTCTCTTTGCCTCCAGAATCAGATATCTATAATCTTTATATTACATTAAGAACAAAAAGATAATAAAAACCTTCCTACTGATTTCTATCAAGATATGGGGAAGAGGGAAGACCATTTGAATGTTGGTCTATAGACCTTGTTAACCTAAGTGAATGTGTGTGCATGTTAAACAATGCAGTGGTAAGGCAGTTTTTTTGGATTTACACAGCTGAATGATTTTGCGCTGTAATTATAATAAAGCAAGTACAGGTAATTGATGGCATTGTGTCATTTTGGCTGTCTCAGCAGGGCTGGAGTCCTCATTGTTTCCAAAAGAGAAGCATCTGGTAGCACTTGGCCCTACAAGCCATTCTGAACCAAAGTCTCTCATCTCGTTATTATACTTGTGAAAGATTCAGCTGGTCCTGTGTCTCTCTGCGGCTACACCGTGAGGTGACACTCTTGCACTCCCATCTGTGGAAAACAAGGCGTCCTGCTCCTCCTCGGCAAGCGAGGACAGTGCAATGCAAGATTTTCTCTTAACCCCTCACTTCCTCACAGCCACATTACAGCTATTAGCAACAGATTCAAATATGGCAAATGAAATAATAGAATATTTACTTTAATTTACCGAGCCATTCAGTCATGGAAATTATTTAGCCATGGGAGCACATTTTCTTTAGGAAGAAGGGAGAATGACAACAAGATGTTTGATGATTTCTAGAAGCCAGAATGGGTGAGCGTAGTATCCCATGATACATTTATGGGGATAAGGAATCCTTGTTGTATGTGGTATGGGGAGCTACATCTTCAGGTGGTTGATGATCTGATCTAAACCTTAGAACAAGGATTCTTAACCAATGGGTCAGGGCCCTCAATTGGGTCCCCATGTTGTTTAGGATCTTTTTATGGGCTGATTTACAATTGAAAATCAAAATTATAATGAGATGCTTAACTGGTTCTAAAGCTGAATCCACAACTTAGTTTGGGTTTTTAAAGACAAAGGTTAAGAACACTATTCTAGAATAAGAATCAGTTCTTTTCGTATTTTAAAGGCCTCACTCCTGACGTTCTAGGTAGGCTCATTATGATTGGCTGCTAAGATTCCTTTCTCACCCATAAAGCACTTGTTTTTTTTAATTCAAACTGCTCTTCCTCACATTCTTGTTTTTTCTCAGAGAATAAACACCATCGTATTAAGCTATATAAAGAGTACATTGTACAACTGCATCTAGATTCTTTTTTTTATGTTGCTGGCCCCAGATTCTGACCTTTTTCACTGTCTTCAATACTAAATCAAATTATCCTGTAGTTCAGATAAGAATTATCAAGTACACACTGCTCTGAACACTGTACATGGTCTGCAGATAGCCTTCATCTCTTTGTGGTGTTCCCTGGGAGAATGAGCATGTTCTTCACAGCTAGGAAACAAGCATAATTGTCCTTGAAACGGTTCGACATGTGACCAGCGCAGCCAGTCTTTCTCCTCTCATGTAAATCAATGTATTTACACTTTAGTGTAACTAGAAAAGTTAAACATCAGCCCAGCAGGCACTGATTCTGTGATTTGCCAACCCTAATCCTTCCTTTATTTTATGGGTCTTAGGGGTCTCCTAATATGAATTTGGTAGCACAGCTTCATTTGTGACTTCATTTTTATCTCCTTTCCAGATCATTATTTTGACTCTACTAGCAAATTACTGATTATGTACAATAGGCACGATAACCCTCCCAACAAATGTCCCGCTTCCTTCCCATAGGAAACGTACTCCTGCAATAAGGTCCCACAAAGAAACATGAAATGCCTGTTCAACCTGCCATATGAAAATGCAGAATACATATAACGAAATGGGACTATTCATGTGTTCATAGATGTTCAACTGTTGAAGTGGGGCCAAAATGAGTTCTGTCCCAAGGACATCTAAGAGACATACATTAAACTAGGGCAGTTCTATGCTCTGGAGCCTTCATTTTTATGTTTTGGAAACAGTTCCCTAATAAATGTTAATGCTTGGTATCATCATGCACAATCACACAGCAAGGCTAGATTTAAGATTTCATGTATCCCACAGACACTGGAAAAGCCCCAAGTGAAATGGAAGAAATTAAAAAAAATAATAATTATGTAATTCCCAGTTCTTCATAAAGGTAGACTAACAATCAATGGCATTATGCCACTGTAACATATTGACCTACTAATAATGTCTTCTCTACCAACCTTACAGATGGAATAGGCCCTAATGAACCTTGGTGATGAACCAAAAAGGCAAAGGCAGGTACATGAAAGTCACAAATAATTACCACATTATCTATTATTAATAATAATAATGCATATCAATACAGTTAAAGCCTAATGCAATAACAATGAACAACATCATCATACGAAAATATTACTATATCAGGGCTAACCTGGATGCATCATAAGCTAAACAGAATTCAAGGAGCAATTTACATATCTCCTCCCAAAATTCCCATAGGGAGGATTATTCCCTCATTGTTGCATTCGTAAGGTAATATTATGCATATAGCAGGGAGCCTGTGAGCTCTTTTCCTTTCATCAAGGCTTTTATGGCATTTATTTTGCGGTAAAGGCCATTATGGCCTTGTTATTATGCCATCTCATCCTGAACTGGGGGATTGCCCTGTTTGTTGAAACAGTGATCATGCTGTCCACATACAAAGGCACCATTGGACTCATACATAATCGAACTTGTAAGCTAACACCATGTCTAATTATAAACTGTTTGCCAAGAAGAAGGGCCATTAGGGCTTCATTTCAAAATGTCATTTTGAGATGTCATTTTATTCCTAAATTACCACTGAAATTATGGCATGCCATTCACAGTTCTGCATGATGTCTCCTAAAGGTATCCAAGCAGTCCTATCATTGCTTCTCTCTACTACTAATATCTTTATATATCTTTATATATCTATCACACAAAAGCAGTGTAGCCTTAAAGAATAACAAAAGGTTAAATCACATGGGGTGCCAAAATGCTAGGCACCCCGAGTGATTATAATCACTTAACTGATACCTTGGGCTTGTCATGTGCATTGGGAATCGGATCCAGAAGAGAGCAGTCCCTTCTCACTTCCATTTTGGTTCTCATTAAGACCAGTGACTGAATAAACGGATCATTGCAACTTGACCATCTGTGCTGATGGCCAATTCATTTTCAGCCATTCCGTTCAAGGGTCGATTGGTAAAATGACAGCTAAGTCAGTCCAGTTATTGCTTCCTTCATGGATGTCTTCCCTTAGCAGCTTTCGAAAGGTAATATACTGAATAATAAGGGATTTTGAATGCAAATTTATTCTGAATGTTTTTTCCTGAAAGCCCACAGGAGAGATGCTTAGTTCGAAACTTGGTATATATATGCAAACTGCCAACTGTTTTTATTTTTAATAATATTTTGACCAGTGCAAGCACAGTTTTACTGAAGTCTGTGGATATTTTTCATTTTGATAGTGAGTATGACAGCCCACACTTGGGGGTCATTTACAGAGTACAGTGTGCAAAAAAAGGCTGCAGTCTGCATCTTTTTGCACTTTGCACACAGCATGTTAAGACAGCATTTGATTCAAGAGGAGCATATAGGTGTCCCACCCAGCGTCGGACTGGCCCACTGGGATACCAGGAAAACTCCCGGTGGGCCCAGGTGTCAGGGGGCCCTTGTGCTGCTAAAGATTTGACCTATTTCATGGCCATTTCCTATTTCTTTAAGAGGCTAAATAGATGGTATAATATATTATAGTATGTAAAGAATAGAGATTAGGAGAATAGAGGTTGAATGAGGAGAATAATAATAATAGTACTGAGAGTGGGCACCTGATCTAGGTTTTTTGGTGGGCCCCTGGTGTCCCAGTCCGACACTAGTCCCACCACCAGCCCCATAATTTGAGAGTCATTCAGATGCACAGGGAGTGTCAGTGGGTGTAGTCTACATTGGGGCAGAAGTAGGTTTGTGCCAAGGGAAGCAGATTGATCATCACATGATTTGGAGGCACGAATCACCCCTCCACTCATATGTACAAGATCTTTGTTCCTGTGCTTAGTGGGGATTGGCTGGTGTGAAAATTTAGTAAAGTTGGTGGGTCCAGTACAATTGCTAGGATCCCTCAATCACTAACTAACATTAAGGGGTAAACCATTTATGGGCATGCTAGGTGGGGGGGGGGAATTGCATTGGAGCTGAAGTCTCAGGAGGCCTCAGAACTTGCTGGTAGGTACATCAAGGGCTAGGGGAGAATGGTTGGGAAAACTGTAAAGGAGTTGGGCGGGTGTGTAAAAGCATAAGATCTTCATGTGGATTCTATTTTTAGCCTAGTTAGTTGTTTATTATACAAAGTGTTGTTACAGAAAGTTCCTTGTACAATTTACATTATCATCTATGAGTTCTATAAATTTAGGGGTCCGTTTACTAAAGTGCGTTAAAAATATTCGCACAATATATAGACAGAATTTTCGCCAACTACGTTATCGCCAGTTTACTAACCTGCGGTAAATATAAATTTGCAAATTTTCTTGCGCAAGAATAATTGTTCGCCAGTTATCGCATTCGCTGAAAATAACGCTACGTACACATTAACGGACGGTTTACTAAACAAGGAAATGTGCTAAAGACAAAATTAACGCCAGAATATTCGCAAAATTTTACCACCACCGATGTAGTGGCGTAAAAGTATTCTTTTCGCCAGAAAATTCTCAAGGGGAGGAAATATCCCATAATACTGTTTTATTTTACCCATCATTCTTTGCTGACAGGAGACAGATCTGTAGTTATTGCTGACAGGATGTTTTGGCTTCTGCTTCTATCTGTTGCAACAGCAGCAGTTTCAGCTCAGAGGCGTATTATTGGCAGCGGTATTACAGTCCAAGGATTCATCAGCCTCTACGTTTTTATGGTTTCATTGTGATTGGCTACATTAAACTGTGCATTTCTATGAAGCAAAGAGATTGACTGGTATGATTTCTTCTTCATATGATTCTATTGGCAGAAGGGTTTATATGATGCAGACATGTTTTGATTGGTGTTACTCTGGTAATGTTGTTGGATGGTATACTCATCAGTCAATAAAGTTTATGAGTTTTGAAGATGCATTATTGGCCATAAATGTCACAGTAAAAATTGCCATAATAACCGCCATAAAAAAAGACTATTTTATAGCATAAATATTCGGAAAAATGTAATTTGTCGCCAGAAAACTCTCTAAAATTACCGCTAACGTAAGCTGGTTAGTTAACGTAGTTACCGCAAGTGATCGCAATGACTTCTGAGCGCATTGCTGTTAAGTGAACTTAGTCGCTGCGAATATTCTGGCACAAAAAAATATTCTCAGCGATAACAGGCGGAAACTTAAAGTCAGATTTACTGCACTTTAGTAAACAGACCCCCTTAGTAAATAAATACTCTGAGGTCTTTTTATAACAAAGTTTGTACTCAAGAGTGCCCTGGCCACATAAAATCATATACGTAGATTATACAGTATTTATTGGAAAAATAAAGAAATTGTAATTAAATTGGTAACCCTTTGAAACCACATAAAAAGTGCACTAACAAATACAAACAATACGGTGCCTTTGTGGAAAAATGATAAACTCTACAGAGACGACAATTACAACATTGCTATTCAAATAAATTACTAAGTAACTAACCAAATATGATTTATTTATTATATAGCACCCACCCATTACTTCAGCCCCTGTGTCAGTTTACATTTCAGGATAATACCTGAAACAGACACAGACATGGGGACAACATAGAAACACCTTGCAGACTATGCCTGGGCACTAACCAATAAGCCACCACCATTTAAAGGTGTAACACAGATTGTGTGGGTGTTTTTTCAACTGTGTTTCAGTTCTCTTTTCTTCAGAGAAAACCTTAATCTCCTGTTTTACCGCAGGGTACACTGGGTTGCAGGTTGAGGTTTGAGACAGGAAAACTGTCACCTTGCATTTATCAAGACTGAGATAAACGGAAAGGAACCCTGGTCCCTTGAAATCAATGGCACCTTGTTATGAATCAGCTGCCAAGGCTAGAACCAGATGGAGAGCAAGAAGTTGTGCACACAAAGCAGCCATCATCTATCAAAGTCCTAGGAGCAAAGAAAACAATGCATTGACCGTTCAAAATAATGAAAAGCAGATTAAGGTCAAGTGGACATCTCACCTTCTAAGTCTGTGTCATTTATCAAGGATAGTTAGATGCACAGTTGGTGAAGTCCTCACTGCACACTGATTCCCTCATAAATCATGATTGAAAATGTATCTAAAAGAGGATAGTCATGAAATGTAAATGAACTTGGCTTCAGCTATAGAAATATTTGGTGACAACGTGATTTGGTCATTGACTGAATGGCGTGTGGACCTAAAGTATTAATACAGGTGTATAATATGGCTAAAGTTAGAGAGTTATCCCATAAGTAAATTAGGGGGGAATGTTGAGCCATCCTGTACTCAGATATTCATGTATTTAGACACTGGTTCCAAAAATGCCTTGGTGTGCCTCAAAGCTCTGCCTTACTTGATAAAGGGCCTTGCCCAAAACATGTCGTACTAATAAAACTATTTGCAGTTGATCTGCGAGTGCCTTGCTTCAGATATAGGATAGTCAGCATAATGCCTTTAGATATAACACCTTAGCGCTGGTTTGATCATTAGTTACTGGCTTGGATTTGACTACTTGCCTAGCTGCTTCTTTTGTCATTCAAGGGTAAATTGGTTCATGTTACACTTAATAAATGGAGACATCAAATCAAAATCACAGACAGTAGCAAGACAGACTGGAGGTGTTACTTGGGACAATTGGAGTAAAGTGCTCTGGACCCATTAAACCCATATTGGTAGCCTAAATACTTTGTAAGCAGGTTTGGAGATAATGACTTCCATATAAACCAGAGCATTAAAGGAATTGTTCAGTGTAAAAATAAAAACTGGGTAAATAGATAGGCTGTGCAAAATAAAAAATGTTTCTAATATAGTTAGATAGCAAAAAATGTAATGTATAAAGGCTGGAGTGATTTGATGTATAACATGTCAGTCTGAACACTACTTCCTGCTTTTCAGCTCTCTTGGTTTACACTGACTGGTTACCCTGGTTACCAGGCAGTAACCAATCAGAGACCTGAGGGGGGGCCACATGGGTCATTTCTGTTGCTTTTGAATCTGAGCTGAAAGCTGCGGATCAATTGCAAAATCACTAAACAGAAATGTACCATGTGGCCCCCCTTCAAGTCGCTGACTAACTCAGAGTTATAGAGCTGAAAAGCAGGAAGTTGGATTCTGGCTGTTTTATTAGACATCTGTTCACTCCAGCCTTTATACATTAAATTTTTGGCTAACTAACTATATTAGAAACATTTATTATTTTGCACAGCCTATCTATTTACCCAGTTTTTATTTTCACACTGAACTATTCCTTTAAAGCAGAATAAATATATGCAATGCCTTATTTGAATGTCAATGTTGTACTGCAGACGGAGTATCTCTCGGTATTTTCTCAGGCTTATCAATGGCTGCATGAAATATACACAAGCCCATATTTAGACTATAGCCACTATATGCCATTATTACAAAGTCCGGCCTACAGTACGTGATGCTCACCAGCTCTTCTGCCATTTTGCAGAGCTAAAAAAACTGAATTGTCTTCAATGCATTCCAGCTGTGCAGCTGAACATCTGTGTTCTGGTGTCTTACAAACTGACCGAGTTTATACATTAAATGGCACTGTAGGTCCATACTCAAACACATCTTCAAAGCTGCATCAAACAGATGAAGAACACAGGCAGCTAAGTGTACTTCAATCCGATATGGTGCTCTGATCATAGAGACAGACAGCAGCGTCCACAGTATCACAGAAGGCTTTAATACAGAGGACATTCCAACAAATTGACACGTTGTGTAGTCTTTATTTCATCTATAAATGTTGGGTCAGTGGCTAAAATGACATTTCTCTGACTATTTTCTTCAACACTGGGTTTAAAAAATTGTGATCAGGAAGACAGAATGCATCTGAAGACAGACAACCACTGCTAGACTGATAACAGGATTTAAAGAAGTTGAACCAAAATACATTCTGATGGAGAAAAAAATGTCATTTTCAGATGATTTCTTTTTTTTTATAAAGGTTGGGGGCATTAAAAAATATATTGTAGCAATATTAGAATTACTGATGGGTTTGCTGGCTTTCAACTCTTAAATACACATGGTGCAACACAAAGACACCTGTTCCATTTATATTGCCTTGTTCAAAAAGTGGTACAGGTATGGGAACTGTTATCCAGAATGCTTGGTTTTCCGGATAAGGGATTTTTCCATAATTTTGATTTCCATATCTTAAGCCTACTAAAAACACAAAAAATATTTAAACATTAATTAAACCAAATAGGATAATTTTGCTTCCAATAAGGATTAATTGTACCTTTGTTGGGATAAATTACAATGTGCTGTTACATTATTATACAAATAAAGAGGAAATAATTTAAAAAGATTTAAATTAATTTATTAAAATGTAGTCTTTGGGAGACAGCCATCTATAAGTCAGAGCTTTCTGAATAACGGGGTTTCCAGATAACGGATCCCATACCTGTATAACTGTAATTTTGATCTCCATACCTTAAACCAACAAAAAATCATGTAAACATGTAAGTTTGCCTCCAATAAGGATTAATTGAACCTTAGTTGGGATAAAGTACAAGGTACTGTTTTATTATAATACAGATAAGAAGGAAATCATTTTTAAAATTGTAAATTATTTGATTTAAATGTAGTCTATGGGAGACAGCCATTCCGTAATTCAGAGCTTTCTGGATAACGTGTTTCCAGATAACAGATCCCATACCTGTATAACCAATAGCAGCTGCAATGTTAATCTATTAGGAAGGATCGGGCCACCCCCAGGCCAACGTCACTGAAACAACACAGAAGGTGGAGGGTCGGGTTACTGAAGTTCGTGGGGCTGGGGGTAGCTTTAGGGGGGTGGGGCTTTTAGTGAAAATTATTCGGCGGGCAGCAGCTCCTAGATATGGACACGTTCTTATGATTTTTATAGGAATGTGCCGGTATCGCTTTTAAATGAGAACATGTTAATTACTTAGACTGGTTAATGAGATTTGTTTAAACGAGTAGATTTGATGTAGTAGACTTTTTGATGAAAGGTGGACGTTCACTTTGCACTTTTGTAATGGTAAAATGTTACCGCAACAGTAGCACTGAAAAAAAAGCATGTGGTGACTTAGTATTCAATATACTGTACAGTGCGTGAACTGAAGCAAGTGGTTCTGGGTAATGCCGCTGGTAGCAAGAAGACGGATTCCAAAACCAGCAGGTCCTCATTGGAGGCCCAATATTTGTCCAGTCTACTCCGTTCATAGCAAGGTTATATGAATGCATTGCTTTATCAGCCATTCATCTGTGTGTACATCCTTGCCAATGGTTTTAAGAGGTACCTACGAAAATATGTCTCTTCAGGGTGGGTCCCTCCTATTCAAGGCTCTCAGCCACCCTAGAGGGGGCAGCCTCACCCCCAACCAAATGGTTTCCAGCTTGCTTTGTGCATCTGGAGAGTTTTTTAGGCTGATGACACCAGTTCTACACATCCAGATCACTTTCATCACAGACTGGGAACCAAACAGATAAACAGAACCTATTGCTGCTCAAGCCACATGCTCAATGCTCAGCTTATCTTTCTCCAGTGCTGGTCACAGTTATTGCTAGGGGACCCTTGTTATGCATACTAATAAAGCCTTCAGATCTCTTTTGAACTGCCTGTCTGCATACTGTGTACAAAATGAATTTCATACACAGTAACTGAATCAGTGCCATCTGTGAAATGGGTATTTACGCTCCAAGCACAGGATCTTGCTTGCATTTATTATAAAGGGGGGGAAAAAAGCAGTGCATTTCTTTAGATGAGCCGGATTGCCTGAAATATGATTAACAGACAAGCCTGAAATCAAGCTTGGCCAGATAGAATCTCACAGCAGTGTTAGCTTTGAGTGCAGCATTCCCTTTACTTTATCGAACGTTAACAGGATGAAACAATCTGAAGTAACATATTGTGTAGGGAGCGGCGAGGTCAGTTGGTCCTTGGGCTGGAAGCATTTTATTATTTCAGCCCAGTTCAGGCAATTTTGTCTATCACACAGTTGATTGAAATAGAATTTACACTGTACACACAACAAATGTGTACATAACAAAGGGAAGACAAGTGTTTCTTTCCTTTCCAATATGTGCTGCAGCAGTTAAAGGCCTTCAATTCTTCAAGGTCTCCAAGCTGTAGTTATATTCATATCCAAAGGCTTTGTCCTCCACAAACAGATTTGAGATTGGTTTAAGTTATAGGACCATGTAAAAAAAAATAAGGATACCTATAGAAAATCCATCTAGAGCTGAACTAACCAGTGCATCCCAAATACATGCATTTATTAGACGTGTCTCTAATTTTTCAGGAGTTCTGGTAAGCTTACTAATGGGTCATCTGCTCTGTGTCTACCACCTAAAACTTCTCTGGTTTCCTTACTGCTTCTCTATCCTGATTTGTCCCCCAAACCATGAAAATTCTACTTGGACTACTGTGCAGCCCAAGCGACCTACATAAGAAAGGGACCCATTCCGATCAACTGGCCAAGGTACCAGGTGTTTGTGATTCACCAGCTTCTATAGGAAGGAACTGAGACTCAAAGCTGAAGGAGATCCAACTTTACACTTCTAAAGCAACCAAATGATATCTTGACACATAAACATAACTTGGCATCCATGTTGATACCTGAATAAATTATTTTCTCAACTTTTCTAAAACAGAATAAATTCCTGTGTGTGTGTGTGTGTGTATATAAATATATATATATATATATATATATATATATAAGAAGCCGCACTGCTCAGGACTTATCAAAAATATATAGATGTTTATTGAAAAACTAACGTTTCGGCTGCAACTTCTGACAGCCTTTGTCATATATATATATATATATATATATATATATATATATATATATATATATATATATATATATATATATATATATATATATATATATATATATATATATATATATATATATATAAGAGCATATCTGCAGCTGCTCATTTCTGAAATAGCTGCTTGACATAAAATATTTGGAGGTGTGGAAATGTGCCACGCTAAAATATTGTCAAGCACGCATCTTTATACTCTGTGCGCTATCTGCGAAAATCCTGACATTTCAGAATGTGAAGATAATCAGAAAATGATTAGATTTTGTTTGTAAGCCTTCTGTCTGCAGTGTCGACAGAAAACTGCAAATCGCTGCATTTAATTCCTTATTCCCTCCACTTCTAATGCTATGCTGATAGATATATTAAACCACCAAGAATGAATTAAACTAAAACAGATGGGATAGAAAAATAATTGGAAAAATTGATTGTATAATTGATTACATACACATCATATTTCAACCCTCTTTGTTCCAGCATAATGTACATACCAGAAAGTCTGAATATGCAACATGATCATGTGATGAATAAAAACTAACATTTATTTTTAGAATTTGATGTCTTTTACACCGTAACATCTTATTTGCATAAGATGTCCCAAATGCAAATTGTTTTCTTGTAACTCGGTTCTTTACTCGCTAATATATATGTGATATATATAAAGACAAAGTGCAACTTGTTGTAGAATACTTCTGTCTCAAAGTACAGCACTCTGTAAGACGGCAGTCCCAATGGCTGCTAGAGAGTACAGTGGAGGTACTCATGAGTTTCAATATTTATGAAACCGATTAATTTGGGGAGTAATAAAAAATTTCCCTGTCCGTCAATTTCTAGTTATGTCACTGCATAATCTTTTTAAACAGAGTATTCAAGTGTATTTTTCAGTCAAAAATATCTTTTTTTTAAAAAAAAAAACGCAAATTTTTCGAGATTTATTATACCCCGAAGCTGGAAATAGCTTGAATCCAAAAATACTCCAGCTAAAACCTGTCGAGGTCATATAGAATCAATGGCAGAGGTCCCTTCAATCGTTTGAAGTTTTTTCAGTGGGTTTCGCTGGAAAACGTGTTTAATTCAAGCCATTTGAGTTTTTTTCGGTGAAAACTCGATTAATTCGAGTTTTCGGGTTGTTCACCCCGAATTCACCATTTCAAGTTTTTTTACATTGGAGTTTTTTTTAAATCAGAAGACATTCCAGTTGAGAGTTCATTCAAGGTATAAAAAAAATCACTAACCTCTAAAACCCAACCTTTGATAAGTAACCCCCTTAATGTAATGCACCTTTTACGCTACAGACAATATACAAATATCCATTTGCTGAGACTGGAACCAAGGAAGTGAATTTTCTAACCAATGCAGTAACTCACAGCAACCAGAACTTTGCTTTCCTTTTCTAACTTTTAGTAGACTAAAAAAACCTAAATGGTGACTGGTTTGTCTTTTTTAACCACACTTGTCCAATACTAGTACCTACTCTTTGGGCCTTTATCTAGGGTGTCAAAGGGTTCTTGGGGGATTAAGAAATAGCTGGAGGAATTTAAAGTGGGCATGGCTTTTATTACCTATCCAGTCAGATAATCTTGACACATTCTTATTAGTTAAATCGATTAACCATCATTGCTGTGACTCTAAACCTGGTCACAAATGAGAAGAGAATGCCAGGCACTTTGGTCAAATATGACTAAACTGTCTTGGCATCTACCCATGTACTGGCCTAGAGAGAGACGCAACATCTTGTACCCTACTTAAAATCAAACAGATTGTGGTCAGATCAGAAGCAAGCATTCATATTCTCTTCCTTTGACACCAACATTTGATTTCACCTGTAAGATCTCAAAATGTTTTTTCTTTCTTTAAACCAAAGGGAGGGGCTGGTCTATTTTGTTAAATTTTAGGATTCATTCTTTCTCCAGCTTTCCTGCATAGTTTTTTCGACATTAAATAGTTGGCTCTAGGTTATGACACATAAAAATAGTTGACACTTGGACAGAAAATTGCAGGTTTGGTCCTGTCATTGCTAGAAATGCCCTCCAAGAAAATAGGCTGGAAAGACAAAGCAGATTTATATGTACATAGAAGAACAGGGGGCATATTACGCTACAACTGATCCTTCCTGGGAATTGTCATACATGCTGCACTGCCTGTACACTGGCTCTATGGTATGTCACAATGAATCACGGCTGCTTGCTAGGGACAGCAGCTTTACCTGCCCTATAGTTAAAGACAAATATATTCATTAAAGGGTTCTTTTTAAAATAATAATTTCCATTTCTGCTTTTTTATTTTATTTTGCATACTAGTTTTAAATAGGTATTGCACCAGGCCTACTCACCCTAAGAAGAGTCTTTATCTGAAGGCACTAGACCTTATAGGTATCTAATTCTACTAGTAAAGATAGGTAGAGTCCATTATGCTCTCCACAGATGGAAATCATTTAGAGTTTATTGATGCTAAACATGCACACAGACACTGCACCATGATCAATTGCTTACAACATCCATTTTAAGATCTAGTCCAGCTCACATTCCACACATCCTAGCTCCTACACTGTTCTATAGCCCCTTAAAATGTTTGCTTCTCAGAGTCTTTCACATGACCCTTCAGTCATGCTTTTTCATTCTTCTATTTATTGGTTCTACCCCAGTAATTCCACAGGTGTGGGCAATGTCTGAAAACCCCTCCTTCAGCTTTTCTTTGACTTTAATCTTAGTCCCTTCTCCTATGTCTCAAACATATGGCACTAAGCCACTGCTTATCATGTAATATGCTTCCATTACACCTACTTACTGACCAAACTCCTCTCCAGCCCCTGCTGCTGCTAAATTAATGGTTAAGGCTAGACTTTTAATAACATACTTTGCCAGTCTCATCTATTGCATACTCTCCTTAGAACCCAATACATATGTAACTAAAAGTACAATAAATGTCAAGAACTCGCATCCTTGATCTACAGAACTCCATGAACTACAGATTGCATGGCTTCAAAAGCACCCACTACGGCCATTTTTTTAGCACTTCCTATCACATTTCCAACCCTCTAGCATACCACCAAACCCAAATCTCTATTACAATACTACTAATCCCCCATACTATTAATCTCATCTCCTGTAGACCACTCTAAAACAAACCAGAATAATAAAACCTTCCCTACTATCATTTAGCTTTAGGTCTCCCATTTCTCATCAAACCCCTAAAAGTTTTGGCACATGAATTGTGTGATTGGTGTGATTCTACTGAGGTAATAGCGCAGAAGTGAAACACTGGGAATACAGTAGCCGTGACTTCCTTGTTATAGGAATGTGAAAAGCAAGGATGCAGCCCAAGGCCATTTAGGATGAGATTTCTAATGAATTTTTACCCACTATCCCAAATATTTCTGGAATCTGCTATTTTAGATCATCATGGAACTATAGCAGGATCACGGAATTAATATTACTAATTGCAGGGGTGCCTAACCACAAAAGTGGGCTTCAATACAAAGGACCTTCATCCTCTGCTCTGGTTAGTACACTCACTTCTGCAGGTATATTTTTATTACCCACATAATAATAAGTACAACAAAAATGTTGGCATCTTGCAATGTTGCATTTCTATAGAAACAATCATTCTATACCTGATCCGTTAAGAGCAATATAATTAGGAGCCAGTGTAGAGATCAATTTAACTTTAACATATATGCCGATCCATGCTTTTCATTCTTGCCCCTCTTTGATGTTCTGCATGGTTACCACAGCACAGAGGTGTTGATTTAGAGGTTACAACAAGGTCATGGGGCCTTCTCATGAACAAAAAAGCAATATCCTTCACTACAGAGAAAGATTTTTGAAAAATGTAGTATGAAAGAGACAATTTTCAATCCTCCCATACAGGCAAAGAAGAATATGGATGGATAGAAGTGGTGGAATTGGAAAACAAATGTTCAATAGGGACATAGATGTTTGGGCACTGGGGCCAATGGGTTTTCAGCAGCTACACCCCTACCTCATTGTTAGCTGTGATGCAAATACTTGCCCATTTTATGGGCTGTTGCAATCTTTACACTTTACAATCTATTATAAACAGAACAGCTACAAACAGCCACAAAGGGACTCTTTATATAACCGTTGCATCTCCTTGATGTATGATCAACCACTGTACAGAATATGTTTCACAAAGTGCCAGCCAAACAGATTTTCCTCTCTTGAAAGATTCCCACAGCATGGCCATATGCACTGTGAAGAGAGCTATTACAATACATGGCAACATGTTTTACAACTGGCTGCTGCCTTTTCATCAGATGTCATAAAAAGACTAAGGGCATTATAACTAACTGTAACATATGCACACAATGATTGCAGCAGATGCACAATACCCCAGTGCCCTAGAACGCACTAAGGCAAATCAATAACTGCACACAAACAGGAACCCAGTGCATTTGCAGCCCTTGTTGGGGAGTCATCTTTTTTATAAATAAATGTTGGGAGCTTCATGTATTTGGCAACGTGTCCTATATGGTAAGCTTATATAGTTAGCGTGAACATACAGTATTAACAGCTAATGGAAACATATGTAGGATTCAATACCTGTGATCATTTCAGCTTAAGGGTTTTTAAAGGGCACCTGTAGTCAAAAAATATTATGCCTGACCAAAGGTGCAGGCTAATAGAGCCCGCACTCCAGTTGTTAGTAACAGTAGCTTTTTCGTAAAAAAAAATATGATTTATTGGCTCACAGTGGTATGTAGACAATGTTTTGGGCCTCGCAGGCTCCTTTATCCTAAATCTTCCACTCTGTTCTTGGTGCAAATTATGTTCTTGCAGCAAATTGTAGGGTCAAGTTGGCAGAACTGCGTTAAGAAATTGGTCTCTGTACACACATACTGAATGTAGAATTTAGCAATCTAGCAATATTTTGCGTTCAATGTTTGTTTTCAGTTCCATTAGGTATAGAGTCATATAGCTCATTTCATTTAGCCTTACCACCAATGCTCTATGGAAAAGTAGCCTTAAAAAATGTCCTGTTTTCAAACTATGAGACAAGGGCTAACTCATGTGCTATTCTTGCAACCATTTCCATGAGAAGCTTTCAAACTGCAAAAAAAAAGTATTACCCATTATCTACAGTAGTGATTCTTGATGTATGGGGCAGGGCACAGAGATGGTCCTACTGCAACTTAACAATGTCAGATTTCTTTCTACAGTAGACAACAGTAATAAACCAAGATGCTAAACTAATTCTTAACCAATTATTGGGTTGGAAATCTGAAATATCAACCTAATATGGATCCCTTGAACAAAGGAGTTAAGGAAGCCCAATCTACAGATAGGCGAATACACTAGGTAAATACAGATTGCTAAGAGATGCAATTGAGCTCCATAGAAAGCTTATCTGCTAATTAACGTGGAAGGTATTGACCCTACATCTGAAACAGAATTCAACACTTTTGCACATTGGAATAAATGGACTTGTTTACAAGAAATATCAGGGCTAGGAAAAAATATAAAAATAGATTTGGCTGCATTCTTAAAATTGTATTTCTGCACATAAAATGCATCACAATTGTGTACCATAAACCGGTCAAAATCTATTGTATGGCACACACCAATGCCAAATTCATTTTTTTGATGTTGGTAGAGTGGGCCTTGGCAAGTTGTTTTAGTTAAGAATGTTAGAATTAGATTACAGGGATTTAATAACATCAGTGTGTTTCTGTTCTGACTACAGGATGTCACACAGTGAGACAAAACTTTGATATTGCTTTTTTTCCCCCTAGTTAAGAGATGTCGACGGAAAAAAAAAGAAAGTAAAACGCAAAAATCAGTCCCTGAAGGCCTGGAGGAAAAACGAAAGAAGTCAGCGGGGGTCAATCTCACGCAGAGCTAGTGGGAGAAGTGTAACTCACGCTGACCTCCTTCTCAGCTCATGGACCAATTAGCTGCAATTCTGCCCATTAGTTGTAGAAAATGCAGAACAATTATAAAGAAAACACAACAGCTTGTGCACAGCGTACTCAGTAGAGACAGAGCTGCCAATCATTTTCATACCTCCTATGTTCCAAGCATACAGTACAGCAATGTTATGATCACAGATGTCCTCGAAATTTGGGAGTGTTTGGTTAAATGTTTTTTTTTTTTTTCTTTTACCTACGAATTGACATGAATTCTATTAAAAACAAGTTCCATACACCAGGGGAAATGCATTTTGTATTAGTCAGTGATTGGATCAATGAAATTACAATTCCTAATGCTCTGAAATTGTCTACAAATCAGAGCCAACCGAGTGAGTTGGGCAGCATCTCATTATATGTTGCATCCATGATCCCATCATTTGATTCCATAAATGTCAGCATTTGCAAGCACCAGACTGCTCCCAGCAGGGCTCCCCAAACTTTATTACCCATGAGCCACATTCAATTTGTAAAAAGAGTTGAGGAGCAACACATTGACTGTCAGCCTACAGGAGGCTCTGTTTGGCAGTATACCTGTTTATTATGCAGCCAAAACTTGCCTCCAAGCCTGGAATTAAAAAAAATTGCTTTGAGGCCACTGGGAGCAACATCCAATGGGTTGAAGAGAAATATGTTGCTCACAAGCCACTGGTTGGGATCAATAGCTTAGTGGATATCTCAGCAAAAGTTTGCTGATATGCCTGCAGACTCTCCAGAAGACTTTCGGAGATGCCACAAGAACGCCTCCCATCTGCCCACAGCCCCAGCTGTGAAGGGTAACTGCATCTTTCCTTAAAGAGAAATAATGTGAACAATATAAAACATATTGCAAACTCTATTTCCTTGAAAGCTGAATACAATATGGTCAGATATTTCCTTCAGTTGATACAAAGAAAAAGTGCTTCTGAGGAAGAAAATTCAAGTTCCATAATTCCATGGCTCCCAATCCAGAAACTCACAAATGTTGTTCTCCACAGGCAAGCAACGGATTGGGTTTGCCTCGTTTTACCTCGGAATATCTAATCCAACTGAGAAAATATTGAACACAGGCTTCTTTAGCCGTCAATTATATCTAAATCTCAAAATTACAGCAGAGTGTCTGCATCTGGTAAAGAGTTTAAGATAAGATTTGCTCGTTGGCCAGAGTAGGCAGCAAAGCATGGGGGTTTAAGCCTTTGGAAACGCTGAATTTTGCTAATTATTTTATTCTCACATTCTATATTACAGTATTGGCGGCAATGAGTTACGTTGGTTCCTGAACTCTGCCTTTGGTGTGTTTTGCGGATATCTGGTTGTCCTGGTAACGAAGCCACTCTGCTAGCTTAGAATGATTAATCACGATTAGAATATATCTGGGGTTTTGGCCCTTGTTGGCTTCAAACTGTTCGGCACAAAATCATTTCTGAAAGCAGGTAATCACTGAGATGCTTCAGGTAGAATAATTACTTTGGAGTTTGGTTTAAGCCAGCCCACCTAGCATTGGCTGCTTCTCTTGCAAAGCGTTTGCTTGGCTCAGTAAGTCCTGCAACCCACAGGAATTAGGTTTAAATCATTTTCACGAGGAGGACATGGAAATATGAAAACTACTATACCATATAAATCATCAAGGCAATTTATACATGAAGCTCACCACTAGACTGGGTGCTTCCCATTGTCCAGCACAGGCACAGAACTGGATTTGCTGGAACTTTCCTACCCAAGGAGATTAATGGCAGGAAAAAGATAACTCTGCAAATGTCAATCTTTTAGAAATTTCTAATATTAATTACAAAGGTTATTTCTCTGTCATAGGCTGTCTAGCAGTTGTTGAATTACTAAACCATGTCAAGGAAAGCTAAAGGACTTATTGCTCAATAATTGCTGGGGACTTAAGTGCTGTAATTTTACATGGTTTAGGTAGGCCCTTGGATTTCCTATATTGTCTAGGGCCACTCCATTTCACTCAAAATGTCCTGTTAAGCGGCGTGGCAATCACGAACCAGTATAGTGGGTTTGATTCCATTTAATTTTTATAATGATTGGCTTAATTCCTAATTGCCTCACAATAAAACCACACCATGTCTACAGTTTTTAGGCCTGTGATGGAAAATGTGGCAGGTGCTTTATAACAAATCACAGGGCAGCTGCACATGTGCAGAGGAACGTCAGCCCCATAATACGAGAGATCCACTTACGCTTTCCGCTGTTCTGTTTCAGAACTAGCAGCACATCACAATATCTATGCATGAGCCTGAACATTATAGAGGTTATTAATATCTAACTATTAATGCAAACTGTACAAAGATAATTAATATGTCCCTCCCCGTAACAGTTTTCAATGTTATTTGGTGTTTGATGCATGGGTGCTATATTTCCTGTAAAAATTGTTTGTTTCTCCTTTAAAATAATCATTATTTAATATCCAGGTTTATAATCCTATAGTTATCCATATTTAGAAGGCTTACCCATAAATGCAAGCAGCTATTCCTTTAGAGTACTGCATTAATAAACACTGCTATATACTTGCTAGTTTTGTTAAGTGCAACTGAGGGATGTCCTCCCTGCAAGAGGCCTATAATTATGCAGATGCTATTGCACACAATTTACAAAACAGAATTTTGCGCCTAAATTGTCAATATTTCTCCACTAGGATTTTGTACTTTCTTGTTTTACCACCGGTCTACAAACAAAAACACTATAATTAGTGACACAAATTTGCTGTTAATTTCTGCTTTTTGCCGCAAGCGAATTTAAAAAAAAATATTCGGACACCCATTGACTTTAATGTATTTGGACCAAATAGTCGCGCGTATAAAAGTCGCCGCTCGGTCAAAATGATTCTGACGCCCATTGACTTCAATGCGTTTCGCGGATTTTTCAAAAAATTTCGCGGCACAGATTCTCCCATCACTTACTATAATATAAAAAATAATACTGTAGGCACATTTTAAAGCGTTAATGTTAAAGCGTTCCATATCTTTGCTAGGCGCAGAAAGAGGATAAGCAGAAATGGAAGGTTTTGTGCCCCACCTGCACTCTTCACACCTAACCCCACTGCTCCAGGCCAAATTCGTCAGGCACCGAAGAACAAAATTCTTTCTAAGGCCAATAAAAATAATTCCATTTTGCAGAACAGCTTAAGGAAAACTGAATTGATTGGTGTCTGGCCGAGGATTATTGATTTCCAACCTTTTTTTTTCCTCTTCCAATGTAGGAATCAAGAATTTGTGTAATTAGAAAAGGAAGTCAAAGAAACTATTTCCCTACGTGAAACTGTAGGACAACTGTCAACAACAGCTGGGTAAGAATCAGTCCTGATCACCATGCATTCTGGATAACAGGTCCCATTCCTGTGTATGTATATATATTTTTCACTTAGGTAGGACTGATGTATAGACACTGCCTTGGCCGAGCGCATCAGCTTATGCATACTTTGTACAAACCATGTAACTAAAAGTATCTCTTTTTACCAAATACAGACAAGTTCCCTCTAATCCAATTAATCCTTAAAGTTGTATAATGAGAGTGCTGGGATAATTTGTTTAGTTCAGTTTTATATATAAATATATATAGATATATATATATATATATTACAGTTGATAGAGAATCATATCTAACGTTTCCATACGCTTACAAAATGCATTGCTCTTGACTTATTTGCTATTTAGGGCTTTCTATCTGCCCCCTAAGTATTGATTTAAGGCCAACCAACAGGGATGGGCGAATCTGACCCGTTTCGTCAAAAATTAGCCGTCTGCAAAATGTCTATGGGCGTCACGTCGAAACAAGGCGAAAAAATTTGCCTATCCCTTCCAAACAACTGCAACTGCCAACTTTCTGACTACAGGGACTGGGGCAGATGCAGGGTATGACCACACATAGGGGGAAACACGATGAGATGGAGTCTTCAGTTAAAGGAGAAGGACAAACTCTTAATAAAAAAAAAACCCTACCCCCCCACCCTACATAGACTCCATCCCTCCTCCCCCCTAGCCTAGCTGCCCCCCTGGGCAAATGCCCCTAACTCTTTACTTAGCCCTCCATGCATATTCTGTCCAGTGGAGTTCACAGGCGCCATCTTCTTCTGTAATCTTTGGAATGAGACTGGCGAATCGGCGCATGCGCAGTTGGAGCAATTTTCTGTTTTGCGACAACTGTGCATGCACCGAAACTCGCGACAATTGCCGAAGTGCAAGTCTCATTATGAAGATTACCGAATCGGCTGAAGATGGCACCCATGAATGCCACTGGACAGAATCTGCATGGAGGGGTAAGTAAAGGGGGCAGCTAGGCTTGGAGGGATCTATGTAGGTTAGAGTTTTTTAAGGGGTTGTTTCTCCTTTAAATTAATCCAGTAATGTAATTAGGCAGAGCCATATTGGGGAAGTAACAGCTAGATAAGTTGTGCATTTTGAATACAAGTCCTAGCTTCAGCCCATCTTGCTGGCAAGCCTAGATTCTAATAAACATATATGGCCATAAGAGAGACAGTATTAAGAAACACATAGGGGGTATCTATAATGCAGACTGCAGTGTGCAGAGTGCAAAAGAGCACAATCTGCCTAATGCCGTCTGTGTGGGCATGGAAACTAAGATGGAAGCTTGCAGGGAGTCTTTAACACTAATTTAAGAAATCCAGAATAGAAGCATGGGGGAAAAAAACTTCAGTAATTGACTCATTTTCTATTCCAACTGAAATATAAAGAAAAAAATGCATTTTAGGGAATAATTCTCCATTAATGACTTCTGCAATATCCTCAGTAGCATAGAATGGATCTAATTAGATTAATAAATTAAATGCAGCATATATTATCTTTACAGTGGGAGAAAAAAAAAATTCTGGCTTGTAAATTCTGTGTTTAAAATTACCCCTTCCAGCGTGTCATGGGGTTAATCCAACATCAGAAGCGCGGATATGTACGGTAATGGCCACATATTGCTTGCTTGTCACAGTTAATAACCAGCAGTTTGGAAAACATGGAACATTGAAGGAGAAAGCGCATAACAAAAAGAAACAAAATAAAAAAAAGCCTCAACTGCATTTTTTTTTTTGCTCTTTACGAAATTGTTTCTTGTAAGGTGAAATTACACAGCAATAAGCTACCGCGGGCTTCCATGGATGAGAGGGTTAATAAATGTGGCTTGTGAATGCTCAAACCTGATCTCGGCAGTGTGATAATAAGGCGTCCTCGGGCAGATCTGCAGTGCAGCAATTGTACATGTGACCAGCCACTA
This sequence comes from Xenopus laevis, assembly GCF_017654675.1. NCBI lineage: Eukaryota > Metazoa > Chordata > Amphibia > Anura > Pipidae > Xenopus > Xenopus laevis. The sequence continues at coordinate 38,866,124 of NC_054385.1, read as the reverse complement.
GCAAAACAAAGCACTCCCGTTCCAATGTGCGCTCCCTTCCTAGCAAACAGGAGAGGACGATGGACCTGCAGGGAGCACATGTCGTCTACCTGCAAAAACTTACATGGTCAGCACAAGGTCATCGCCTATTAGCGGGCACACATTGATAGTATTTTAGAGCATGTTACCTGCCCTAAAAAGGGGTATATATGGAAGTTGCATAATAAAGAATGACAACTGAACTAAAAACAATATTCTTGCTGCATTTTTAATGCCTAAATAAAGCTACAAATCCGCATGGCCACATTATGGACTGACATTCAGTCTTATATAGAAACCAATATGCTAGGAGTAACAACAACCGTGTAATCCCACCTGCCTGCTTGCGTCGGATACAGGTATAGGACCTGCTATCCAAAATGCTCGGTACCTGGGGTTTTCCGGATAACAGCCTCCCATAAGGATCAATTATATCTTAGTTTGGATCAAGTACAAGATACTATTTTATTCCTACAGAGAAAAAGGCAATTATTATTGAATATTTCGATTATTTGGATAAAATGGTGTCTATGGGAGATGGACTTCCAGTAATTTTGAGCTTTCTGAATAATGGGTTTCTGGATAACATATTCCATACCTGTACTGGGAATTGTAGTTGGCAGCATCAAGAGCACATCTGGCCAGTAAATCATGCAGATAAAGTAGATAAGTGAGGGTTAAATAAGTATAATTAGTATACTTAAGATGAAGCATTCATGATTGGCAGAGTATGGCAAAGGTTGCCTATCCCTTGTGTAAAATATTAGTCAATAGATAAGGATCAATCCAAAAACAGTGATGATCCAGCACTAAGCAGGTTACCAAGTTACTTTTGTTTTTAAAAAATTCACTGGGGGCCACTCTAGGGATCAATTCTGCCCTGTGGGCCACCATACTATGCCAGCCACCCTTTTAGTTCAGCACCTCAAAACTTCCCTGTAGGTGCGATGGCTAAAGCAATGAAGTGCAGAAAGGAAGTGGAGGTAGCTTTTGGAAGCTACAGGAACATACACTGTGGGATTAAACTGCAAATACAATCATTCTGCCCAGGAGGAAAGATTCTTTTTGAGCTTCTCTGAAAGGCAAATTCCATCTAGGTGGTTTCTATGAAAAGGAAACCCTTGTTGCTTGGAAAGTGTCAGATCATTTTGTGCCTGAATCAAATCTCCTATTTGCCCTCAAGATGGTCATAGAAGAGCAGAGCATGCTCAGTGCTCCATCTGTATGATTGATGAAAAACAAGGATTTTATTAGTAGAATGCCCTACATTTTACCTGGCATTCTGGGAATGTCTCAGTTGCTGTGCATCTGTCCATTCCCGGCTAGGCAGCCAGTATTGCATGCTACAATTGAGTCCTAGGTATTACCATTAATAAAAGAAAGCTGTATGTGCCACAATACATGACATAAGTGCCCTTTCTACTACCTGGTGATTTATTTCTATTGCTCTATCCCTGTTTCTTGTATTTGGGACCCTCATTCCTTTCTGTTTCTTGTAATTGGGGTTCCTCATTATTCTGGTGTATACCTTGTATGGTGTGCTACCTTGGACGTTTTCCTTCCAAAGAGCAAAATCAGATCGGTATACCCCTACAACTTTCCCATTGAATACCTTTGCCATAAGTAGTATTGCTGCCACCTTTTTTGGAATAAAATACTGGTCTTCCTACATTTTTATGTATTAATAATATTGGCATCAAGCACTGGGATTTTTCTATTTCATAAGTATTAAAAACTAAAAAGCATACAACAAATCAGGGTACAGAGGTCGACCAGCATTGCATAGCCTTATCGAAACAGCCCGATTATTTTTGGGACAAATCCAGAGAGATCTCTGTTATTCCATATGACCTAGCAGACCTACTTCAAAATAATTACCATAATCTGTCTTGGCTGAAAATAACACGCAGGCCAGCTCTGCACATTTTACTTGAAAATCCGGAGTTACGGTTGAAAAGAAAGCTTAGATACATTTTTTTAAAAATTCCAATAGCACAGTAGTTGGATTCAGAATCTTTCCATGTGATACAGTCCGTAGCCAAGCACATTTTTAAAGATTCTTAAATTTTAAAAGTCAATAGAGATTACTTTTCTTGTTCCTTTTCTAAGAACATGTCAACCTGCCTCACCTGCTCACTTCCAAACTCAGTACTTTCATGGCACATTTAAGGAGCATTATGGAATGAAGGTCCATCACTCAATGGGCAATAGTGATGGGCGAATTAATTTGCCAGGCATGAATTTGCGATGAATTTCCGGTTTTGCCACCAGCGAATAAATTTGTGAAACTGCAGTGAAAATCTGTTGGCGAAAAATCGTCCACGTCAAAAAAATTTGGCCACACATCTGAATAGTCGCGCATCAAAATGATTTGGACACTCGTTGACTTTAATGAATTTGGACAAAATAGGCGCGCATATAAAAATTGTCACGGGCAAAATTTACGCGTGTCAAAATAATTTTGACACCCATTGACTTCAATGTGTTTTGCAAATTTTTCGCCGAAACGGGACAAATTCGCCCATCACTAATAGGGATGCACCAAATCCAGGATTCGGTTCGGGATTCGGCCAGGATTCTGCCTTTTTCAGCAGGATTCGGATTCGGCTGAATCCTTCTGCCTGGCCGAACCGAATCTGAATCCTAATTTGCATATGCAAATTAGGAGTGGGGAGGGAAATCGCGTGACTTTTTGTCACAAGAAGGAAGTAAAAATGTTTCCCCCTTCTCACCCCTAATTAGCATATGCTAATTCGGTATTCGGCCGAATCCAAAATAGTGGATTCGGTGCACATTAATCACTAATGGCCAATGCATACCATAGCGCTATGATGTGTAACTTTTGGATCTTTAGAGGTGCCAAGAAAAGTTCAGTCTGAGACGCAATAAGCATTACCCTATGGATCCCTCTATTACTCCCGCTGCGTTATAAATAAACGCACAAATTCATGCAAGACGTTCTGTCTTCCTGTATCAAAACGCACATGTGTCTGTTCCTCTACCATCTGTGTGATTCATTGTGCAGAATTCTTTGCCAGTTCAAAATGTTAAATTTGGCTTGTCGGCTTATGCAAACCGGTGACATCTCAGACATTGTCATTGCCAGAGGAGAAAAAAGCACCTGCCAGTCAAATCAGAGGTAAGTTAACAAGAGCTTATTTTAATACATAACAGCCACAGGACTATAGGATACCTGATGAATATTTTATTGCCCTAAATATTCTACAACCTGAAGCCACAAAAGGATACTTGACCATGTTAATTTCTGTACTTCTGGGCATAGAATTGTCTGATAGGTATTCATCCATTATTTTATACTGAAGCAGGACACTTTTGGTTATCATCTGCATTATCCTAAAGAAGATTTTCTGCTGTAGAAGTTGGGATAATCTTGCATCCATCTATCTGCGCCAGTTCATCTGGGGATTACTAGCTCTGTTGGTCACTTTCCAAACACTCACCAGACACGAGCATCAGTTACTGTTTAGCTTTCAGGTCCCTGTGTTTGAGTTAATATTTTATGAACTGAAGACTCACCAGGGAAATGAATGAGACAAACACAAGTCTGACATCAACCCAACCTGAAGTTTTGCTCTGCTTGGTGAGTTGGAGATTTTGGTAAAACAACATACTTGGTTTCTTTGGTATAAATATTATTATGTGGTGGATTCATTCAATAATATTTTATGATGTTCTTCTTACTAAGTAAAACAAGGATAATTCATATCTGAGAGTTTTTTTGCTCCATGATGCCAAGCAAGTGTTCCACCAGCTACATAAATAGCTAAAGCTGGCCATAGATGTTGAGATTTTTAAAAGATCAGATCCTGATCGTGAGACCACGATCTTCTCGGAACGATCGTACGTTCGTTCGAATTGACCATCAACTAAAAAGACCAATTTGCCAGGAAAACCAAGGGGAGCTGCCTGCTTGGCCCTGCAAACATAGATAGATTGCACTGGGACCGACAAAGATTTTTTTGACCTGGCCGATCAATTTCCTGACAGATGGCCAAAAATCGTAAGATGTACGATCGTTCGAATCCCACTAACCGCACGATAATTTCGAAGGATTGGTCGGACTTCCCTAAAATCGGTCGTTCGGCAAGAAGAATCGTTGCGTCTATGGGGAGCTTAAGGTTACCCCATTAGAGCAATCAAGGCTGCACCCACTTCTTTGTAATTATTTACTCATATAAATGAACACACATAGGCAGCCTTTAGCACAAATGAGAGAGGGACAGGAGACTCTGGCCACAACTGGGCCCTGTCCTTGCCACCTTGCCCTATGGCTCACAGTAAAGATGAAGGCTGCCCGAAGCCTCCTGACCCTGTAGTCTGCTAAGTGCAGAATTCTCCGGGCACTAAGGGGCATCATTTTGCACCCCTTAGTCCTGTAGCACTTGCATTCTGGGGAAAATTAGACGACCCCTTATGTCATATAAGAATAAATACCAGAATTAGTAATGAAAACACCAAGATTGCACTAATGTTCCCAAAAATACTTCTCTTCATTCTGAGCACAGTGTCTCTGTTGGTATAAAGTGTCTCAAATCCATTCCCATTTTGTATCTCGTTCTATTTATCAGCAAAAAACACACTCAGGACCTAATCACAGGATTGACAAAAACCTCTGTTATCTTAACAAGCAACCAAAACAACAGTCAAATACTAATGATTGGGCCTGACAAGAGCCTGCTTCACTTCACACACTGATACAGAGATTTAACTGTTTTAACGCTGAGATTTTTATAAGACCTTCTTAATACTGTATAAGGCAGTGCACTCGACCAAATATTATCTTGGGTGTCTAGTTACCAGATGCTCAAGGTACTAGCAGATGGCAAAATGGTTCTTGTTATGTTTTAATAAATATTCTACAGCAGGAAAGTGTGAATAGCTGCATCTCAGAGCATACTTTAATGAAATTAGAGAATTGAATATTTTAGTGCAGTTCTGTATTCATTCTCAAGTATTTAGGGCTGAACTGGTCAAGCGAAGATACAGTGCTGGTATCTGAGCAGGTACAGAAGATGTTTGCCTTTAAATCCCATGGTGAAGTCTTAGAGGGGCATTCCTGGTCTTAAAATGTCCTGACAAATATTACAATTGATATATTACCCCTAAAGGCTAATGCACAAGAATGATAATACATATTCTACTTTGGGAACATCTGAATATCTGCATCTCAGAGCATACTTTTAATGAAATTGAATTATATTATCTCTAAAGGCTAATGCACAAGAATTATAACCAACTGAGACTCGATCTTGCCTAACTAGTTTATTGTAGTTTCAAAATTATTCATTTGTAGGGTCCAAAAAGAATGGAAGCCGCTTGAGCATTTGGAAAGGGTCAGCCACCTATGAGATCCTGTAAACACCCTAAAATCTCTGAAACAAAAGCCCTGTTTTGCTTCTCTGCACAATTAACTAAACCTCATAGAGACACATCTGCAGACAGGAAACTGACAAAATTGCATTATCAAGGTATTTCAAACACCTCCACAACCATGAAGATATTTTTGGTGCAACTAGTCGGAGTGTTCTATCTGGATTGGGTAGAGGCATGTTAAAATAAAGATGCAATAGTCCAAAAATGTTTGGAAACATGGGAAACTTTTATTGATATTGTATTGATATTGTACTACAGACAACGGAGAACCAAAATGTATGCAGGTTTCCAATCTACGGATTGGTACATACTAAGGACCATGAGCGGTGACCCACCGATAACCCTGTAAATGGGATTATACTGTGCACATATAGTGACTTATAAATAAAAAATGAAAAGGCCTTTCAAACAAAGTCTTGTCGGAGATATTGGAAACCTTATAAAGACAGAGATTATTTGATGTGATCATTTTTCTTCTTATAACCACTGATGCTGTTTATTTCTTTTTCTTCTTTTCTCTCTTTTTTATGTTTAATGGTTAAGGGACGGTTATACAGAATGCTCGGGACCTGGGGTTTTCTGGATAATGGATCTTTCTGTAATTTGATCTTCATGCCTTAAAGATTAATTAAACCCAATACGTTGGTTCTGCTTCCAATAAGGATTAATTCTATTTTAGTTGGGAACAAGTACAAACTACTGTTTTAGTATTACAGAGAAAAAAGGAAATCATTTTTGAAAATTTAGATTATTTGGATAAAATGGAGTCTATGGGAGACAGCCACATTATTCAGGGTTTTCCAGATAACAGGTTTCAGGATAATGGATCCCATACCTGTATAAATAAAATCAATAACAGGTTGTTATGATCAATTGCATTAAACATCCCATCTCCTAGACTATCTCGGGAAGATTGAGCAATAATGGTAACAATAGGTTCATGATATAAGGATTCTATACTTGTTTGGGGCACATTTACTTAGCTCGAGTGAAGGATTAAAACGTAGAATTTCCAAGTTTTTTTTGGCTACTTCGACCATCGAATTGGCTACTTCGACTACGACTTCGAATTGAACGATTCAAACTAAAAATCGTTCCACTATTTAACCATTCGATAGTCGAAGTACTGTCTCTTTAAAAAAACTTCGACCCCCTACTTCGCCACGTAAAACCTACCGAGCACCAATGTTAGCCTATGGGGAAGGTCCCCATAGGCTTTCTAACAAATTTCTGATCGAAGGAAAATCGTTCGATCGAACGATTAAATCCTTAGAATCGAATGATTTTTCCTTCGATCAAACGAATTGCGGAAAATCCTTCAACTTAGATATTCGCAGTCGAAGGATTTAACTTCGATGGTCGAATATCGAGGGTTAATTAACCCTCGATATTCGACCCATAGTAAATGTGCCCCCAAATGTCATATAGCCTTCATTGTCCTGGTGTACTGGAAATGTCTGTAACAATGTAAAAGTGATATTTTATCAACGTGGAGATGGATTGACTTTGCACAATTACTGCTCCAATTAAAAAAATCAAGTTAAAAAAAAAAAAAAATCAAGCTATACTGTTTTCCCCAGTAGAAATGAGATTGCAGATACTTTGCAGAAATGTGCACAATAACTCGCTTCATGCAAATGAACAAACTGGCAATTACAACCATTACATTTTAATTTTTCATGCCTCCAAGCAAAATGTACAAAAATTGTTTACAAAACCAAACTGCAGAAAAACAAACCCTATAACAGCTTACACCTTCCTTTTAAACTACAGTGCGAGGGATTCCAAAAACCAACACAGTGACACAAGGCTTGCACTCTATAAGTTCAACGACTAAAAAAAGATTTCACTTACAACAGATGAGACTGGATAACAGTTGGAGTGGAACGTGTACAGGAGATGAGAAAGCATTTAGTATAAACACTCCTTGCCTTTAGTTCCAGATCCATTAATGTGACATTTGATCAATGCCACCGACTGTAGAGTGCACAGAAGCATTACTAATTATGTATTATTTTAGATACTGAGCAAGGTTATACAATTTCGCAAAAACATCTTCCAAGTACAAGCAAAAGTTGATTTTGAAAGAGTCAAAAATCGGGCACATTTTGGGAGTTTGAGAGCTGGCCGCAGTTTCAGAAATAGAGACAGAAGCAGACCTTAAAGGGGACCCGTCACCCAAAAAAATATTCATAATTCTATTTTATCACATCAGTCAATCAAAATGAACTTTAATTACACTATTTAAATTATTTGCATCTTATTTCCTTCAATCTGGGAATTCATAATTATAGGAAGCAGGCAGGAGCCATTTTTTGGACAGTGTTATTAAGACAAGCCTTGCCTCAACTCAGAATCTTGTTTGTGCACCAGAATGGGGGACCTGATGTCCATCCCCATCCCTGATGTCCATCCCCATCCCTGATGTCCATCCCCATCCCTGATGTCCATCCCCATCCCTGATGTCCATCCCCATCCCTGATGTCCATCCCTCACTTGAGAAAGGGCCCTTGTTGCCGGAAACTTGTCATGTGGATGCACAATAAACATTTAATTAGCATTTATACTGTTCTCAGCCTCTGATTCTCATATTATGCCCTTGGATTTACTATAGCGGTTGCCAGTGAAGGAGCACCATTACGGAAGCTTAATAGTGCTCGGCTATTGTGTGTTACTCTGTGGGTGTACCATCACTTTCAATGTTATACTCACATACCTTTTGTACCGTGTACCAGTTTTTTTTCTCTTTCCATCTCCTAGATCTGTGATTTCATATGCCAATTATAGGAAAGGCATCAGTCTTTCAGCATCCAAGTTTTGCTGAATAACAGTTTTGGAAAGAGAAGACTTTAATTAATCTGCGTATATTCAGTGGGGATTTCAGAGCCAGCTGACTTTTTTCCTCATGGCTGAAATGTATAATTGTATTTTTTTTCTTCTATAATTTTCCTCCTCCATTCACTGCTAGTTTGTCCTCTTCGCAGATGCACTGACATTCCTGTTTCTAAAGAGGAAATTCACTTCCGCAGCATGCAGGTTTAGCAAATAATACACTAGGTTTAAATAATGGTGGTTACAGTCAAAGGAAGGCATTCAGACAAACATCTTTGTTCTTTTAAATAAGTGTTCTCTGTTTTGGAACATCTATAAGATTATCGGAGCTAGGAGAAAAATAATACATGTATTATTCGTATTGGTGTAGTGCAGGCACCCTAAGGCAATCTAGGATTTGTAGTGTTGTCGCTGACCCTATTATAATAAAGGTGAACCATTATATCACATCTTCCAGTTGTGCAGAACTAGATTCTAGTGGGGTTTATCCAAAGTAGACAGGGTTGAAGTCCAATCTCAGTTGTCAATAGTTTCTTAATGTTGGCATTACGTCTTGAAGTCAATTTATTTTGTAGGGCTTTTGGGGGGCAAACCATGAATGAGAATTATCTAATGTGGAACACAATCGAGTGGACTGAGTTTTGCTTAAACTGTAGATAAAAGATGGCTGAGCACTAGTGATTGGTAAATTCGGGAATTTCACGAGAGATTTGCGAAACGGCAAAAAGTTAGCAAAACTCATATTTTGATGCTGGCGTTAAAGTGAATGGGGGACTTTTCTGATGCGCATCCAAATATTTTTGACGCGTCGAATTTCCACGGCAGTTTTGCTAATTTATTCGGCGCCAGCGAAAATTCACCGCAAATTCGCGCCTGCTGAATTTATTCACCCATCACTACCGAGCAAAGCAAAGTTGATAACAAACATTGCACAATAAAGAAATAGTCCAGCTACAAAAAAAAAATATGTTTATAAGTGTATATGGGGACCCAGAGATGTCCTGCCAGGGAGAAGGTGGTGTTGTGGATGGGCCCTATCCAGAGCCCCAAAAGCCTCCTGCTCTCAATGTTTTCAGGGTCCTCTACAGCAATCACATCTGTCCCCCAGTGGTGACTTTGCTTATAAAAATATTACACAGAGGTGGCTTAGGCTGTCTACATCTACATCTCCTATATGGGAAATGCCATTCTTCTCCAATCAATATTAGTGACACAAATATCAACCTAACTTGATTTTAATTTCCTTCCCACTGATATTAAGACATGCAATAAAACAGCTTGACATTTAAACAGAAAAGACCTGATAACATATTCTACTTCTTTTGTGTCAAAAAAATGTCTTTTGCTTGATGTCAACCATGAAAAGAAACCTCATGAGAAGGTCCTCCAGCCAATAGATTAAACATTTAGTGGGTGCTTGGAGTCTTATAACCAGAGCTGTAGGTCACATTTACATATGGCAGACTACATCTATGATTGCCCAAGATAAGGGCTAATCATTCAATGATTACATAATTGTAAAATTATACTACTGGGTCAGATTAATGGGCAGGGCCGGAACTAGGGGTAGGCAGAAGAAGAACCTGCCTAGGGCGCAAAGATGTGGGGGCGCTGGGCAGGTACCTGTTGAAAAGTTTTCTGCCTACCCCTAGTCCGGGTTGTTTGCTCCCCTGCTGCTTGATTCCCTCCTCTCCTCTGTCACTCCCTCAACACTCCCCTTAGTCACGCACCTCCCTCCATCAGTACCCTGACCTTCCCCTTCCCTTTCTTCAATCTTCCCCTATGGTGCATGTGCACTGGCGCACGGGTGTGGTTGCGAGCGCGCATGCGCACGCTCACAGGGGAGAGGCGGGGGTAGCCGACTGGGTGCCTAGGGCGCCCTGTCGGCTTGGCCCGGCACTGATAATGGGTCAACAAAATCAGACAAAGCTGGAATAAACATGGTGGTGGCATAATAACTGCGGTCCTTAAAATGTGTGGCAATACAAAGGTGGGAGAGTGGCATAAAGAGGGGGTACTAATAGTTTGGTTTTTTTAATCTGGTTCTGATCACACAGGGAGACAGCGTGTATCTATCATAGGTAGATAAGTATATCATTATAAAGTCTCTCAAGAAAAGCCTTCTATTGGTAGAGTCACAAAACAAAAACGTCGCCCTCCTCCCTTGGGTCTTTTAATTCAGTCAGCTGTTCTGTAGATGCTGTCCAATCTAGAATGTATCCAGTCCTACTGGTGTGCTTAGAATTACTTGAGACCAACTTGGTTCACCTAATATTGAATGCACTTTCATCTCTCATGGCAATGTGCTTGCAGAAATGTCACAGGTATCTATGTACATAACATGTATGACAGGGTTTATTACTTGAGCAAGCTAATATTTGTTTTCCTAACGGAGGTGAGCTAGCCCTAGCGCAGCACTGGTCACAACTGTGAACAATCCATGAGCGAGTTATACGAGAAGAATGGCGCACTGCCATATTTATCAAAGAGTGAAGTCAGAGATCACCACAGTCAGCTAGAGTGAAATGCCGCCTCTCTCCATTCATTTTTATGGGATTTTTAAAAGAGAATTTATCAATGGGTGAAAGTGAAAGTTCATCCTTTGATAAATATGCCTTTCAAAATCCAATAGAATTGAATGGAGAGTGGCGGAGGACTTTAAATTCACACTTTGCTAAATATACCCCATAGGGTTTAGCCCTAGACCAATATGCTAGGCACTCAGCACCTAAGTAATTATACTCACTGCTCCAATTAACTACTGAAAGCTTTTAATTACAATTGGGTTAGAGTCTTGTGGGGCTTAATGATGTCATGAGTTATAATCAGAGCTTAATAATGTCACTATTTTAACAAATTTCTTCATTAGAAAAATAAATAATATAGCCCTTGCTGTAAAGATATTGGAGCTTGCCTTACAGTTTCATGAAAAATAGATATACAGTCAACTTCATTCAGAGGTCATACTGAACATCGTGGCACAACAAATTACTGTATTCATTTAAATAAAGTTCCAACTTTGCTAAGGCAGGCACTTTTGACCCTCCTAGCTTTTCAACATAGTCATTGAAGCCCAACCTCTACATAAAGAGTCTCAAACTGTATTATATTCTGTAACAGTTTTTGTTTTCACAATGCAGCAGGGACGTCCAGCTTGCAGGGTTATGGCCTTTGTTAAACTGCAACTTCCAAATTCATAGGTTGATGTTGCATCTTGTAGTTTAAAAAAAAAAACAAAAAACCTAGAGGCCACACGTTTGGCAGTTCCTAAAGATCTCAACCAGACAGCTCAAAGAACTGTTTCTCTTAAACCTTCCACTGTTGAGTTTATAACACTCAAGTTTTTCTGATACACCACTTTCCAGTTTCCCAACAAACTTTTAAAAGAAACACTGACTTAACCACAATATGAAATCTGGTTCTGGTTTGCTTGTTCTCCTAGTTCTTCTGGAAGAGGGGTATCTTGGATGCCAAATTCAGGTCCCTTTAGCTCAGGCAGTTTGCTTAACCTGTGACCATATGGCTGCAATATTGATTCTGTAGGACCAGTCTTTGGATTTGGTGCATGCATGTTCTAATTTAAAGATTTAAAACTAATTTTTAAGAGCTAGAGATAACATTTTCAACATGATCCAATCTGCCCAACAGGACTAACCAAATTATCAAGCCCAAGGACCTAAGGAGGCCCCATAGACCACTGGTGGATTTTGGGATATGTGAAACAACCATAACTAGAGGAGGCAGGATGGACATCTTTTTAAAAAATCCCTAACACTCAGTAGACAATGTAATTATATGTACTTTGTCCAAAACAACCTCCACAAACCCAATACACGTACTGTCTGTTCTCTGTCTAGGCACAAACTACACACAACAAGAGGTTCTCTCTCAATTCTAGATATTTTTTTCAAGGAAATTCACGTTCATTAAGATGACAGTAAGATAATGAAATTAAAAAAAATCCGCATTTCCGGTGCGTTCCGTTTGCAGCTGGAAAGAGCAACATAAAGACATTCCGCATATAATCTTGTGAGGACAGAATCTTGGCATCGTTGGAGGGGGAAAAAAAAGTCAATAATTAGTGATAATGCACACAGCTGAGTAACAAACCAAATCCTGCAAACAGGGTCCAATAATTACAAACCTAGGGACGGCTGTCATACTGCGAGTGTATAAATTCTGCTTCCTGTGTAATGAGAGCGAAATGGAAAAAAAAAGCAGGCATCAGGGTTTTTTTTTTCCTTTTTTTATAGGAATGCATCAGCGAGGGTCAGATTAACGCACATCATTTCACTAATGCTCTTTTCATTATTTGGTGTGCTTACAATGAGAGTAAAATGTTTTTCTATTTCAGTTTCCCAGAACATTGTAAACCATCGTTATTAAACAGCTTTAACATAACAAGAGCCATTTGGCTTTTTTTTTTTTTATATATTTGCTTAAAATCAGGTTGTTTTCAGATCCGTAGAACAGTTCCACTTTGCATTTCAAATACAAAGCAAAGCAGCTGCATAGTTTAGCAGGGCTGGGGGGTACTAGGGAGATCTGCAGATAATGGCATCTATAATGGGGCACTTATTGCAGATATAAACAGGAGTTATCTAAAGGTGGCCATACACGGGCCGATAAAAACTGCCGACAGACTGTGTCGGCAGCTTATTGGCCCGTGTATGGGGGCCCCCCGACGGGCTTCCCCGATCGAGATCTGGCCGAAAGTCGGCCAGATCTCGATCGGGTGGGTTTAAAAATCCCGTCGGATCGCAGCCGCATCTGTTCATTGATGCGGTCCCGCGATCCGACCGCCCGTTTGCCGAATGCTAGGATCCGATCGTTGGGCCCTAGGGCCCACGATCGGATCTGCCCGATATTGCCCACCTCAAGGTGGGCATATCGGAGGGAGATCCGCTCGTTTGGCGACATCGCCAAACGAGCGGATCTATCCATGTATGGCCACCTTAACACATGTGATGGAGTTAGTCTAGTTTGCAAAAATGTATGGACGGTGGTACAGCAAAATTAGTGGCTGTATACAGGTTGTTGGTGGAGGAACCTGTGCAGCACAGAATGTTATTTATATAAAAATGGATTGGTTAACCCAGTAGATCCCAAACTAAAGGGACTGTCCTCTTGGGGGCTGAGAATTAGCAAGAATGATCATTTGCTCTCCTAGATACACCTGAAGGCCCAGCCCGGAGGTCAGTTAACATGACATTTGGGGAAAAATTATGCTTTTGTTGTCCAAAATATTTTTGAAATTGTTGTAAGAATACAGTATTTAAGTCAGAAAATACATAATTTTTCCCAATTATGACCAAACGTTGGACCCTCAAGGGAGACCCTGACCAAAGGTTGGGTCTTCAATATGGGCTTGTACTGAAAAAGTTTGGTCCAACCTGTGGCCCATACATAACAAACCATACCTTCTTTTTTTTTATACACATTTAGATATTAAAGGTCACATCACAATCCACCCTGAACCCACCCAGTTACAACCACATGTGGCCTGATCCACCCAAACACTATTCCCTTCTAATCAAGCTCCATTCCTTTTTGGGGTCCACATTATGGGACTCATATTGCATGAGAGTCATGGTGTCTGACTGGTGTATGTTTGCCACCTGCAGAGAATACTCAAGAGTTAGTTTTATTCCAGAAAATATGGCAAACTAATAGGGAGTTGTGGTTCTTGGACGGTCTGCGGAAGTCACTGATCCACCCAAACACTATTCCCTTCTAATCAAGCTCCATTCCTTTTTGGGGTCCACATTATGGGACTCATATTGCATGATAGTCATGGTGTCTGACTGGTGTATGTTTGCCACCTGCAGAGAATACTCAAGAGTTCGTTTTTTTCCAGAAAATATGGCAAACTAATCAGGAGTTGTGGTTTTTTTACGTTTTTTTATTTATTGGTTTCATCTTCAGCTTGCAGAAATAAAGGATAAAATTACAATATTGTTCAAAGTATACATCAATTATTCAAAGAAGTTGAGCGACGCCACACTGGAGTGAGGGTCAACTCTGGATCAATGATTACCACATTAGAAGGTCAAACACTTTTTTTCTTTTTAAAACACAAACCGGGGCACAAGAGGGGGGGGTAGTTGGGCCGTGGGGACATGACTGATCTGATTTTTAGTAATTGGAGCAACCCCTACTCAGAGTACTAAATGGGCCTTTGTTGCATGAGCCAAAGTATCCCCTATAAGTTGGAATGGCTGGACCATAAATACAAGGCCCCACAAGCAGAATGTGAAGATCATGCTTAAACACAGTTGCAGCCCCATCATGTCATGTCTGTTCAAAGGAATGTAAATACAAGATAAACCATGAATATAAATGGCATGTATTTAATAGTGAATTTCTTTCATGCTAAGATACCGCAAGACGCGGGTATAATTGTATTCATACGGTTTGTAAAAAACACTGCATGCACTAAATCAGCAAATGCAAAGCCTCCTCTGTGAAGGGAAAACAGCAGCGAGCGAGCTGGGAATCCAACACTTTCATTATGAGATGCTTCTGAGCAGATAACAGCCTGTGTACAGCCAATACACTGTGGCAAGATGGTGCTCCTGTTTCAATATGACATTACTATTCAAACTTCAGATTTAGTGCAGAATAAATATCTTTAATGCAAAGGGACAGACAATAGTCTCTATGCCTGTAATGTCAAACTGCATGCAATTTGTATTCGATTTTGCCCTCCTTCAAATTTCTATTGTGTATATGTTCCCCTTGCATTCCTGTGATTCTGTATTCCCTGCTTGTCACATCTCACACGGCAATCTCAACTGCTGCTCACGGTTAAATTGTCTTCCCAGAGGCCTCAAACTTGGGCTAATTGGAGCATCTTTCTGGGTCACTGTGGCTTTGGCTTTTCTGGGTCACTGTGGCTATGGCTAGGCAATATTGTGTCAGTTGCAGCACAACAAAAAAAGTCAAAACTGATTGGGTAATGATTCTCCTGCATGCCCACCACACTTGTTCCTGGAGGTTGAGGGATTATAGGACATCCACAAACACCCACAATTTCGGAATTCACTGTTACCTTTGAGATGTGACTACACAAAATCTCAGTATACGTTACAGGTTGGCATTAGCATCTTGGCAAACTTATATACAATAGACTTTCAGCTATCTTTAAACGACAACTACAGTAGCACCAGATTGTCAGTAGTGTACCAAGAAGTTACTGGGTACAATAACTCCCCACCCTCTCATCAAAAAAACCTTAAGAAAGATGATTTGTTTTGAAAACACATTGAAAACAAGCATCAGCCATGACTTTTACCATGCCATCTATACCTCTGCTATACAAACACCACTGCTATTCCCTCAATGAATTCAAAGGCACAAAACTCGAGTTTCTAGTACTTGTATTTACCTGTTGTGATAAAGGTTTTCTGCATTAGTTCACTATAAACACACCACAGCTTTGATTTGTTCAAACACCCTCTGGTACCATTACAACAAAGTGTGTGACCTACTAGTTCAGATGCTTAGTAGGGGTTGTACTCTCTATAGACAACTAAAATAATTTTCTTTTAGCCTGTACATAAATACCATACATATATGCCTAAAATAGGTATTCCCTAAAATAATGAAGGCATCTGCCCTTTAAAGGAGAACTAAAATCTTAAAATCAACATAATAAAAAATACCATATTTTACATACTGAACTTATTGCACCAGCCTAAAGTTTCAGCTTGTCAATAGCAGCAATGATCCAGGACTTCAAACTTGTCACAGGAGGTCACCATTTTGGAAAGTGTCTGCGATACTCACATGCTTAGTGGGCTCTGAGCAGCTGTTGAGAAGCTAAGCTTAGGGGTCGTCGCTAATTATCAAGCAAAAAATGAGGTTTGTCTGTAATATAAGCTGATGCTACAGGGCTGATTATAACATTCCAATGCTAATTGTGCTGGTTTATGTGCTGTCATGTAGTAATTATCTGTATTAATTACTAATCAGCCTTATATTGTGACATTTCTATTCTATGTGTACTGTATATTGTGAGTGGGTCCCTAAGCTCAGTAAGTGACAGTAGCACAGAGCATGTGCAGTGAATCAGCAGAAAAGAAGATGGGACGCTACTGGGGCATCTTTGGAGACACAGATCTTCCCCGTTAAAGGGGAACATTTCATTTCTAGCCTACTTCTTTAGTTAGGCTTTAGTCCTCCTTTAAGGTTAGGTTCAGTGAGACAATGCACAAAAACAAGTGGGAGAACAAGAGTGAATGGTGTATCAGTCATCTTGAAAAGCATCTCAGTGCTGTTATTCACAATAAGTTGCTATAAAAGGTCAAGATAAAACACAGAAATGTTGACATGAATATTACATTTCTAGCATGGAGAGCACAAAGAGTATCCAAAGCCCCACTTATTTCTACAAAAACCAGTGAAAATTCTGAGGATACTCTATAAACTGTGTATTTCAACAACATCTACAGATTGGTGGATATCAGGGACCATAACTTCTTTCTCAAAAATCCTACTGTTGTTCATGGCTTACTTGTTAAAGATGTAGAAATGGTGAGAGTGATGGTTCATGATTATGCAGAGAAACATGAAAAAAAAAATGATTGAAGTAACCTATTACCAAGGTAAAAAGGATTGCAGAACCTGTTATGAGAACAGATTGTGTTGTGCCAAAATGTATCTCTGTGAATGGGTAACAGAACAGCCTGGCAAAGTACATTGTTTGCTGCAGCTCAATATCACTGGACATTGCCCTGAACTTGCAAGAGAAACCTTTGAAGGATTCACCTCCTAATGTCTCAGTACCGCTGAGCCTGATTTGTATAGAACAAGGCAATATTTGCTTGTGAGTGACCTGAAAGACTCTTAACTAGACAGGCCTGTCTTCTAAAGATAAGGATCTTTATACCCATGGACACCTAACGGAACCCACTGTGTTTTGATGGGTACTATT
The DNA here is from genome assembly GCF_017654675.1 of Xenopus laevis. Classification (NCBI taxonomy): domain Eukaryota; kingdom Metazoa; phylum Chordata; class Amphibia; order Anura; family Pipidae; genus Xenopus; species Xenopus laevis. Next base: position 38,848,945 of record NC_054385.1, on the reverse strand, counting down.
TTTTTTATAGATAAGAGGGAATAAATCCTTGCAGTGATGACTTCTTTTATAGCAAAACCTCAGTCCATGTACTTTCTGCTCTCTCTGCTCAATGTACTGGGAAGTGGGTCAGTGCCTTAAGGAACCATGTTTGTGTTAAACTAACACAACATTCTGGTCTCATATCAACCTCATGCTAGCCCTTTGGCAGTGAAGGGGTTTCACAAGCTATTCACCGAGCCATGACGGTTGTCCCTCTCTGGGAACTCAAGAGAAGGCATCAGAATGAGAAGTTAGAGATTTAAAATGCCAAGGGAAGCTGAGATTCGATTTCTCTTTTACATTTGTTACATTTCAGCTAATGGCTTTTAACAGACTCTCGCCATCACAGTCACCATGTATTAATTACTCAGGAGCATTCAGGCTTCTGATTTACCCAAGTGAAGATGGGAATATCTTCGCGCCAGTGATGTAATTAGTTTTGGCCTTTTCGCCTTCCTTTTTCAAGTTTAATCAAAGTTTTCAAGCTAGAATGACAAGTACACATAGTAATATAATGGTCTAGCAATCTGAGGATTAGCAACATGGCCATATTCACTATAGATACTGTGAAATCAATTTTGCAGGCTAAACCCTTTATTCCTGGCTAATATCACCTCTAGAGAAAAGAAAGACCCATTAAATGTCTTATATTATAAATGCTTATACCAAGCAACAGCATACAGGTAAAGAGAATGAGTTATGAAAGGAAAGAATAATGATTCTCTATCTTTATATGGGTTCTAGAGTATTTGCTCAATATTCATATATTTTAAAAGGGTGGATCACCTTATAGTTAACTTTTAGCATGTTATAGAATGGCTAATTCTAAGCAACTTTTTCATTGGCCTTCATTTTTTTTCTTTTTTATAGTTTTTTAATTATCTGCCTTCTGGCTCTTTCCAGCTTGCATATGGAGGGTCACTGACCCCGTTTAAAAAACAAATGCTCTGTAAGGCTACACAGTTAAGAGCAGATTTATTAAGGTTCAAGTAATGTTATTCAAGAAAAATTGGAGTTTTCAAGGCTATTTTGGAGTCAAAAATAGATTTTTCACGCTAAACAAAATGTTTGTTTTTTTTCTCAAAAAAAAAATAAAATCTAATTTTTCAAGATTTATTATGGAAATAGCTTGAATCTGAAAATACACCATGAGGTTGTGTAGAAGTCAATGGCAGAGGTCCCTTGAACCATTGGAAGATGTTAATCATGATGTTCAAGTTTTTTTCAGAGGGTTTTGTCCGAAAACTCGATCAATTCGAGTTCTTGGGTTGCTAACCCTGATGCTAACCCTGAACTCGCTGATTTGAGTGTTTTCCATTCAAATTTTTTCTTAAATTCGACCTTTGATAAATAACCCACTTAATGTTGCTATTTTGTATTACTCATCTTTCTATTCAGGCCCTCTCCTGTTCGTATTCCAGTCTCTTATTCAAATCAGTGCATGGTTGATAGGGTAACGGACCCTAGCAACCAGACGGCTAAAATTGCAAACTGGAGAGCTGCTGAATAAAAGGCTAAATAACTCAAAAACCACAAATAAAAAAAAGCAAAACTACTTGCAAACTGTCTCAGAATATCACTCTCTAAATCATACAAACAGTTAATTTTGAACAACCCCTTTATGTAGAACTTCTCAGGTCAGTTTCCAGAATGAAGGTGTCTATTGCTACATCAACACCAGGACAATTATTGACTTTTTGCATTCTACATATTACTGCTTAAGTGAGGTATGGGTTCCATTTCTTTCTGTTGGCTACTTCCCACATGTGCTCTTCAATTAAGAGTGACTGCCTGTTATCAAATAGGATCACTCAAAGGTGACTCCAGAGCAGTTGGTGCAAATTTGGTGAACTGGCAAAAAAGCCATATAATGCCATATAATTGTGTGGTCTGCTTAATTGAAAACAGCTAGTACTGGTAGCCTTACACTGACACAAGCTGCCAGTACTCCTGTATTATGGGTTTCATCCATGACAAATATTTCCCTGACATGTCAGTTGCGAACCCATCATAGAAGTCCTCAGCAGAGGAGCCCCAAAGTGTTTAAATTCTCTCCGACTCCTAAACGCTCCTTCCTACTAATTTTACCTTTTCTTACATATGCCTACACAAGAACCTCTGTGAACTGAATACTGGTACTGGCCAAATGTATTCATGCTTTATTCATGGTTGCTACATTGAGTGGCACAAGTAATATGACATTGAAGGCAATGACTTTTATTTCTGCATAATGTTCCAGCAACTATGGAGGAGTAAAATAAGGATTTTCATGAAGAGTGAAAGGAACAGTGAGTATTTTGACAATAAGGTTACAGCCAGGTCCAGGCTGCTACTCCATTTAATCTTCAAAAATGACCTTCAAGATGGTCAGGTGTCTAAATACTAAAGCATGGTGTTTCTCATCTGAGCCAGACTGCTTTATCAAAGATTTTAAGTTTGGATGCTTTTTATTATTACACCATACCACTTGAAGTTGATTAAGATGGTATTACATTTCATACCCTGCAATCCCTTCCAACCAAGCTCCAAATGTACTGAGAAGGGCAAGCAGTCACTGAACGGCTCCTGCTGATATATAACCATTCCAATGACATTAATGCCCATGCCGATGCACAACGCTGTCATTTCCTTTTTCAATATCTCAGGTAAGCAGAATTTAATCAGTGTTCTTAATTACAAAGAGACAAAGAGACATATAATAGTAATAAGCCTTGAAGTAGGAACGCTCTCTGGGCACAGAAAAAAAAAATATCTCCTACGTTCCCTCTTGTCCCAACACCATTAAAATGGTTTGCTGAAGAAGTTAATGGAGACGGGAGAAGCATCAGGTAATTCAGAAGAAATATAAACCACTGTCGGAGCAGTTTCTTTCAGCTGCAAGGTCTTTCTGATTATCACAAAACTAGTATATAAATGCCTCAGAATCACCATGGTATCCACTCTCTGGTGGGAAGATGTCTGGCCTCAGAGGTCATCACTTAGTTAGTCTGCCAGATGAGAGGTTGGCAAATGGTTTGCTTTGTTTTTTTTTTTTACTATTTACTTTTTCCCATTGAAGTCCCAGTGTTCCGTCTAAAGACTTTCCTTTAATACATTTTATTTTACTGTTTATTGCTGGACTATATTTATAAGCCTGTAACAGGCAGAACCACGGATCTTTAGTCTATGGGGGGGTTGTTAATTAAGGGTGTGATTTTCAAATTTAACAATCCTGACTGAAATCAGACACCATATATTAATTTCAATTGCCTACACGATGAGGGTGATTTTCACAAATGCTACAATATGTTCCCTTCAAGGTTGAGGCCAAAAAAAACCTAGGAGATAACAAGGTGAGAGCAGCGTCATTGGAGAAGTCTTGGGCAGACCATGGGTATGTTGGAAATGAAAATGTGCCTCAGTTCTGATATTGGTAAGGATTATAAGGAAAAGCTTTACCTATCAAAGTGCCACTTACCCTTTATATGGGCAACCACCAGTGCTAATCTATGGACAGCTATGTATAGTTCAAGTTCACGGTTCCCTCAGGTGTAAGTGTCCACATGCAGTAATTGTCTTAAATAGAATTTTTGCCTACAACTACAGCAGAACACTACAGGGGTCAGGAACGTGACTAGGGGTAGGCAGAAGAAGCACATGCATGGGGTACAACTGTGATGGAAAGCACTACATTATATCTCTTCTGTCTGCCTACCCCTAGTTTGCCTTTCTGTACCTCTGGCAATCAATTGAGGGAGAGGTACTTTTGTAGAATTTTTCAAAGCATTAACATACAAATACATCTACAGTTTGACCAATTTAAAGAGAATGTAAAACGTATATGGGGTTATGTAATAAAAGGCGGTACGTTTGCCAGGTGCAGTAACCTATAACAACCAATCAGCAGGTAGCATATAGTGGCCACCTGGTTAAAAGCTATTGGTTGCTGCTCCTGGGCCCTATATTACATATAGGGATAGTATAGAGAATTGCTATTCAAAGTAGTATGTCTGTCCCTTTCTATTCTCTGCCCTGGGGGTTCTGACTTTTGAAACAAAACACAACTTTAAAACCACTTTTCTCTAAAAATATGCATTTTGGGGTTGACGTCCCCTTAAAATGTAATGCCTGTCTCCCCCTATTCTGTAATTTCACTCCATCTTACTCCCCCTCCTTCTAAATCAGTAAGAAGTATAATCAATTAGCAGTGGTATTCTCTTTTTCTACTGGCAGCTTCCACTAATCAATACCCTAATCCATAATCCATCCTATCCATTAGCCTCATGGTAGGTCTTCTACACAATGGCTTCTGTTTGTTTCAAGTTCTATCACTGCCTCCTTCAAATATGTACCACGATGGAAGAAGAGATGAATACGTTATGAGTTATTGGAAAAATAAATACCGTAATAGTCTGCAGGTATATTTCCTGTGAATTTTCAACCGCGAGTCATATTCAGCAAACAATACTCATTCAGGACAGGGAGAATTTATCTGGATTCTGGAAGCAGGTGGACACACAGCAGACCTGAATAGGAGGTAAAATGATGTTTCTTTGTTAGTAAAACAAAGGTTGCTGTTATGATTATACGTGATCAGATTGCAAGGATTGGGGATCGGAGCTTTAATTATCTCAGTTTCCGGCAGCGGCATCTTTGTGGAAAGTAAACACTATTCTGCTGGCATGGGCACAATACTAACTCAAAACAAAAGGCTAAGAATGCTGCAGAGAAAGCCAAATGGATTAGATGATGTGAAGAAAGATAAGGGAATGTGTCCAGGTGATATGGAGAGAAGATATGATATGAAGCTGCCTCCTTCCTTGTCACTCAGAACCAAGAGGACATTTTCCTTTATAGAAAAACCCACATAGTCATGGACAAATGAAGAATTACACGTTAGGCATCCTGGTCTATCCAGCAGCCAGTGTTGTGCCATGTACTGAACTCCAGTGGACCTGCAATATGGACATAATCCTTTCATTTCTAGTTCTACGTACACTATTCCTTAAAACATATAACATCATTCTCTATCACATCACACAAAATGAGTTATGTGGATTAAATTGCTACTTGTCTGACCTAATAAATAAATCCGTATAAACTCATATATTGTTTGTTAAGGTGCCTCCTTTCTTGCACTTGCAACAACACAACTTACATATGCCTGTAAAATCCAACTGTTTGGCCTCAGCCCAAAAAATCTGCATAAAAGGCTTAAAAGATTATAAAAATGAAATGTAGTTCTAGAAAGCTTCTCGTGGGAACAGTGGGAACCAACAGTGAAGAGTTCTGCTCCACTAATGCACAAGAAGCAAGGACTGAGAGCTGGGAACCTGCAGTGTAGACTTTTGCTCCGCTAATGCACAAGGAGCAGGGACTAAAAGCCCAGTAGTCCTAATAGCAATGAAGGAATTATCTCTGAATGCTTAGGGTTGGCGCACATTGTGCATTCCACCCCAGGTTCCATCTTTAAAAGTCCAAGGACAGGGCAAAAAAACAGGATTTTTTATACTTACCGTTAAATCTGTTTCTCTGTGATCAATAGGGGGACACAGGAATGATGGGGTTAAGCTCCACCCTCCAGGAGGCAGGACACTTACTAATAAAATTGTGGGCGTGCCTAACCGGCTTAACCCCCACACTCCAGCTTATCCAATCAGTTTGTCACAAAAGATGCTGTAACAAGATATCGTAATAAACAAAATAATAATCAAAATAATAACCCACGTAGAAGGTAAGTCAGGGAATTATCCCGTAATGACCAAATGGTCAATAACAAAAGAAATCTTTAGGGCGGGACGCCCTGTGTCCCCCTATTGATCACAGAGAAACAGATTTAACGGTAAGTATAAAAAAATCCTGTTTTCTCTGTCATCATAGGGGGACACAGGGACGATGGGGACTTAACAAAGCAGCCCCCAAAAACAGCAGGGCGGGAAAAAAAGAATTAACCATTATTTCAGCACGGAATGAAGCACCTTGCGCCCAAAGGAAGCTTCAGCTGAAGAAAAAATATCAACTTTATAGAATTTTGTAAAAGTATGTACAGAGGACCAGGTAGCCGCCCTGCAGATCTGGTCCAATGAGGCCGAATTGCGCCAAGCCCAGGAAGCTCCGATTGCTCTTGTGGAATGAGCTCAAATTCCCTCCGGTGGAGTCTTCCCTTTGGACATGTAAGCTTGTCTGATGGTCTCCTTGATCCATCTAGAAATGGTAGCTTTAGATGCAGGATGACCTTTTCTGGGCCCTGATGGTAATACAAAGAGAGTTTGAGATCGTCGAAAAGGCTTTGACTTTTCAATATACCATCGTAAGGCTCTAACTACATCTATATTGTGTAGCCGACGTTCTTTATCATTCTTTGGTTCTGGACAGAGAGAGGGAACAACAATGTCTTGGTTGATGTGAAATGACGAAACCACCTTAGGAAGGAAAGATGGGACTGTGCGTAGAACTGCCTTATCCTTGTGAAATACTAGAAAAGACGGATCTGCCGATAGTGCACTCAGTTCTGACACTCTTCTAGTGGATGTAATTGCCATTAAGAACACTACCTTCCAGGTAAGCCAAGTATCTGAAATAGATCCCAACGGTTCGAATGGTGGATCAAGAAGGGCCTCGAGAACAACATTTAAATCCCATGCTGGAACTGGAGGCTGATACGGAGGAACTATATGTGCCACTCCTTGCAGAAATGTACGTACTGTATCATTCAAGGCTAGTTTGGACTGAAATAGGATTGACAGAGCTGATACTTGCACTTTCAGAGAGCTGAGTTTTAGACCTCGCCGGAGCCCACGCTGCAGGAAAGACAGAACTCTCGGGATGCTAAATTCGTGAAAGGATAGATTGAACTCCTCGCACCAACTCCGATAGGATTGCCAGACTCTGTAGTATGACTTTGAAGATGAAGACTTACGAGCTCTCAACAATGTGGCAATAACTTCTTCTGTTAACCCTTGTTTTCGCCAGATGTCTGCCTCAACAGCCATCCCGTCAAAGCGAACAGTCCTGGGTTGTGATGAGCAACGGGCCCTTGGAACAGAAGATCCGGCCTGTTCTCGAGACGTATTGGTTGTGCTATTGACATTTCCTGAAGGTCGTAAAACCAAGTCCTTCGAGGCCAGTATGGAGCTACTACTATTACCGTGATACTGGATTGCCTGATCTTCTTGAGGACTCGTGGAAGCATGGGTAGTGGAGGGAATATGTATGCTAGGTTGAACTGCCAATTCTGTGTCATGGCATCGACCCCTGCCGCCAGACTCTCTCGGTAACGAGCAAAGAATTGAGGCACCTTTGTGTTGTTTCTTGATGCCATTAGATCGACCTGTGGTTGTCCCCATTGGAGAACTAGTCTTGCAAACACGTCTGGGTGAAGTTCCCATTCTCCCGGATCTAGACGAATTCTGCTGAGGTAGTCTGCTTTGGTATTTAGAACTCCTGGGATATGAATCGCGGACAGCTGTACTTCGTTGGTTTCCGCCCAACTGAGAATTTTTTGAGCTTCCATCAGCGCCGCTTTGCTGCGAGTACCTCCCTGGCGGTTTATGTACGCCGGTAGCAGGACACTTAAAAAACTGATTGGATAAGCTGGAGTGTGGGGGTTAAGCCGGTTAGGCACGCCCACAATTTTATTAGTAAGTGTCCTGCCTCCTGGAGGGTGGAGCTTAACCCCATCGTCCCTGTGTCCCCCTATGATGACAGAGAAAATACAGTGAGTACAAGGATTGCTTGAGCACAAGTTTTCTGTCTCTGATATGACATATTATCATGGCACCCTGAGCTTGCAGTTTAGATCAGCAATAAAGCCAAGATATGCAATATTATAAAGGCTTGAATTGACTGAATGGGTTAGTGGGCACTGCTGCTTTGTAGTCATCCATTTTCTCAGGTTATATTTTATGAGGTTGATCATCCCTATTGGGAGCCTGGAATCTGGAGGACTCTGACTCACCAACCCAACTCAGGCAGATATCAATGACCCGTATGCTTTTACCTGTAAGGCCAAGGCTTTTTTTTTAAACACTATTGGGATCCTGCTTCTCCTTTTCTAATACAGTTATTTGGAGGATTTTTCAGTCTTTGAACTTCTGAAATGCTTTCTTAAAGGGAGGAAGTGTAAGTACCCAGCTATAACCAACACCAGAACTTATGGCAGAAGATACATCTTGGAAAGTTGTACATATTGGTAAAAAAACAAAAATCTAAATGGGTTTATGTAATGAGAAGGTATGGTAATCCAAATACAGAACCCTTTATTTGGAAAACCCTGGGTCCCAAGCATTCTGGACAATAGATCACATACCTGTTTAGGATATTAGAAGTCACCAAGGAGTTTTTTTATTTTATTTTATAAAGGTAAGAAGCCAAAGTTAGAAATCCAAAATGACTTGTAATATTGTAAGACGTATATTTTCCTTACAAAAACAAGCAACTAATCAATCATATTGCAAGGTACTGCTAAGTGCAATTTCGAAAGATATATTTTACAGTTTATTCACTCCACATGGGTGCTATAACCCCCAAAGAGCTATTTGACTTTCCTGTATATTAAACTTGCCTTTTGGAATGTTATCTAAGAACAGTTTAGCTGTGGAGGGTTAAAAATCATGGCAATACTTTGATGCGTTTATAGCAACAAACAAGGGTCTTTTTTTGTGCAATAATTACATTAATTACCAAGCAGCAAACACGCCCATATCTGAATAAAGAAATGTAATGATAAGTCAGCATGGAAAGCTGGATGTTTTCTGTAGTTATAGGAATGGCTTTCAGTTTCTTGTGCTCATGTATTGCTGGCTCACTAGCTTTGTCTGGCGACTGCAGGCCTATCATACAGGTAAAAGCTAAAGCCTCGGTTGCAAAGCCATTGGAGCACACGTTTTGCACATTTGAGAAACAAAGGCTTAGTAGTAGTACAGAGTTTACTTCCCCTGAGATAACCCTTAAGGAACACTTAAGGCCAGGCCAGATGGAAGATCTTGAACAGTGTTTAAACTCAAAGAGAAAGTCTTTAGAAGAGCCACGCAGAGTTGCAGTGAGTTGGACAGATGAGACACTGCAGGCGGGGCATTCAAAGTAACATTCACGTGTCGGGAAATGCTTTGTACTGATTGCTGGCCATCATGTTGGTTGACCATTTTTTTATTTGGAGGCTCTTGGACATTCATTTCTTTGTAAACATAGGTTTAAATACTTGTATAATCATTCATTAAACATGTTTATTTTGTAATAAACTCAACAGTTATGATTGCAACTCCATAAGTGCTCCATCAGCCATGTCCATTGAGACCCTGATGTGATTTACATTCTATTTATTTTGACATGGCTTATAATATACATAACTGGAAACAGCTCATCTTATTTGTGATATGAGAGATACAAAGATGTACCCCATGGCTTATCAACACAGAACTTAGATAATTCACAAACCCACTAATTGTGTACAGCAAATAACTATCTATTTTGAATAGTAAAACGATTCTAAAAGAGAAAAAGTTTAAAGATAAAGGTCAAATTTCACTTAAGGCAACAACTGCATAGCACTAGGCTGAAGAATATGGTAAACATAATTTACCACCAAAAAAAGTTTTGCTCAAAAAAAGAAAAATTAAATTCTAAGAAACTACTTCTGCCTCTGACTCCTGAAACACTGGTGCAGAATCAACAAGGAGAACTGACTTCAGCTAAATTGTTTCAGGAATCTACAACCAGAGAACTGTCAACAGCAATTATATTTACAAATATAAATTTGACATTTTTAAAATAAGCTATATATTGGAAATTGCTTATTATTACATTGCCTTTCATTGCACGAAAGAATGGTTTTGGGTGGACATCCCATTTAAAGTCTGTTATGAGACTGAATAGTTGAAGGTAAAGCATTATCTTAAGACCTCCAGGTACCATAGAGTGGTACCTCTGTGTATTTCTGCATATATTTTGCACAATGCGAATTGTGCATTATCTACAGTAACTGAATATAGTGGACGCCCATTTTATAGCAGATTAGAGTCCTGCATAGGTGTAACAGAGAGGTAATTAGCAGTGGAGGCAGACCTGGTATCTATGAAGCACAGACTGATGTCCTGGACTGACCACAGAACCCTTTTACAGAATAAACAGGGCTAAGTCATTGGTTGGCAGAGAATATGTAGAGCTAAATAACTGTACAGCTGGGACGTTTGATATCTTCATTGATTAATATCTTCTCTGAGATCTGAGGAGGCAAGTGATCATTATGCTGCTAGAGTCAGCAGTCACTTACCCGGGGCTCAATTATCTCATTCCTTCTGTTAACTGGAAGCACATCATCTAGCTGTGGTACAGGCTCCACAATCATAAATCAGTGGCCTACTTAGCTCCATGCCCTTTAATGGAGATGGAAGAGGCTCCTTGCTTGATGCATTCACAATTCTTTACATTCACTCTGACAGAACGTATTGAATCAAGCTGAAAGCTGGAGGGTACACCTCACATTTATAAACAGAGACAGGGAGACTTAATATTCTACAGTTTTCACCATTTGTATTCCACAAATGCTGTGCCTGAGTATAAAAAAGTGTTTTATTTTGGCAGACAAAGTCAACTTTAAAGGTTTAGGCTAGAGAACAGTTGGTAAAATGATGTATTTCTCCTTGTTTACATATATCAAAATATACTGTATATATAGTCTTCAGCACTGAGAAGATTAAAGGGATGTTGTCTTGATTTTTATGGTGTAGTTTGTATTCCTAAATTACACTGTTTAACTGTAAATAATTCACTCTACCATATAAAATTTCATTCCTAACAAGTGTATTTTTTTAGTTGCAATATTGGTGTGTAGGCAGCCATCTCAGGTCATTTTGCCTGGTCATGTGCTTTCAGAAAGAGCCAGTGCTGCACTATGGAACTGCTTTCTGACAGGATAATGTTTCACATACTCAATGTAACTGAAGGAGTTGCAGTGGGACTTGGATTTTTACTACTGAGTGCTGTTCTTATATCTAACAGAGAGCTGTTATCTGGTTACCTCCTCCCCCATTCTGCTGCTGATGGGCTGCTCGGGGGGGGGGAGGGTGATATCACTCCAACTTGTAGTACAGCAATAAAGAGTAACTGGAGTTTATCAGAGCACAATGCACATGACTGGGGGCACCTGGGAAAGTAACAATATGTCTAGCCCCATTTCAGTTTTCAAAATTATTATAACAGTAAAAAAATATGTTTGCTCTTTTGAAAAATGGATTTGAGTGCAGAAGTTTGCTGGAGCAGCACTATTAACTATTAAGTTTTGATAAAAGAAAAATTTCCCATGACAGTATCCCTTTAAAGTCTTGCTGAGAATTAAGAGTTGAGGTGAAAGATGATTCTCTATGAAGAAAAGCTTTTTCATTAACTACCTCCCACTGATATCCCACTGATATCCCACTGATGTGGGAGGTAGGTAAGGTGGGTGGAATTCCCCATCACTTCAGATAGACAGGAGGCATTTCCTTAATGTCCCCTACCTGCATACAACACAGCAGACAGTACAGTGCAACAGCAGCGCCCACCTAACAATGCTAGAAAGAAGTCAGGGTGTTAATTTTGCTAGATACTCTATGGAAGACCAGTCTGAAGGTCAGTTAGGATGGGGTTTCGGGTGTTTTCTGTTGGAGGGGAAACCAAAGCGAATTTTTTTTTTAAATTGTTGTTGAATATATTAGTATTGAAAGACAGATATCATTTGTTTGTTTTATATTGCTATAAACACTGCAGCTAAAATAAAAGACTATTGATCTCAGTTATGAGCGCTGGACTGCCAAAGGGGCACACATTTAATCCCCTTAGGGCTCGTACAGGGTGCATTTGCACCCAGTGGCATTGGCATGTGCAGAACACAGCACAGCACCTTGAAGCTTGCTTGACACCCAAGCTGGGGGGGGGGGGTATTCCACAGGGCCGGAACTACGGGTAGGCAGAAGAGGCAGCTGCCTAGGGTGCAATGATCAGGGGCGCTGGGCATCTACTGCTAAAATTGTCTTCTGCCTACCCCTAGTCCGCACCCCTCGTCTTACTCCCTTCCTTCCCTCCTATCACCCTCCCCTCCGTTGCTGACCCCTCCCTCCCCTCCTTCTCTTTTCTCTCTCCGCAGGCACGTGGAGGGGTGTGGTCGGCCGGGTTGCCTAGGGCGCCTGGCCGGGTATTCCAGATGATGCCCACCTGCCTCACAACTTCTGTACCTCTATTTGCTTAGAAATACAGTTTTTTTTAACTAGGCATTATTTTTGGCTTTACTGTCCCTTTAATTATACAATCAACTACTCATTTACAGGTTAAAGTTTCCATACAGTGTTGGAGTGGCCCACAGGGATACCAGGAAAACTCCTGGTGGGCCAAGGTGTCAGTGGGCCTCTTGCTTCTAAACATTTGGTCTATTTCATGGTCATTCCCTATTTCTTTATGGGAAAAAATGCTCAATAAGGAAAGAATATAGTAAGTAGTAAAAGACTAGGAGAATAAAGAGGTTTGATATGAGCATGATAATGCTTCAATAAACATAGAAGATAACAGCAAGAACAAACTGGATTCTTTAACATATTAGTGTAATGAAAGCTGTTTACAAAAACACCCAATACAGCATATAAATAAATAAAAAGGAGCATTGGTGTTATTATTATTATAACTATTTTGTACACAGATCTAAAACTAGACCATTTAGGAGAGTTTTTAACTGAACTACAACAATAAAAGTGCAATGGGAATGGATAGGAAAAGTACCGAACGACAGCATCATAAAATGCAGTTTTAAGCTCCCAGATTTAGACACACAGCTCATCCGTAACTGCTCTCTAATGATTTCTGTTGTTCTACAGCTCCACAGCATTAAAAGTCAAGTTAATGGTCCATACATCAGCAGCTGCTCTTCTTATGCATCCCCCAAGCAGCTCTGAGTCAGCCCCATTTTGTTGTATATGAAACTATTCCAAACTGATAAGTGCCGTCTTCTTCTTTCTCCATCAGGGGATTCACCAAAATGCATTATGGGGACTGTCTACCTGAACTACATTCATACTTTAAAAGAACAAGAATGAGTTTTGCGAAGTGATTGCACTTTAATCGAGAAACAGAAAAGGTTACCACCACCAATATGAATGACCTTAAGTAGCTTGTACTTCCATTACTTTTATATACTGCTCAGTCTTATTCTACTGTCTGGTGGCCACAGCCATATGTTACTTTGCCCTAGGCTAGGGCATTAAAATCAAAGCAAGATACACCAAACAAAGGGAGAACCGACCAGAAATTTTTTGCCATCTACATATAACATCTACAGGCATGGGATCCATTATCTGGAAACCCATTATTTAGAAAGCTCTGAATTACAGAATGGTGCCCCACATTTTTTAAAATGATTTCCCTTTTCTCTGTAATAATGAAACAGTACCTTGTACTTGATCCAAACTAAGACACCTAACATATATAATTAATCCTTATTAGAAGCAAACCCGCCCTATTGGGTTTCTTTAATGTTTACATGATTTCCTAGTAGACTTAAGGTATAAAGATCCAAATTAGGGAATGATCCATTATCCGAAAAAACCCAGGTCCCGAGCATTCTGGATTACAGGTCCCATACCTGTATAAACATTTTGAAAAAGAGGCCCTTGTTAACCAAAAAGTACCATCTAGAACAGTGGTTCAAGAACAGTGGCTGAGGAGCTGTATCTAAAAGGAAGTAGTATGTAATTTAAGAAAAATGCTTGTTTGCTTTTCTAGATTTAACAGGAATCCCAGACTGTAGAATACTCAAATGGGGTTTAAAGCAGTAAAGGCCAACAATCACTAATTCAGAGGAACTTGGCAACTGACAAAACATAAGAAAATAATACCGTATATACTCGAGTATAAGCCGAGTTTTTCAGCCCCCAAAATATGCTGAAAAACTCTACCTCGGCTTATACTCGGGTCAAGCGCAAAAACGGTCGCCGACGTCTAAGAATAGTCGCCAGCGTCTGAGAATATTCGCCGGCATCTAAGAATAGTCGCCGGCGTCCAAGAATAGTTGCCGGCGTCCAAGAATAGTCGCCGGCATCCAAGAATGGACGTCGGCGTCCAAAAACGAGACGCCAGCACCTCCAATGGGAGCAGAAACCCTCAATTTTTTGATTGAAACTTACCAGAAGCTGCTGCATTTCTCACCCTAGGCTTTTTCTCATCTTATACTCGAGTCAATAAGCTTTCCCAGTTTTTGGAGGTAAAATTAGGTACCTCGGCTTATACTCGGGACGGCTTATACGTGAATATATACGGTAGGTAGAGATGCCTGGTTGCTGTAGCTCAAGGGGAAAAAAGGATTGTGCTTAGTTACAGGTATGGCGTCTATAATCCAAAATATTTGGCACCTGAAGTTTTCTGCATGAGAGATCTTTCTTTAATTTGGATCACCATTTTATATCTTCTAAAAATCATTTCAACATTAAATAAATCCAGTAGGAGTGTTGGGCATACAATAAGAAGGATTTGCATGTTAGCTGGAATCATGTGCTGTACTTGGTACTGTTTTATTTTATAGAGAAAAAGGAAATATTTTTTTAAAAAGTGAATGGTTTAATTAAAATGTACTATATGGCAGATGAACTTCCCAAAAGGAATTATTTCATTATAATGTACTATTTGGAAGATGACCTTCCCAAAGAGAATCATTTCATTAAATAATTATATCCTTATAAACGGTGAGTTCTGATGTCATCAGTTATAAATGGTGAGTTCTGATGTCATTTCTATCACATTTCTATTCATTGAATCTTGTGTATTATAATAAATAAAGTACCCAGTGTTGCAAAATATGAGTATATGGAAGATGACCTTCCCAAAATGAATTATTTCATTATAATATTTATCAAGGGTCGAATTTCGAAGCTAAAAAACTTCGAAATTCGAACTTTTCTTTTTGAATTGTATGGCCGTTTTCGGTCGAAGTAAAATTGTTCGATCTATCGTAGCAATTGTTCGAACAAACGATTTTCAAAAAAAAAAATTTGACTTCTTAAAACTTAGCCAAATTTTGGCTCTAGGTTCTAGGAGATCCCCATAGGCTAACATAGCAATTCGTCAGGTGGCGAAGTCAACGTTTTTTAAAGAGACAGTACTTCGATTTTTGAATGGTTGAATATTCAATATTCAAATTTCAATTCAAATCAAAGTCGAATTTGGCCTATTCGATGGTCGAAGTACCCAAAAAATACTTCGAAATTCAACGTTTTTAAATTCGACCTTTGATAAATCGGCCTTCTATATAGGAGATGACCTTCCCATAGTTCGAAACGTATTGAAGAGCAAGTTTCCCGATAACAAATCCTATACGTGTACTGCATATGGATGCGGAGAAAGCTCGAGAAAGGGTTTGGAACAGTAACCATGGGTGCAGCCTCGGAGAATTCCAAACTTAAATGAAACAATTGTAGAAGAACCAAAACACAGTAACCATGTTTGAGAATTTGGAAAGTACTTTGGCAGTGAAGAAGAAACCTAATGAGAAGTAGAGTTGCACAGACCTTTGCTAGTGATGGACATTGGGTTAAATTGGATTTTGGAGGATACTGAAAACCAAACTAAGGCCTGACATGGGGCAGCAGAACAGGGGTATAGAGTAAGGAATATACTGTAAGGCTGCAGCATATACAAGTGAGTTGTATGGGAACAATCCCAGTGTATCCAATCTCTTCTATAGGTTCTCTTGCAAGCAGATGGTACATTTACACCTTTGACATACACATGTACAGTATATAGGTGTGCGCATATTTTTACTCATAGGGTCACACATTAATGCTTGCTGCCACATCTCCTTTCTTTTGTGGGCTATATATTATGCCGTATTAAACACCTGCTGGATGAGTGTAATGCTGTCGGTAATATCACTGCAGCTGCCTTCTGCACAAATCCCTGCAATAAATCAGCAGAGCTCCTTCCAGCTTCAGGCGCGTCCTGTTTCAATCCACACACTTAGCAGACAAAAACCAGATGGATCGCTAAGTGACATAATGAATAGTGTGCAATGTGATCGTTTCACTGCGGTTTATAATGACTTAAAAACCACTTCCATTTTATTCTTCATATTAGCAGAGATTGGCTGTGTCCAGGAGTGAGACCAGGCCGGCCGCTCAAAAGCAGAGCTCAGCTGGTTTGCAGCAGCTCCAATAGGCAGCAGTGCCAGTGAGGGAACACATTTCGGCAAACATCATCAGGACTTACAGTCATTATGAAGTTTATCTCTATTGCAACTTACTTAAACTCACCCTTTCCGTATTAAATGTGAGTATTTTAAGACAAGGAAGTAAACTTTTTTGGCTCATCTACAACGAAGGGGTTCTTCACCTTTAAATTGACTTTTAGTATGATGTAGAGAGTGATATTATGAAACAATATGCCATTGGTTTTCATTATTTCTTATTTTTGAGTTATTTCCCAGCTCTCCAGTTTGCAATTTCAGCAAATCTGGTTGATGACCCTAGTAACCATGCATTGCTTTGAATAAGAGACTGGAATGTGAAAAGAAGAGGGACTGGATAGAAAGATGAAAATAAAAAATAGAAATAACGATAAATCTGTAGCCTTACAGAGCATTTTTTTTTTAGACGGGGACAGTTTAAAGCTGGAAAGAGTCAGAACATAATTCAAAAACTATAAAAAAAGAAAACAAATGAAAAGTTGCTTCTAATTGGCCATTCTATAACATACTAAAAGTTAGCTTAAAGGTGAACCACTCCCAGACCAACAGGCAGGCAGGGAGCAACAGTGGTGCAAATGTGATATTGCTGTGAGTGCAACTCATCTCTTTCAAGAAATCCTCCTCCATTCAATGTGCAAGCTGCCAAAGACATCTCAACAGCAAACAGATGATTTAAGGTCATTTTAGTGCATGTAGTACCAAATTTATGTCATTTACCTTCATATCTATGCTGCATCATCTTATTAGGTATAGAATGCACTTGTCACTTTGGCAACCACCTAAAAAAGCTCTCGGATACCCTGGTGCCCGTATCTCTGTGGCTCAGTGTATGAGCCTAGAGGGTTTCTAAAAGAGAGCTAAGCTGACCAGAAGTGGCTCCAAAAGCATATTTAGATGATTGTTTTGCTGAATACTGAGAACTTGCAAATCAGGAAGGCACTGGGGGTGGGGGGGAATAATGAACGGAACAAAAATTTGGCAAATTAGGGATAGAGGAGAGAAATACAGGGGCAGGGGCAGACTGGGCCTCTCCCACCTGCCTTATCTGCCTGGCAATTTCTCTCCACCAGACCGATAGAAGAAAATCGGGGGTCGGGGCAGGGGGAAGACTGGCTGTGGGTGGCTGCCGAAGTGAGGCCCTGAAGTTGGCGGGGGGAATTGGGGACCCCGGAGCAGGTGCATTCGGCCCCCTGATAAGGCAGCCACGATGAGCCCAGACCCCAACACTGTACAGAGGGATGGAGAGATGGAAGAAGAATTGCATGATAATATCATTCCTCTTAGTACATGGATATGGAGTGTTGAATGCAGTTCCGAAAAAGGGATGTAGGAGAGTAAAGCAGCCTGAACAGATCTTTGGCTCTGTGTGCTAATTGCAATGCATATAATGCCAAAACAACACAGTGAGAGAAAGATATAAACACATTAAGAGGGGTAATAATGAGAGAAGGAGCCACATAGAGAGGAAAGGAAAGATGGTACCAGATAAGGAGAAAGGGTTTACAGGCACCAATGGCTTGGCCTTAGAGCTGACCTTATATCAGTGATAGAACCCTTGCATTACAGATGTTTCCACTATGAAAAGCTTATTTTATTGCTACTACTGGCTTCGTCATATAAATTACAGGGGTGGGGAATTGAATAACAAAAAGTCTTCTATCTTCTATTCTAGTGATAAGCTGTCATTATTGCTATACGTCCATTGGGTGCTATTGGTCTAATGGTGGATTGGTTTTAATATTTCTCTAATAACAAGGCAGAGATGATAAACGAACCCCTACATCACCTGCTTCATTACAGGCAGCAGCTACATGGATCCCCACAGCACTACTAAGGTGCTAGAAAATTATAAATGGAATTTGAAAAAAATATATACAGTATATGACCATATAGCTTTTAAAAGCACTATGGGTTCATGCCTGTTGTGTCAACCACTTCACTGTAGGTTATTTTCCCGATGAATCAGAATATACATGTATGCTTTGACTGCAACCCCTTAAGGAATTTGTATTCTACATAACCAGAATAAAATAAGAAATGAGTGCTGTAGCAGAGCAGAAATAAGCTGGTTTCACAGAATATAGGATAAGGGAGTAGGAATGAGTCAGCAGGTTGGAACAACATGGACCCTGTACACCACACGGCAGTGAGCTCCAGGCTTCCAGGCCTGTGGGATTTAAGAGACAGGTGCAGTCGGGTCAGGACTGGGCCCAGAGATTGGCCGCGAGATTTATCTGCACATTTGGCTCTGTTTGGTGGAGATTGGAAGTCATTATGCGGTGACAGGCACCAAGCAGGTTAAGTGAAAAAACGTGCTTTCAGTATCCTCCCTGGTGGGCAAGAGTCTGCATTACAAAACTACCAATAAAACTGACACTAATTGGCCGCTCGGATGATGGGTCCTGGAAATTCAGAGAGGAAACGTCTGCACATTAAGATCTCAGTGGCAGATTCACCCATCCTCGGAAAGTTTAAAGTCTGGAGCACACACAGTCAAGCCCTAAAATTCTACCGCAGTACGTGATGCGAAAAACCATTTTAACCCCATCGCACCCAGACGTTTTTTAGAACATTTCTTTTTTGCTGGCATGGCTCACTACGTGATATTACCACTACTAACATTTATGTAAAAGTAAGTGCAATAATGCGAAAGGCGTTACCTATATTATTCGCCTGTCCTGAAAAATTGCAAAGAAATGACTGTCTTTATTTGTACAAAATTACGCGCAGACCTCAATACGGGAGAATTCCCCATAGAGCTTTTAATCTAAGTTTTATAACCCCCTCCAATAAGTGCTACAGTAAATGCTCGATGCATTGCATATCACATTCTGGGCGAGTTTTACTAACAGTGATAACAAAGGAAATCATTCAGACTGTCAGTATGTATGCAAAAGAACTGCCAGTCACCAGAAGAAATGTCATAATGCAGCGATGCCACTTTGAAGATATTTTTTTTTTAAATTCCTTTTGTTAACTCCAAAACAGAATTCAAGGATAATCTTTTAACCCTTTCCCAATCCGCAGTATTTGATCCTGACCTTGAGTTTTCAGCTTGCTCATGATGGTGAGAGGATCTCACATTATAACGATAGACAAGAATTGGGTTGGCGATGGGTCAGCCAGTACCTGCAGGCCCAGATTTGTGGGTAGGTCACATGGATATTGGCCTAGGGTAGTAAGTTATTAGAGGTGGCAGTCATGTTCCTGAACAAAGAGATGACTGTGTGCAGGAACCATTCAAAGGGAGAAGGTGCACATTACCAATAAGGGAAAGCTTCTACTGTATCAGTATTTAGTTCCATTAATTGCCATGCCATCCAATCAGATCAGTGCACTGATAACCTGACATAACCCAGGGATGTTTTTTTAATGGTTGGAAAGAATTAAAGGAATCAGACCAGCCCTACGGAACCCCCTCTATAGCATCTAACTATTTATCACGAGTACAATTTACCAGTAAAGTTCCCCAGAAACCATTCCCAGACAAACCCTCTCAGAGAAACAGATTATAGGACCGAATACACGTTCAACTGGAGTCGCTTTGAATTAAGATCTATTTTTTTCCCTCCAAAGTTCCTGATTTTGAAAATGTCAGTCGGAGGAGTTATTTTAGCGACACACAAATTAGAACGACGTGGATCCTAATTTGCATCTCTGAGTCACTTTCAATGTCGGATTTGTGTATCATAAAACATCTGCCAGCTATGATGTGGAGTAAATTCTTGGCTCTCTTCGGTAAAACCCAGAAATACACTGAACTTATAAATATATCTTTCTCCACAGATTATTCCTGAAACAAGACGATTCCAAAATGTAGAACGTTAAGATGCACCAAGACTGCTAGCTGGCTGAGGATTCTGAAAGATGGTTTACTAAAGCTGTAGATGGAGTTCTTCTATTTTCACCAGGGTCCTCATCACAAGGGGACAGACAGACTTGCCCAGTTGAAGCAGTGGGGTATGGACTGATGTCAAAGGGGTGGGGTTTCCACCAGAAGGGCAGTTTGAGGGTGGCATAGTTGAATCTGTAATTAAGTTTGGGGCCATCTTCTTTACAGACCAAGTGGGACAGGTTATGGAAGGTTTAGATCCCTTTAAATGCAAAAATATACTTTATACAGGTTTGGCCACATTTTTGCTCCATGTAAAATAATTATTTTATTTGGAGCTAGGGTTGCCACCTTTTGATTCGGTGAAGTCCAGGTGGAGGGCCCAGAAGGGGTCGGGTCAATGACATAAGGGGCGGACGCTTGCCAATATGTGAAGTGGTGATCGGTCAATGACATTGGGGAGGTGGCTCAGGTGACATTAGGGGCGGTCAATGACATAAGGGGTGGATGCATGTCGATATGTGAATCAGTGATCTGTGATTGATCGATGCGTCATTCACTTCAAGTCCTGTCCGGATTTCCTACTAGACAGGCAGCTTTCACCAGGACAGTCCTTCCGAAAACTGGGCTGTTCAGGTGAAAACCAGACAGATGGCAACCCTAGTAGTAACAATTGCTCTCACAGTAGTCTGTAAAGCTGACATTCATATGTATGAATACAAACATGCACATGGCCAGTAATAATACCTGTCAAAGCAGCAGACATCCAAAAAAAGTGAGAAAAAACACTTTTAAAGTCAATAAAAGGAGAACTTACCCTTTAATGCTGACATTATCAGGTACAAAAAAGGCAAACTTTCACTAGATATGAATGGGTGATGCCATATTCGATCCCAGTTTCTGTGCCACACACTGTACACTCTTTTAATAAGGAACCCCAGGGAGGACCGTGGATTGTTGCAGCAGCATCAGACAGGGCCATAAAAAGATTTCTTACCTCTGTATCCCTTCTAAGGTGCTCAGCCTTGTGAAAGAAATGAGGGCGGCCAAATGATTTATGGATAAAAAAAAAAAAGTATTGGTTTCATGAAACCTCTCTAGAAGTACCTTGTGTACGACACCTGAGAGCTGCATTGAACATTTAGTCAACAAACGCGTCAGGGAAAAAAAGGAATTAGCCGTAAATCAATTTCTGTTAAATGATGTGAGTGATGCACAGAGTTCTTTCTAGCTGAACTGGCATAATCATAGAACATTCAAGGCATCTAGAGTTTGTCCTTTATTGATATGGATCATTATGTAAAGTGTCATGGGCTGGATAATTTCCAGGTTAGCCATATTAAATTGGTTTAAAAACACTACTGCGAAGTGCAAATGAATCTACACTGTTGCTGGATGCCCAGAGGACCTATTAAATTTTTTTTATATTGTCATAACGTGACTTTTAAATGCATACGTAGCTGAAAAGTATTAGTCTGCAAGTGCACCTGTTTTATTGACTCCATCCCAAAACGCCCAGGTGGGTGGGGGGGTCTGAATTCCTGGCTAAGTCCTCGCAGAGTCTAATTACTGCAGGAAATCTTGACATAGTAATTGCAAATGAGGAAGATCAGTGGCGCAGTATTTATCTCCCTATCCTCAGCCTTGGTCTGAAACAATGTCAAGTTACCAACAGCAAATTATTGTCAGTGCCAGCCTCCTTAAGTGCAGCTCCTGTAGAAAGAATGCGCTATGGGTTCAAATGAGCAAGTGTCGGAGAACATTTTGCATTATGGTTAGTATTTCTGTCTTGTACGCCTGGGTGCCTGGGTTTGGGTAATCTAGTTTCCCCTCACAACAAACAGGCAGGAAAATTGGCTCCTCATAAAATTGTAGGGACCCTAGACTGTAATTTTAATTGGTGCAGGGATTTATGTGAATAATATAAGACTACTAATATAAGTTGCTCCTCTATTTGCTGCTGAAAAAGCCCCCTCTCTTCTGGGTCTGTGTGTATTATAAAGGGTTCAGTTGGGTTAAGGTCAGGGTTCTGTACATGCCAGTCAAGTTCTTTCACTCCCATCTTGGCAAACCCATTCTGTATGGACCTGAATTTCTGCATAAGGGCCTTATTGTGCTGACAAAAATGCCACAAAATAGAAAGCACTGAATTGTCACGAATGTCACTGTATGATGTAGTGGCAGGTGTTAGGAATGCGTGGCTTAATCCTAGCGTTTTACCAACCTGGCTGGTATGCCGATTTTATTAAGGAGGGTGTTAGTAGGACAGAAAGATTTAAATATAGGAGGGACTGTATTTTTTTCCAGAAAAGGCGGGAATCTTACTTCAATAAAAAGCCAATGTCAATAATTAAGAGGTTCCCATAAACTTTTGGCCATATAGTGTATATGCAAGCGTAGTAGCACAAAACTGCTTTATACAAACTATTGGAAATATTTTACCCTCTTTTTTTGCTTTTGACAGGGTCTATTTCAAAATCTTCTATGATTCTTGGTTGTTAATGTATTTTCATCCTCTTAGGAACTGCTAGTTATACCAGCAGCAGAATATGGATTTTTAAAAGACAGATTTTTGCCAAGTGAGCTAGTCTCCTAAAAGGTGATAGAAAGGCAACATGGACATTGCACAAAGTCACAAAGATCTTAATTATTTATCAATGCCATAATGTATAATCTCTGTAAAGAGCTGCAGAATATGTTGCTGCTATATAAATAAATAACGTGAATGCCTGAACACGTCTTTATGGTAATCCGATTAGATTATATAACTGACCAGTATTCACCAGGGCCACTTGAAGGCAGTAGTGGATCCAATACTTTCCTAATTAAGATGCTACGGGAACACTTTCTATAAACCTGACCCACCATTAAATACAGGAAGAGTTACCCCCAACATTTCCAGTGCCGTAACCCATCTTAAAATGCAAGAGTTGATTATTTCAGCATTAATTGCTAATATAGCCCAGTTTTGCAGAAGAGTAAATGTGCTAGAGAATATTTTGTTCATATACGAACAGAAAATTAGCATCTTCGCTCTAAAAAGTTCCCTCGCCCTATGGTAGTGCCCAGTATTAACTGCCACATTGACTATGTGTTCCCTGCAAACAGCCATTAGCTTTGTAAGAAAATAAAGCTGTCTCTGATGGCAAAGAGTTAACATGGTAGAACGGGTGGCACATTTTGCTCCTGACCTCCCCTTAAGCACTCTAGCAGTCTCCCTCCTCCTGAGAGCAACAGCCTCCCCTACTGTGCCTGTCATTGTAGTGGAAATGCAGATTTCCCTGTAGCTGTGCATCTGGAGGTAAGACGAGAAACGGCAATGGCGTGGAGACTGCCTTCCTCCTACCGTTGAAATTTGCCTTGTCACTGCTGCATTCAGAGAAAAAATAATAACCCTTCACTGCTGCATTCAGAGAAAAAAAAATAAAAACCCTTTGTACAAACACAAAATCTCTAAGTCAACCAATTTGCTCTTAATTTCCATTCCATTTTGTTGTGGAGGAAAAAATGTTCTAGGGCATGGATGATATAAACTACAAAACCCTGCATTTCCCAATGCACATAACACACCCTACATCACTTTAGGACACCAACAAGACACACCTCCCCATCCAAGCAATTGTTGTATCTGCCATGTCTACTGTTCTGCAGTGCTAGAAGTTGTAATTTAACAACCAGGAGCAGTAGGGGCAAGCTGATACGGTCTATGAACCCATAGCAATAACTTTTTAATTGTTACTTAACAGTTACTTTTTAATTCACCGCTGGCCTCTGGTTTGTGAAAGTGCACACAACAGTTTTGAAGTGTTTTGTCGGCCAGGCCTCCCTAAGCTATGTGTTTGAGGTGTCACACCCGAGCCAGAGTCGTTGAGCGGTGAGTAACCTGATTTGAATGCCTACAAGGATCCACCCAGTTACAGGGTGAGCGATCATAAGAAGGATTTCTGTGTGTTACCTCATTGTGTTAAAATTATTGGCAGAGGGGTTAGACAACATCCCAAAAAGTCTGTTCACAAATATATACTGTCTGCTTCCTGGCTACTGTGGGTAACATGAATTGGAACAACCATTGCACCCCTTGTAATATTCAAAATATGATTACATCCATGTGCCTGTTTTGAAGGGGGAAGAACTGTGTGTACTACTTTTGCCTGGTATTTTTATATTTTGAGTGCAGCAAATAAAAAGTTCTATGCCAGGTGACTTGAGACCAAATTAGGGTAGAGCACTGTGGCTAGATGTGCCCATGAAAGGCTCTCAGTGAAGCTCTGTGGCTGGTTGGAAATCATTCTCAGCACTAGAGGTCCTGTAGGATGCTAAATCAAAAGGAGCAGAAGAGCTCGGAGCTAATTGTCTGCACAGATCGTATTCTGTAGAATAGATTTTTGTGCTTTGGAGGAGTATGTGGTACAGAAAGAACTAATCATCTGAAGGAATTTGTGATTTTTATATGGAACATCTTGAAGGCTACTTTCTCATTCATATATAGCTCTTCTTCTTTCAGACAGCCCCGTACTTTAATTTCTATCAGTAGTCATAGAGCTTGCATTCTTCTATAGTCCCTGAGACACAGTGGAGCCACCATGGGAGTTCAACTCTCTCTACCTTGGGTGTCTCACCCCAGCAGAGCAACTAAAACACACCCTTGCTATATATAGCCTAAAGCTGTCCATACAAGGGGACATCGGTTAGCCTCAATAAATGAGTGAAACGTTACCAAAGTGGAGGGAAGAATTACAGTGATCTAACCTTTTTGCTTCCAGACTATTGACTGGATCTCAGGGGGTCCCCAATGAAGACCGGTTGGGAGAGAGTCAATAAAGGAGGTCCTTGGCTAACTTAGTCAGATCTAGTTGAGCTTGAAGGCAATACAAGACAATGTAGGGCCATTTTAAGGTCATTGGATATTGAGTAATCCTCCGACGCCATACAGAAAAACCTCCTCCTTGTAAAAGCAGTAATAAAACACAAAAGAACAAAAAGTCCACTAAAATGTAAAAGCCCAATGTGATCTATTTATCCAGCATGTCCCCATTAGCTACTTGTTCCCCCATCCCTGAAAGGTGAGTAATTATTTTAAGGTGAATTACCCTCATAAATTGGGCTTACCTCCTCATCTTGTTTTTGTCCATGGGTTGATTGAGGTCTCAGCACAGGTCACCAGTTGGGAAACTAGTCTATATAATACAGAATCTACACAAGCAGGTTTGTATTAAGCAGACTGATGTTGTTTTTGCAGTTTGATCACTGCCTCTGACCTTTCACAATCCTGGCTATTAAATGCCTCATGTCAATAATGATGATAAATGCAATAAGTGCATCTTCATTGTTGTTTACCGGGAAATATCCCCTGTTTTTCAGGAATATGTCCACTAACAAGGGTATATAAACACACAAACATAGTCAGAAGGTTATATATATAGGAAAACCAAAAATACAATAATAAACTGATATTAAGAAGTCCTTACAATGATTATTTTCTTTCTATCTTTCTAACAATAGATTTCCCCTGGAACCAAGACAAGATCCAGCCTCTGGCATTTGTTTTGCATGTGTTCCCAGCATTATATTAGTGACAGCAATGATGTCAATCTCAATGAAACCATAATATTCGCCCTGTAAAAAAAATATGTTTATGGGTCAGGCTGCAGAAGTACTGGCCTTGCTCAGTGTGCTTATTACCTGATATGAACTATGCCCCAAAGCCATTGTGACTTCTGTCAATCATGGAAACATATACAAAAATGGTATTCTAGTTCAGTTACAAACCCCCATACAACTATTATTTTGTACATTTTGCAGGCCATAAAGCTTATCATGAACGCATGATTATTTGTAGTACCATAGTGTTTTCACCAAAGAAGAACCCGTCTCAACAAGCAGTAGGAAGAATTGTCCTTGAAAAGGAATATTCTGGGATCTGAACATGCCCCCATAACATCACACCTCTGGCCCACTAGTCCACACCTCTTCTAGTTTCTCAGAAGAGGATTATAGCATAATAAGACAGTTTTAGCCTAAATTCTACTACTTGGGCAAGACTAAACCTTCAGCCTGGTGAGGCAGTATCATTTTATGGGCCCTAGAGTTAAAATCAAATGGAAAATAACTTCATATATCTTCAACTTTTAATCAATAAACGAAACAAATGCAAAGGGACAAAAATAGTTCCCCTTTAAGCAGAAATAACCTTAAATAAACCATATCTTAAGGGAATGACAAAAGATGGCATTTTTAGATCAAAGGAAATAATAACCTCTTTCCACCACTGTTACTGACAAAAGATTCCAAGAAGCCAGGAGGTTGACTCCAAGGTCCCACCGCCCATGATCGTGAACGTCAGCCGGTTCTAACAATAACCGAGTTGGCAGACAATTAGGACTACAACTGGGACCTCTTCCAGTAGCAACTAAGTTAAAGGGCAAGTAACACACAAAAAAAACGAAAGGGCACAGTATGAACTTAAACTTAACATTTTGTTACCCTGCGGTGGCAAAGTCTATAGGATTGCTTCAGAAGCTCTGATAAAGTACGCTACTTTGTAGCCATGGGGGCACCCATTCAAGATTTAGTAAGGCAGTAGCGCCCACATTTCACATAACTTTGCACCTTAAATTATTCCCCTACAATTGTGGTCAATATTTCAAAGCTGTAATGATATGCAGAAGTATTACCCAAGTATCTTGGCTCTGTGTGAAGCATTTCAGCCAACAATTAGAAAGAGCGGTACCTATACACGTTGCGCTCGTTCTAGTGCAATTGGCAAAGTTAACTCTGGCATGAATATTTCCATGGCAACCTGCTTCATGCCATGCAAACATCTGTGTCCCATTCACACACAGATCATACTATTGCCACAAGGCATGGATCTTAGCAATGCTGAGTCTTCCAATTGTATTTAGCAATTTTATAGAAATTACAGTTGACTCTTTCACTGTTAAATTGCTACGGAAAATAGAAATATGGATGGAGCCAGGTTTTTATCTAGTGACATCTATCAGCGGGTCCTATCCTTATTTGCACACTCATACAAACATACAGCTACTCACCGGCATTAGGGGGTCCTTAGAGAAAGCAATGTACTACTGTATATTCCACCGTGTCTACAGTTAAAAGTTCATACAGAAAGCATCATGAGCTCCCTAAGGAACTAAATACATCACAGCCACGTAAAAATTTGCGATTACGTTATAAATTAATGATTAACTATCAACTTTCATAGTCACTGCATTGATTTCACTTCTATAAAAGAGGCTTTGTAGTATGGCATATTCTTTTACAAAACTACGTTTTCTAAATTCTGTGTGATGAAATATTCATTCTTTATTCTTTTTTTTTTTTTTCTAAACAGCATGAAACATTCATTTGTATCTGTTCCATATACTGTATTTCCACTGCTTGGCCTACGGATGCATAGGTTATCTCAGGGGCTCTTCACCAGACCAAAAAATGGGTTGTCCTGCTGTTTAGGGTGGGTCACCATAATCCCCTTTGATAATTCTTCTAACTGTAGACTAGAGCATTTCAAAGCGCAACAATAGTTCATAGCTTTTAGACCTAATCTGGTCACATTCCAAAAGGGTTAGGGAATCCTGGGCTAGTTAGTATACATCCTGTGAATCCCGTTCCAAATAAGTTATGAAACCATAGGTTATAATAGGTTATTTTGCAAAAATATTAAGGAATTGTGGTTTATCTAATAGGATGTACGGCATCACAGTGGGTATCCTTATTACATTGGGGTCCTGAATATAGACATTATAGTATGTGTGACTGATGCTTTAGTTTATTAATTATCAGGGTCTATCATGGTGCAATCCCTTAAAATTATTATCCTCTTAATCATTTATAGATCTACCAATTGTCCGCAGTACAGGTAAGGGACATGTTATCCAGTATGCTCAGGACCTGGGGTTTTCCAAATAAGGGGTCTTTCCATTTGGATCTCCATTTAAATCATTCAAAAGTAAAATAAACCCAGTAGGATTGTTTTGCCATCAATATGGATCAATTAAATCTTAGTTACTATCAAGTACAAGGTACTATTTTATTCTTACAGAGAAAAAGGAAATTATGTTTAACATTTTTAAATATTTGACTAAAATGGAGTCTATGGGAGATGACCTTGCCATAATTCGGAGGTTTCTGGATAATGGATTTCTGTATAGTGGATCCCATACCTGTACAGCATACATCATTATTGAAGCACATGTTTTAAAACAAGTGATAATGAACATTTATGGGCTTTTTTTTCATTTAATAATTTCAGCTCTTTCTGCAGCAAATTGGTTTAGGTCACAAGACAGCTGTTCCTGCTGGAATGATGTTGACTTTTGGTCCATTTGCATTGCTGGAAAAACAGCAGGTGAACACAGGTCGAGTAAACAGAGAATGAAACTTAGGAGTCCTGGAAACGATAGATACAGCACTGATCCCAGAAGACAAAGGGACTATATAAATCAACAGGATTTAAGCAGGAATACCCAAGTCAAAATTTATAAGGTTGCAGGTTATTACCATGTGAATATAAACAAGAAACCTAATATATGCCCCAATTGTGTTTATATCAGGATATATTTCTAACATACAAAAAATGGAGGTTGAGTTTTGTTGAACTGGTCACTACCTGATTATTTGGAAGTGTGTATATACATTGTAAGAGCAACTTCCCCTAAGTAGAAAACAACAATATCTCCTGTGTAAATGACATTACTATTGCCAGATACTTCTTTCTGGATGGCAGCCACTGACCCAGAGGTCTTGGCATAGCTTGTGGCAATTTACAAAGCCATTAGGGGGCAAGGGTGAAGCACAAGATAATTGGAAAGATGAGCATGAGCTAGGGATTTGTTTACTTCTGTGTAGATACTGGCTGATTTTATATATTTCGCTAGTGTTAGTGTCTCTCAGAATGCAGAGAAAGTTGCTGATATTTCAGAGAAGAGAGTGTTAAAGGCAGGGCTCCATCAACATTTTAATGCATCCCTTTTCCAACTTGGATCTATGGCTTTTGTATGTGTTCAGTCATTTGTAGCCACAATAATAAAGAGCTTGCATAGTACTACATAATATAGAGCTTGTATGCTTGTTTTTTTGGTCAAAGTGATCCCTGATAAAATGGACAGTGGCTGAAGAATTCCTTATTTTTAAACTGAGAATGTTAAATGTGTAATGGTCTGTGGGCCCACACATGCCCCCTCTTGGCTTAGTACTGGAACAAAGGTTATACTACAAAAATCCTATTCTTGTATCATGCTACAGGGATGACACAAATGCGTCAACATTCTATCAAACAGAAATATAAGCATTTAGTAAAAATCAGAGGAATTGCCAAGTTACAAAATGGGTTGCAGTATTCACTCTAACGGGAAGATTTACTAAGGTTTGGCTTATGTTTTCCATGGAAATTTGAGTTTTCGTGGTTATTTTTTTTAGTCAAAACTCTATTAATCTGGTTAAAAAAAAAAATCTATTTTTTCGAGTTTTTTTTTAAAAACGCAAGCATTAAAAAATGTATTATACCAGACCCTAGAAATAGCTTGAATCTGAAAATACACCATTGAAAACCTGTCGAGGTCGTATAAGAGTCAATAACAGAGGTTCATTGAACCATTTGAAGATGTTAACAGCCTTCATGATGTTTGAGTTTTTTTCGGGAGGGTTTTGCCCCGAAAGCTCTATCAACTCGAGTTTTCGTGTTGTTAACCCCAAACTCGCTGATTCAAGTTTTTTCCATTCGAGTTTTTTCTTAAATGAGAAACCATTCGAGTTTTGAGTTCATTCAAGTTCATTCGAGTTATGAAAAATGTTAAAATTAAAAATTTACAAATAACCCAAAAAGAATCACCATCAGCAGTTACATGGCAAACCCATTCGTTCTACCAGGGAAAACCTTTACAGAAAGTCCCTAGGGTTATTAACCCCAGCCATCTGATGGAGCTAAGGCTCCTCAACTAAAACAACTCACTCTCACATTGACTATTCCTCAATTGTTATGTCCTCTAGCCAGACTCTGGCTCCACTAGGGACTTATAACCAAGGATCACCAAAAGGGTGACACAAGGGAGGGTGATCTAACAGTGCCATCACTAGCAGAGTTCTCCTAGCTCTCATTCACCCTCGGTAACACTCACTTTAAAGTTAGGGTCCTTGTGTACTAAAGGCACCATCTATGTAGGCCCAATATTTGTAAAGATCCCTAAATCCAACGTGAGTTCTTCCCTATTCTTGCACAAACTGTATACACATTTTTTTGAAATTACTAAAATGCACAGAAACAGCATTCCAATGGTAGTCCCAGTACAGGTATAGTATCCCTTACCCAGAAACTCATTATCCAAAAAGCTCCAAATAACAGGAAGGCCATCTATCATCTTAATCAAAGAATTACATTTCTGTAAAACAATTTCCTTTTTCTCTGTAATAATAAAACAGTGCCTTGTACTTGATCCAAAATATGATAAAACGAATAATTATTGGAGGCAGAACAATACTATCGGGGTTTATTGAATATTTAAATGATTTTTAGTAGACTTAAGGTAAAGGGATTCAGATTACAAATACCCCAAGTCCTGAGCATTGTGGATAATAGGTCCCATACGTGTATGAAGAAGGCGATGGACAGCATAAAGTACATAAGAAAAAGTGTTCAGTATACTAATACAAGAGCAGAAAATTATGTATAACAATCCCTTTAAATAGAATTCCCACTTCTCATTTGTATTCAGTATTGGCAATGTTATATTATTGATGTAAGATTCCCAAGCTTTCCTCTGCCAAGGTAACAAAATGGCAGCTCCCCGCTCCTATGCATATATGCAGATAAAAATGAATACCAGTGCTCTGTGCATACATCATGCTGGGGTTTCAAATTTTACTGCGTATTTAGAGATATTTTATAGATACTACTTTTTTGTCTTAATACATCTTCCACAGGATGCCAAGTATTGTTTCACGTAATTAAAGCCAGTCACAATTCATCGAAACATGGCTATTTATATTCGGTGTAAGCAGTAATTTATGATTATACAATTTAAAGTGCTTTGAGCAATATGCCTCTTGATTACCCATTAGCTGTATGAATGTGCTGCATGAATGAGAGGAGATGTGTACAACTATGTGTAAAATACACCTTATCATTTTGCACTTTGTACTGAAATAAGGCAGTAATTAGCATGTGGGGGCAGGGAGACTTTTATAAGTGCCTCGGAATATCTACACAGCATCTTTCATATTCCAATATCCAAACTCTTGCTCTTTAAAGCTCTAGACAAATGAAGTGTTTTTTCTTTCATTGTATTATGTAAATTAGGGTTTGGTTTCTGTGTGAACCAAATATTGCTCCTGTTAACTCTCTAAAATGGCAATATGCAAGTGAATCCTCCCTAACAGCTTTAGATAAATAAGGGAGCAAGAGCAGACATAAATTCTTCTGAAAATAAACATTTCGGCCTGGACATATGGGGGAGGGGCAATTATGTAAGGGGTGGGGTCAGGCAGTAAAGGGGTGGGGCAAATGGTGTAAGTGGATGGATTGGGTGAGCAATATGGTGGTTAAGGTCCATATTAAAGGGTTAAAGCATGATGGAAGCCACCACAGGCATGGATATTTAAAGCAAACTTAACCTTGACTCTCTATTCTTGATTTTATGCATTCTTTGGCAAATACATTAAACAATGTTTTTCTAAACACCTAAACAACATTAGGTGTAATAGTGGTAAGTAAAAGTGGGCTAGATATCCGAGATGAGATGATCCTAAAAGAGTTGGTTTTGTCTGAGGTTTTGCCCCCTTTAAATACTATCTATTCAATTCTCTAAGATTGTAAAGCTTTGGGCAGGACCCACTTAACCTCATGTATTGGTTATCTGTTGTATTTTTTTATGTAATCTGCAGAATATGTTAGGGCTTTATAAATACATGTTAAAGAGGTGGTTCACCTTTAAGTTAACTTTTATTATATTAAAGAATGCCCCATTTCTAGGAAATTTGCCATCAGTCTTCATTATTTATTTTTGTTTTTGAATTATTTGCCTTCATCTTCTACATCTAGCTTTCAAATTAAGGCCCCCAAGGCACCCAAAAACCTTTTGCTCTATGAGCTTACAATTTTAACATTATTTTTTTTTATACATTATCTTGATATTCAGTCCCTCGCCTATTCATATTCTAGTCTCTCATTCAAACCACTGCCTGGTTGCTAAGGTAAATAAAACCATAGCAACCCGATAGCTGCTGAAATTTCAGGTATGAGAGCTGCTGAACAAAATGCTAAATAACTGAAAAACCAATACCAATTTGTCTCTTAATATCCATGTGTATGCCATACTAAAAGTTAATTTATAGGCAAACAACCCCTAAAGGAGAAGGAAAGTCTGTTTGCGCTTGGGATTGCCAAATGTTAGGTACCCCAAGTGATTGTATTGACTTACCTGAAACCCAGGGCTGGTGCTCCTATCAGCAGAAAACTACACTGGCCCGGGGTTCTTCCAGCGAGCACGACCGGCTTCGTCTTGCTTCATATTTCCCAGGGCAGACGCATGCGCAGTTGAAAGAAATAGCCGGCTTTTTAGTAAAAGTTCAGCTTTTTGCTCTACTGTGCATGCACAGCCGTGAGAAGAAAAAAGAAGCCAGAAGAGGATCGCTCCGTGGTGCTCACTGGTATAACCCCGGCCTGTGCTGTTTTCTGCAGATAGGAGCACCGGCCCGGGGTTTCAGGTAAGTAAATACACTCACTTGGGAGTGCCTAACATTTGGCACCCCCAAGTGCAAGAACACTTTCCTTCTCCTTTAATACTAATAATTAGGGATGCACTGATTCGGTTCGGGATTCAGCCAGGATTCGGCCGAATCCTTCTGCCCGGCCGTATCTAATCCGAATCCTAATTTGCATATGCAAATTAGGGGTGGGGAGGAAAAATCACATGACTTTTTGGTCACAAAACAAGGAGGTAAAAATCCAATCCAAAATAGTGGATTCGATGCATCCCTACTAATAATTACCTCTGGCACTATTGCAGAACTCAGCAAAGGAATTCCAACGGCACACAGGACTGTGAGAAATCTTCAAAAATGTATTTCATTGCGGAGTGCGATGCAACGTTTCGGGGAGTAGAACCCCTTTGTCAAGCATGTGCCGTTGGAATTCCTGTGTGCCGTTGGAATTCCTTTGCTGTACTCTGTTCTGGGGCTGCCGAACCTCTGCCAGTGAGCACCAGGCATATTGCTGTTATCTGTTGGGTGTGCGAGATCCTGCTTTGTTCCTACTATTGCAGAACTACCAGCAGACTAGGCAACCTGTGAATTCTGGCAACTGGAGTTCTGCTAAAGCTGGAGCGAATGCTTCTGGTCCCTGTGACAGATCAATATCACAAAAGTATGAGCAAATTAATCCGCTTAGAAACTACCACGCTGTACTAGGTTAGTCACCCACGCCACATATTCATTAGAAGTCATTTTTTCCTTTACCTTTCAGGGTCCCCTCAGACTTCAGGCTTTACGTAAATAGAACATTTTAATTTCAAACTCTGACCCTTATCTAATATCTGAGTAGATATTACTTAATCCCAATCTCCCTAAGGTCGGTATCATGTCATTGTCATTAAATGCTAATAATCATGCTTGCACGGTACATTTTCTCATTTGCACAATAGCCTTTTGCTTATAGTGATTCGAGTCATGTACACAACTTCTGCATGACAGTCGGACATATTCATGTAAACAGCCTTTTGTCTCCTAGTTAGAGTCCTATCTTCAGCATCTGACTAGAATTGAGCCCTTAGCATATATATATATATATATATATATATATATATATATATATATATATATATATATATATAGATAGATAGATATATTCAGAGCCATACATATGGTTAAAGTCAAAATCTGCCTTTTGAAGTGGTTTTCCACCTAAATGTAAAACCCTAGTTAGCCACTGAAATTGTAACAGGAATAAGATGTCTAGTCCTGCAGCAATGCCATAAAGTGCAGAGGTCTACGTAAAGTGTCATGGGCAGCCATTGGGCTCAGCTGGCATAGCATGGGTTAAGTACCATGTTGCTCAAGCCTTCCCTGCTGGGCATGGCGATCAGTTTGCTGCAGCTTGTTTTTATGGAGCTGTGGCTCTCTCCTTCCATCCTTTCCCCTTCTGGTTTTCACTTGTCTTGCGGCATGAGATTGAAGTAGACAAGTGTGAAAGAATCAGAGGCATCGGCAGTGCCGGGGCGCATCCAGAGAGCACAAGGACTGACAGGTCTAGGGTGGAAACACTCATCTCATCTCTGGGGGAAGCAGGGAAAGGAAAGATACAGTATTCCAATATGTGAATGTCTCTCCCTTTTTCTCTGTTCCTCTATGTAAGCGTATCTTTGTGCACATTGACCCTGCTTCAGATAATTCCTTTCCGTGTGCCTATATACACACACTGGGTCTGTTCACCATTATACTGCGCTTATCATCTATTCATATGTGTCACTATGTATACATGCTATCCAAACAGCTCCAGTTATGGAGCTGAAACGTTGAAAATA
Source organism: Xenopus laevis (assembly GCF_017654675.1). Classification (NCBI taxonomy): domain Eukaryota; kingdom Metazoa; phylum Chordata; class Amphibia; order Anura; family Pipidae; genus Xenopus; species Xenopus laevis. The sequence continues at coordinate 38,814,384 of NC_054385.1, read as the reverse complement.
AATTTTGCATTTTGAAACTTTATACCAAGTCCTGGTTGGTGCGGTTCTTTTGGCTGACATACAATGTAATTAATTTTGAACCAGCACACGGGCATTTGATTTTTTCGCCGTGTGCACTAGCTGCAAAGCGTCTTATTTATTTTATATATATATATATATATATATATATATATATATATATATATATATATATAATGGCTTAAGTGTGCCATTCTCTGTAGGTTACAAAAGCAAAGTTTTCAAAACTAAAATGCACCTACAGAAAGAATTCCTTATGCACCCAAGAAATCATGTTTTAAGGTCTGAGGCAAGGGTGGTTTTCCAGGCAGGGGCAATTAACCCAGAGAGCTGGCGAATTCCTTCACAATACAGTGTACATCAAATTGATACCTCAAACCCAGAAAAAGGTGCCCGTTGCATGATAAATTCCATGACTACTGATCCAGAAATAGTATGCCACCCACCAACACAAGGCCTGGCATCATTCCCCAGTTTCTAACCTTCTTAGTCGAGGATTCTCATGTTGATGTTCCAAATTACACGTCCTCCTGGAGCCTCACCCCTTCTCTAAAGCTTATTCTTCTGATGTCATTAATCAGAGCTGGTAATGACAGCGTTGCAACATGGGGTCCTAGAGAAAGAAGAGATAAAATGTCAAGTCCTTCACCATTTACACAATACGCATTGTATACTTAATTATGCCTGGTAATAGGATCCCAATCACACTAATTGCCCTAAACCAATCTTTTCTTTGCACCATATATCTCCATATGTGGTTTGGTTACTTCACACGGCAGCTTTTCTTCTTCTCTGGTTATAGATCTGATTGTTTTATCCCTTTTGACTACCCTTATATTTTTGTACTTTATCCTAGGACACAACATGTAAATTCGGCTAGAGTAAATTGCAAAACAAAAGGTTGCTTTGAACCCCATTTTAAAGTAAACTCAAATATAAATAAATATATATGTATACCTATATATAAATATCACTATAATGTGAATGCTACAAGATACATTTTCTGCCTGGATTTTAGATCTAGTGGTCCTTCAATGCCCACGCTCTGTCCCCTGCTCAATCTAATCCCTGATTACTGTGTACAAGGCCATCAAACTGAAATGTCGGACATTCTTTTATTATACCTTCACTTACAGAAATACATTATAAAGCTTTCTGCTTTCCGACAGCCAAATCCTGCCAAAAATGCCTTGAATTTCAAACCCACAATGACTGACTCAAAGGGAAAGATAATTACACACCAGACCCAGTGGTGTTTACCATCTCTATATTTCTGCAAATATTTTCACTGGCACTGAAAAAATGTTTAATCATAGATATTAGCAATCTTTTCAAGTACATCTTTTGACCATTTCCAGCTGGGTTTAAAGGGCTTTTATTTACTTGGTTTAATTAATAAATACCAATATCCTCCCCAGTGACATGTCATGATATAGAGACTCCTGCATACCTGAGAGTCACAGTTATTCAGCAAATATTTAGGATTCCTGCAAGCCACAGGGTCACCCAAACAAACACTGCATCCACCTGTATATGAGAAGTTACAGGTGGGATTGTATGCAGGCTGCCGCCTGGCTTGTATTTTACTACCCACCCAATCAAAATGTTTCATGACAATTAGAAATCACTAACAGGGAAGGAAGAGGGAAAGAAGAGTAAGGTTAGTTATATTTCTGGGTAACGTGGCACGTAGTGTGCAAAGCAGAGGGTCTGGGCTTGTGCACAAAGCCAACATATGTGCTTTGTACAGATATTTTTTTCCCAAGTTCAAGAATTTAAGACCTTAAATATTTTTCTGGGGAGCCTACGAACCCATGCCCGTCATACTGGGGTTTCCCAGTGAAACATTTTTGGGCAGGTTCCAAAAATTAATTCCGCTAACTCTTATCAGCCATGGAAAAATTAGCAGTCCTAATCTACAGTGGGACGTGTTCTGTACATTTCCTGTGATTAAGTAGTTGTAAAACTTAAAAGTTAGTAAAACTAAGAATGTCTGGGCCCTCTATGCCTCATAGCAGTCGCATGTCCTGCTAACACTATTATTATTGGATACCTACCTCAGTAGCTGTCACAAACAGGTAATATTATGCAAGATGCTGTGTTCCCTACTACACATTGCTTCAAGGTTCGAAAATGTACTGATCAGCTCCAAGTTCATACTAAAGAAGATAGAGTCTAGATGAGAGAGAGTTTTCTGTCCCCCTTTTCCTGGAGATCAAAATTATTTTGGGTTCAGCCCCGCCTGCATAGTGATACTAAATGTGCTCAGGACCCCCTGAGCTCATAATAATGTTTCAAATACATAAAAATATTGTAAAAGACACCCTACTAGAGTTTGAACTCCTATAGTTTTACTCCTATCCAGGTCAATGCATAAGCATCCACCCCCAAATGGCCTTCATTCTTGGCCCCCTCACCCACTGCGGTGAGTCTGACTATAAGGGCAGGCCCTACAATCAAGAAAACACTGGTTTAAGAGGAAGGTGGATAATTCTGAGAGTGAAAACTAATTTCTGCAATCGAAAAAGAAAAAAAAACAAGGTCACAGTCTGCATTTTCAATCCATTCAGGAGTCAACATCAGAATCCACCAGAGGTTTCCTAACAAAGGAACCTCACCAGATGTATAATTTGGTCTAAAGGTCCACTGCCTGGCAATTCTATAGTTCACTCTCCTGCGCTTTCTACTAGAACTTCCATCTTGTTTCATCATGCTGCTGAGAAGCTGCTCAAAGACAATCTTCTCGATCAATACTTGCAACAACGGTCTCTCCTGCCTCAAGCCATGCTTATCAAATGGAATCTTGTCTTCTAGTCTGCTCAATGCCTATACACTCGCTTCTATACTTGGGAAGTGTCTGCAGTACACTATATATCTCAGTAAACCAGTACAGTCTCTTTAGCCTTTCATTAGTACCTTTGTCTAACTACTTGTTTTCTATCTTTAAATGTGTCTACAATTTTATCTCTGTGCCACTTTTTCTGCACTGCAGCATTTACCAAGGATAATTTTGTGCATGATGCTCCAGCAATATTTCAAATAACATATCACTGCCTGACCCTTCATCTGCAATTAAAATGATACTTGATTATACAGAGCCTTCAGTTGAGGCTGACTTAATCCATATCAATAATTAACAACCTTCTCCTAATAATTACTCTCTTATTCGAAAGTCATATCCAAAAAATGATACAGCTTGCACGTAAATATGAAACGGTGGAGCTAGATGCACGTCTCCTATTATTTGGCTCTATTTATTTACTATAGCGAGGTTTATTTGAAGAATGTTATATTCTGTTGAACACCCTGGACCATCCAATTGGAGGCCATGGTATAAATGTAGCTTTTCAAATGGATTTTATGGCCCATGACTTACCAGGGTCTCCACAGGCTTCTACAACATCATCATTTTAAATTTGGACCAAAGTCAACGACATTTTAAAAAAAAGGTTGACTCCATTGTTCTGCCCTACATTCATTGCTCATTTGTTCTCACCTAGCTTCATTTCACTGTACACAATCCAAAAGCTGCCCCAGTCAATGGTGCTCACTATCTATAGCAAAGGAAATCCAAAAGCTGCTGGTCCTGCAAAAATAACATTAATAACTGATACACCATATAAATAATCTATTAACTTTACCGGTCTTTTGACTTTTCAAGATTGTCCCTAATTCACTGCTTCTACTTCTACTAATACACTTTCCCTTGTCGCTCATAATCGATCGATTTTTTTTTTTGCTCAGACACCCCTGGGGTGCACTAAAGTGAGAAATGTCAATCAGCCTGGAGGAAAAAAGTGAGGTTCTTCCCATGTTACATAATGGAGACATTGCAAGCAATTAAAAGAGTTGGTTCTACTGCATAAAACTGGAATAAAGTGCTTCTATTGTAATTACTTTGCTTTAAAGGCAAATTGTAGGCATAAGTAATGCTCATTTTCTATTTTATTTCCTTTTGAATTGAAAAATACAGTGCTTTTACTGCATGCACAAAACAGACCATCACCTGCATTTATAGATCCCGACTGGCATCAGTTCTATCACTGCCTAACGTTGTGCGGAGCCTTGTTGATTTCAACCAGAATACTGTCTCCAAGGAGTTTGTATTTTCTTTTCTGTGCCCGTTTCTTTCCTCCCACTGTCTAAAAATATACTGGTTGTGTAATTAGCAAACTAACCTTAATGTGTGCATGGCAGGGAATCTAAACTGTCACATTCCCTAGAGCAAGGGTCCCCAACCTTTTTTACTCGTGAGCCACATTTAAATGTAAAAAGATTTGAAGAGTAAAACAAGCACGAAAAAATCCACGGGGATGTCAAATAAGGGCTGTGATTGGCTGTTTGGTTGCCTCTATATAGTTTACAGGAGACTCTGTTTGGCAGTACACGTGGTTTTTATACAACCAACACTTGCCTCCAAGCCTGGAATTCAAAAATAATCACCTGCGTTGAGGCCACTGGGAGCAACATCCAAGGGGTTGGAGAGCAACATGTTGCTCACGAGCTACTGGTTGGGGATCACTGCCCTATTGCATGGACTGATTATATCTCTATAAAGGGACGGGGAATATCAATTTTTTTTGTCCAGTATTGCAAACTGTTTCTCCTTTAAGATGGAATTCTTTATGGTCGTCCAGTCTACACATATTACATTTACCGGTCATCTGAAAACACGCACATCTGATTGATTGCTATGAGTTACAAGACCTGAACAAGCATTACGCCTATACATTACACTGCCCTGACATCAATGAGTAGTTACAAAACATGCATCTCCAATCTGCAAGTTGAAGAGTACCAGCTGCTAGTATTCTGAGCACCATTCTGCTAAGGACGCACTGAGGATGCTGGGAGTTGTATAGTCGGAAAGTAACAGTTGGGGAATCCTGGCTAATGAAGACGCAGCCTGCCCGTAATAACTAGTAGTTCATAGGTTTATTAATATTTGTTTAGTACCACAGTTAATACCTGGTTTCCAATATCCTCTAATTAAAAAAATCTTCATTGCAATCGTTTGTTTACTCCCTGTGTTCTGAGTGGGCGGGGGCCCTTCATTGTCAGATACAGCATTATTTCACAGCAACAATAACTTCATACGCCCAAAAGAGTGTCTTGTCCGAGCAGACACAAGTCTAGAAACGTACTGAATTCCAAAGCAGTGTATCGCTGGAAATCAAATATTCCCCTTTTCATCTCCTCTCCATTAAGGGAATGACAAGACAGCCAATTATTAAATGCTTGTCTGCTCTGCACCGATGGCTCGAGCTCACCGAAAAGATAAACACATCTAATTATTTCTAACTCGTTACTTTACATTTTCCAATATTCTTCAGAACGCAATCGAATCCACTGCAAAGCAAAAGCAACATTTAAGCTAGAAAAAATAAGACCTGAAGTACTATATTTTTTATTTTTTATTTTTTTTATGTAGCCCTAAAAAGTGTTTTACTCAATACATGAAACGCCTAGGCTCTTCAATCCCTTCTATGTGTTTGGGTCCAATTAATACAGAAACTGGAAAGTTATAATTAAAGACACATATAGTATCTGCATGCTAACATGCTTATACATGCATGCACAATATTCAGATACTATTGCACACATAAGGGTGCAACATTTTTTTTAGGCATTACTCCTAACCTTCATAAACAGGGGCCCAATAAATGCAAACTAGCGCAGTTATTCATAGGACCAATCACTGGTTTGTTCCTTTTAGGGCAGCATGGTGGCACTGCCTTGCAGTGTTGGAGCTTTCTGGATAACAGGTTTATGGGTGTTTGGGAGAGTGTTGCTGTATATATATATATATATATATATATATATATATATACACACACAACCTTCATCAGCCTCAATGAGCCCAAGAGACCAGGAAATTGGGAGTTTTAGAATGCTGCCTAGCCGATCCTGTCTGTTCGCTCAGTGCTTGGTGATGGTAAGTAAGAGCAATGTGTCAAATATTATAGTCCTGCGCACAGATGCTCCGAAGAATAGAGTGACAGAAACCAATATAATTCCAACTGCTCTCAGAACTCGGAAAGGTCAGCCGAGCTGGGTTGATGATGGACTGTTCCCAGCCATGCCATTAATCGTTTAGAAGCAACAGTAGCAGCAGCAAACTCCAACCAGATGCTGGTAGCTACAGCCATGCGGATCCTCGCTGCCCGGTCTGTTGTGCATTTAAAGCCTGTCACACTACAGTGCCGAATTAGGTCTACAGAGAAAAAAAACTAGAGCTGAAGCACACGTAGTTCCTATGTTAATGTACCAAATGTACATAGACTATAAACAGCCAGACATATGCTATGTTCACTTTCACATCAATTACATTTACAAATAACTTTATAACTTTATAGTCATGGAAGCCCAGTTTAAAAGTAACATAGGGTAAGATTTGGAACACTTTTGTGCTGCCTTAGATATTCTTGGAAAATAGGGGCATATTTATATAGAAAATGAGCCTGCTAGAGGGAAATTTCACAGCTCTCTAATCACTTGTACAGTATTTTTAGGGGCATGTTTTTTAAAGGGTGACCTCTCACTTTCATGCCTTGATAAATAAGCACTAAAAAAAATCCTAACGAGAGAGTGAAGTGAACAGAGAGCTGTGAAATTCCCCTCTTGTGCTAATACCCTAAAGCCACACACACACAGTAATATAAATATGAATAAGGACATTTTTCCTTCCTTTACATATTTGTAAATATAGTAACTGATTTATAAATCAAAGAAAGATGCCTTCTTTGGTTTCCATGATAGAAGGTCATTTGAGGTGAGATTTTGATTGAATGCTTATTTCTGTTTGACATATACTTGGGACTATAGCATACAGAATTATACATTGTCCTCATTTGGTTTGGCCCTCATTGGTTTGGGGGCCAAGCCAAATGTTGCACAAACAAATATTGGCTTAACCCAACTGAATAACTGTGGTTCTCCCAGTAGTCTCAAATGTATACTTTGCTCTAATCCCTTACCCTAGAGGCTACTGTAGGAATGCAAAATCTGACATATGGAGGGGAGAACAGATAGGGGTCAGGATGAGGATATGAGAAGTATAAAAAAGGAGATAAAAGGTAGGTTGAAGGAAAATATGAGCAAGGTATAAGCACAGGTATAAACAAAGAAATAAAAGGCAAATAAAGGGGAAAAAGCAAAAGACAGAACAGGAGAGAAGGAAACAAGAGATAAGAAAGTTTTAAGAAAGAAAGAATTTTGACAGAAGAGATTAAAGAGATCAATGGTTCCAAGCAGGTCCAGCCACCAAGGGTAATGTCATTTTATCTTGCATTTTCATATTTCAATAATATTTCATCTTTAATGGGTACTGAGGTAGAACTGTTATACCCCTTTCGCCCACAATACACGGCTCAAACCTCTGTTAGGTTTTATTTTATTCCAGCACAGAATGGTGTCAATCATGCTGGACAATCTGTGGCTCAGGAAGCTCCCTGCCGAGCTGTTGGAATCCTTCTACTCTTTAACATGCAATAACATTTTTTAAGCTTTAACGTTATTGGCTACCAAACAAGGTTAGACATCTGCGCTGGCGCATATAATCTAAAGAGAATAGAAGTTCTGCTTTAAATATGCAAACTGATGGCAGGGAATTTCTCTAAACATCTGGAAAGGAAAGATTTTCATTATGATTGCCCTTTTGGAAAAGACAAAAAAGAAAGGAAGGGGAAATAGGTATGTTAATTGTTTGTATTATTTCTTTTTGTCACTCTCAAATGCCAATAACAAGTTTCATTTTTTTTTCTCCTTGTAGTGATTTGTTAGTGATTAAGAAGAGAATTAACCGTGGAAACAATCATCTTCTGTCTCTGCCCAACCTGAAACCACATCTACTGTATATCATTCCACCCACTCAGCCATGCAGACAAAAATAGTGCGTCAAGGACATCCTTTCTTGCACTCTGGAGGCAAACATCTTCATAGGTCCACATCAACCGGGTTTTTTTTTTTGCATGTGCTCGATTAGATATTATCATCATTATGCCATGAATTCACCTCCAGAAGAAAACAGCTCTGTCTATTGATCATCCACCACCATTAAATGACCAGACATTCCATTGACGGCACCTCCACTTGACCATCACATTATCATTATTTTGGAATACAACTTTACTCCAAAAACAGCATAGCACTTATGGCATTATGACATGAAAGGGTTTGCCAAGATGCGTCTCCAAAAGAAAATAGCTCTGTCTACTGATCATCCACCACCATTTATTCTCTTTGACCACACCTCTACTCTGAAACCATCACAGCATCATTTTGGAACACTGCTCTGCTCCCAAACCAGCACAGCACCTATGGCATCAATGGATGTTGCCAAGAGGTATCTCTAAAACAAAACAGTTTGCTTTGCTGATCACAGAATGGAAGCGAACCCTCTAGTAAAATCTCCATGAAATCAAAATCACAAAAAAGATGTAAAATTTAGATGACAATGTAGATTACTTTCATCTGCAAAATGCTATGAGTTCATGTAGATGTTTTTGGATTTTAATGTATTACAGGGATATTGAAATATAATACACAGAGTTGGTTGGCACTTGGCACACTCGCCGGTGGCGCTGAGAGTTTTTTTGGCGAGGCACGTTTGCCACTTGAAAAACAAGTCTTTGAACTCAACGCACACATAGTGGAAAACATTCAACTTATTTTAAAAGCCATCCTTTATTCACAGGCTGAACAATGTTTCAAAGGGTTCAACCCTCTTCCCCCGTCCTCTTCACTTTGTCTGTTCCCGAGGAACCCCTTGAAATGCCTGTAAATAAAAATTGCCTTTTAAAACTGGGTGCATTAAGTTCAAAAACCTTACAGGGATATTGGCCTGATAATTACATGCAAACTTCCTATGGTCAAAAAGAAAAAAACAATCATCAGCAGCCATTTTAGGAAGCAAAATGCTAGAACACCCTCCACCCAGTGATATGAATCCCTCAGCCACTAGGGATATAAATACCTGGAAGATTTGCTTCTGCTTAGAAAAAGGATAATAAATATTGTTAAAGCTTCATAAAGCTACATTTTGCCTGAAAAGAAATATATGGGCCAGAACTGTCTCCTTCTCATCACTAATATTAATTATAGCTACGAACATGAAAAACAATCATCAGTATGTGACTTCCAATAAAAAAACCCAGACATATTCCTCTGCTGGTGTCACAGTGAAGGCTCTTATTTGATGTCAGAGAAGATGGATGGATTTTACATTTCTCTCTGACATCACAATGCTTTCCTCGGCCGATTTGGCTCTCGCTTGTCACATTTCAGTCAGGGGTATTATCATTTCATGGTTCCATAAAAATCAATGTTACTCTTTATTTTTCTGGGACTTCTATCTCGAGAGGTCCCACCGGGCAGCCCTGTCAGACTATGGAACATTATCAATTTGTTAGCCCCGGGCGAGTCCCACATAGATTTCAGTTGAAAAGCAGCTGCTTGGCAATTACTCTGACTAACAGAAGAGCGCCTGCCCGCTCCTTGAGTATTACCCAAGATAAACCCTTAGAATTGTTCTTAAAATCCTGCACTGCAATCACAATTTACAAAGCCATGTTACAAAACAGCTGCACCTTTGTATCCTTCCGACATCTAATTACAGGCGAGTATGCGGATCTAGTGAAGACCAGTCATAATTAAGGACTTGTTTAGTCTTTTATTTTAGCTCTTTCACAAGCCAGAATGCTTTGAAGGCAAAATGGACAGCAAATGACATGATGAATCCATGAAGCAATTTACAACTTTTGAAAACGTCTTCTATAAAATAAAAAAGGCAATTGATTTAAAATACAATCTGCATTGCTGTACAGAAGTCAGTGGGGTCAGCTTTATTAAGGGGCTGGATTATATTTGTACAGAGCAAATGCAGACCTCTGTGCCCCCCCCCCCCACGGTCCAACCATACCATTACCAGAGTAAGTGGCAGACTCGCATACACAGGAGGAATCTGAAGAGACAAGAAGGCTGGTCTAAAGATGACCTGCTAAAATATCCCCACTTTCTCTTTGATCTCCTGCACTGAACGCCTAGAAAAAGATACAAAGTTTCTAACTTAATTGGCTTTTGGCAGAGAGCCCAGAATAGATTAGTTAGATATGTTTGTTACAATTTAAGATAAACAGGTCTCTTGGGGAAAGCTTAAACGGCAATTCACCTTCATTAGAAAAACTGTAATAATACATAAAAAACACAGATAAATAATGTTCCACTCTGTATACTGCAATAAACATATTCCTGGTATTGTGCCCTGTTGCTTCTGACTTTTGAAACAATGTAGCAGTAACAGTTAGTTTGACATCCATGGTAGCACTTGTATAAAATAAATGTTACTTGAATAAATTGAAATTCCCTTTACAATAATTTTGTGCCAGCATGGTTTTGAGGCAAGAGATCTTGGCAGACAAATTGTTTAGCCTTCTATGAGGAGGTGAGCAGAAGCCTACACATTGAGGTGGCAGAGGATGTGGTCTACTTCGATTTTGCTGAAGCATTTGATCCATTAACACACAAAAGGTTACTGATCAAATTAAGTAATATTGGTCTGTAACATAATATTTGTACATGGATAAAGGATAGATTACAAAGAGTGGTGGTAAATTAAATATTTTTAATTGGACCAGTGTCGTTAGTTGTTGAAAATTTCATTTTATTAAGCAAATTAGATTTTTTTTTCCCCTGTCGGTCAGCAAAAAAAACTCTATTGCTGCATCTCTTGTGCTGCATAGTAGTGATCCCTTTGCTGTGTATTATACTTAATTCTGCCCCCACTAGAACTAAGAATAACGATGAAAATCATCATTAATACGACCAATGCTAAACATATGTAATACACAAAAGATGCCGACAACTGACACAACCTTTAAACAAATCTGACAATCTGTAAATATTTCTCCTTATTGACTCCATGGAAACTAAAAATCTTTGGAATTTATTTACAGTGTGTAGCCGGTTTCTTGGCTAATGATGGGAGACTAATTAGTCTGAGGAGACATAGCAGCTGAGGTAAGAATTCAATCAAACAAATACAAATAACTTCTGAAATAGGTGAAATGACCACAAGGGGAGACAGTATCTTTCCAAGATAAACCCTCTGTTATATTTTTCTTATATACACCTGATCCTTTTATATACAGCTGAAACCATCCAAACTTCACAGAATTACACACAGAAATGAATATTCTCAATTTAAATCTATCATCGGGAACTTCCATATTGCTTGTTTTCACCTACAGAATATTGATTTGCTACCTGGACAGTAGAAATAATGCTTGATACCAAAGTTATTAACAGGGCAACGATATAAAAATATTAAAAGAGTCTTTTTTCTTCTACAAAAAGTGGAAACCTATAGCAAAACTTGTATATAAAATGCAGAGATCTTGTTGCACTGGGGGTTTATGTGAATGCCTCCAAATGATAATGTGCACAAAGTAAAATATGCCCATGTACCTTTATAGTTAACCAATAGCAAAGCCTTGGAAACTACTTTGCATATATTATATATATATATTTGCTTTAGGACTCTTAAGGTGGCAATAGACATTACAATCTTTCCTGGAAAAGGTCTTTCCAGGAAAGATCGTTGGTTTCAATACACATGTGTAGCGCTGAATTGTCAGATATACAGATAGAAACAATAGAATACAGCACTAACAATGGGCGATGTTCAGGTGCCTTCAAAGGTGACTGATCAGAATTTTTTCGGCCAGCACGATCGACGAGCCGACCGATATCCAAGTCTTCTGCCAATACCGGTCGGCTCATCTCCCACCATACACCCACCAAATAGCGTATAAAAATTTGTTTTGTACAATAATATCTGTGCATCTATGGCCAACTTAAAACAAGGGTGTTTGTCTATGCGTCTAATGCACGTTTGAGATGCAGGTTTTAAGAGCACCTAAATCTTACCTCCCAACATTTTCGAAGTAAAAAGAGGGACAAAAAATTTTTTCGCACATAGAACAGCGAAAAAATTTGACCACGCCTCTTTCTTTGGCCACACCCCCCACCATGTTCATTTTACAAAATTTGGCAGGTTAGGAAAGTTTGAAACTATTTCTCCTTATCTAAACAGTTTTTTTTGTGTCTCAAAATTGTTACAAAGTATCTTATTTGCACCTGTTAGCTGTTCTCTGCTAAAAGCCAATTAAGTGAGAAACTTTTGTTTCTTTTTCTGGCTATTCAGTGCAGAGAAAATAGGGACTTTCCAGTCAAATGAGGGACTGTAGGTTGAGCTGTCAAACGAGGGACTGTCCCTCCAAAAAAGGGACAGTTGGGAGGTATGCCTAAATGCTTCAGCTACTTTAACCAATAAAATTAGAATAAAGGGTTTTGTATGGAATTTACAAAAAAACGCAGTTAACTGTGTTAAAAAAAAAAAAGAAGCATATTTAAGCAATATATTCATTTTTTCGTGCTCAGTATGTGTTTGTAAATGCATTATTAAAAAAGCCTGTGTGTAAAAACCCTAAAGTCATCAAAGAATCACAAAACAGCTATTAGGGGATGTATGCTGTGTGTCTTTTCTGTGCCTACATTAAAGTTCTTAGGATTCAGCCATAGAATATCACCAGGTTCATGGTGTTAAAAATAAAGGGCTTTCATTAGGCACTTTTTACTTTACCCTAAATAAAGGGCTTTTCTTCACAACCCCTGTTTTTATACCACATCTCACTCTACTCCAAAGTTGGGCTTTCAGGCATTCTCTAGAAAAGTTATGTTACCTGCCACACCTCAACCTCCCACAGAATGGAAACTATTGGTCTAGACTACAGCCTTGGGGGTCAGGTGGGGACTAAAGCAGACCTGCACCTCACCAAAGAGAAAATGTGGGGTTAGTACCCCAATGGGAGACCCCCCAAAATAGGGGCCACAACTGCTAGAAGTAAGGTAAAGTAAAAAGTGCCTGATGATAGAACTGGAACTGGTACAGGTACCCGTGTGAGTACTGAATATTAATTATGTTCCTTTTAAATTGCACTGGCAAACTATATTGTGTTCTGGTTCAGTAAACAATTACAGCTTTCTTATGAAGCACTGGTACCCAGCAATTATTTGAGTTAAGTCTGGTTGAACTACATTGTGCATCATTATAATACCTGCCAGCACAATACTGTAATACTAGCAGTGGCAAGAGCTTCAATGTTATTGCACTCAGAAAGATAAACGAGTTGATGCAAAATCTCTCCAGGGCCTCAGACTCTGCTGAGCTAAAACTCTCCCCATTCCTGTGTTATTCCATGGAGCCTCTTCATCAAGCGAGAGCATTTTCAGGCACTATGATAAAGAGGCTCCATAAGGTAACTAAATAAATGGACACTTCACTCAGGAAGGGTCTTTTATCCCCTGTACAGTCAGTTTAATGGTGTTGTGGATCAGCCCAGCTGCTGTGGAAGGGTTAACAATAAGGTGAAGAAGGAAGCAACAAACAAAAAAGCAGAGAAAAATAATGATTTCTATACAGCTGTGCAGCCTATCCCACAAAGTCTGATTACCAGCCCCCTTCCATGCAATTATTCCTTCATTAAGAACAAAAACACATGGTTTGTCAGTGCAGAGAGATTATCAGGCAGCGCTAATTCACATAAAATACACTTAGAGGGAAATAAACAATCAACACTGGGTACATTTATTTGTTTTTTTGTTTGATTTTTACATTATGATGGCGTAGATGCGGTGATGTTTGGAATGAGAATGAGTCTTTTAAAGGTCAACAACTAAAGCCCTGATAAAGCCAATTTATTATATTACTCACTGCATATGGCCATCACTTTTAGCCAACCCCAAATTCCAGACTCAGTCCCTGATTTTGGATCCAAAAAAGTTGCTTTACCTGTAAAAGCTATGCCTTTGTATTATCCCTTCATGTAGCACCAAAACCCACCATATTCCTTCTACCGCAAATCACAGGAAAGAAATGCTAAGTGCCCACTGGACCGATTGGCTGCCCAGTGCCCACAGTCTCCTACACTGAGGCCATGCACAAAGGTATATACAGAATATATATGTATATAATATATTTATAAAAAGAGACAAATTAAATAAGAAAATGTGGTTAGAAAATAATATCCTTTTGTGTTTGAAGAAATCCCAGTTGTAATACTTTAATACTATGTTTTTTTTTTAAAAAGACATTTCAATATCTTATTTCCATTGTTTTCCATTTTGATCTGCAGAATACAAATGTGTAGCTGTTTTTAACTGTAATCCACTAGCAGTAAGATTGAAAAATAGAATAAACACTTTTTATAAGGAGGGTTTATCTTATAAATATTTTCCCTTGAATAGACCTTCAAGTAAGAGGACCTATATCATATCTGGAGACGTGTAGCTAAAGCTGGCCATAGCATCTATGGCCAACTTTAGACGGTTCTCACCATATCACTCAATATAAACAAACAATAGTCAACAACAATAGTCTGTAGCTTTTGATCACACTATGGGGCAAATTTACTAAAGGGCGAGGTGGCACCATTTTCGGCACTTCGCTGATTTACTAACGTAATTACGCCAGCGAAGGAGATAGACTCTGGCGCAACTTCGCACTCTAACGGCAGGCGAATTTTCGCTCTGGTGAAAAATCGTTACTACGCAAATTCACTATGTTTTTGATTTTACTGACCGTTACTTCTATCGTCAGACTTGCCTTCACCACCTCAGACCAGGCAAAGTGCAATGGAGTAGATAGGACTCACTTGAAATTTTGGCGTCTTTTCCTTTTTACAGGGTGATAGGCTTAAAAAGATCGAGAAATCTTCCCTCCTACATTTGATAACATATGGCACCTAAACTATACTGTGGGAACATGTGTAGGGCAATAGAACAACTCTATATAATTTTATTAAGGTTCCGTGGCCTTGTGTTGTGTAATGTGTTGTGTAATGTATTTGCTGCAGCATATACGGCCATTGTACTTTAACTGCACACCATATTCACATTAGCCAATGCTTCTGGAACTTCGAACTGCTGATCGTATTTTCACTAGCGCAACTTCGCAAGCGTTCGGTACCCTATGCGCAACTTCGGATCTTCGTGAATTAGCATTGTCCAGGCGAATTTACGCCTGGCGAAGTGTTGCAATGTGAGCGAAGCCTGAGCTGGCAAATTTTCGCAGGTAAGTAAATTTGCCCCTATATCTCTGCAAATCTACACCCATTGTCCCCATTCATTCGACATATACGTGAGGCACACTCCCCTGAGGGAAAAAAGCTCACCATGCATTTGTAGGATTAGAGAAGGCACAGAAGATATCACACATATGGAGGTGCCTCGCTAGCTTTCTGCTAATATTATGTTCAGTTTAGTATATCTATAAATAGAAAAATAACTTTTTTAAAATGATGGTGGCTTAATAAATAAACTCGAGTTGTGAGGTTTCCATGGTTCTCTCTCTGTGGGCAGCTGATCAGCTTTACAGCAGATTACAAGAAAAACATGGTGAAGGCCACAAGGTTCCGATTACTGCATCTTCAAGCAAATACCTGCCTTAGAAACTCTGATGTTACAAAGCAATATTCTGCACTAAACACAAGGAATAGTCTCAGATTAACTCATTTATAGTATACCTAAGAGAATAGGTTACTACAGTTAAGAGGTCTCTGTGCGAATTTAAAATTCCCAATGCAGTTATGTTGGTTACCCACCATGCAGTGTTTTTCCCCCAGAATTCCAGCGTCATTGTGGTCACCAAGGGGACGCTACAGGAGGCAGTGGTGCCAAGTGCAAGGAGCACATGTTGACACAAGTAGCTTTAATGATGAGACTACAGGGGAAATTTGCAGGCCTCCAAAAAGCAGGTCCAATCAGAGCTGTTTTAGGGAAGTGCTACCAAAGCTAATGCCCAGCCTTTGTTAGCAGTGAAGAAACCCCTTTGAGCCTCCACAAAAGTGCCTGAAAATACATTTTCAAACACATGAATCACCCTCATTTTCAACACCATAAGCCATCACCCATAGTTAAAGCTCAGCCACCGTCACCCTGTACTCTGTACCCAAATTAATGCAAAATCCAGAAACACACCTGAACATTGTAAGAAACAGACAACATTGGGGAGAGCATAACAAACAGGGGGCATGGGCCAAAGACTGTAGATATTGCATATACAAATATGCATCCTGCTCCAAAATGAATTGTTTGTTACGGTAGATATTCATTTTTATAAACGTTATAAACTCGACAGTCCCAATACAAAATAATACTTTTGAGGGCCACACACAAGCTCCTCTGTTAAAGCTCTGAGTATAGTTACCCAGGTTATTATACATTAACCAAAGGTGGCTAATTATATACTATCGATTCATGCCCAATTTATAACAGGAAAAGATTTTATGGACTATTAATAAAACTATATTCTATGGCACTTGCTAGAAATGAGAAACAGCATCTATTATATTATTGTACAGCTCATTGACGTTGCAATGGCATTGACAGAAGAATACACTGCAAGACTCTCTGTGATCTTTAATGCAGAGTCACCGCCCTACACAGCACAGCCTGAAAAGGTTTTGGTAGAAAATATCTAGACATGGGCAGTACCAGGAGACCGTGGCTCAGACACCCGAGTCTATACAGTGTAAGAACGATTGTTCCGAGCAGGTCGGTAGCTTATTTTATTCATGCCATTGAAATGCTCTCTTGAAATATTCTCTTTTATTCTGAAAATGACCCTTTCAAGTGAAATGCTAGCTTCTGGGAATAAGTGGAAGAGGATTCATTTTCCAGCTGCGATGATAGACCCAAAAAAAAAGCGCAAGCACTCAGGAAACAGTAGAGGTTAAGAATAAAAGAACGGTACAGCTTCCAAGTTCTCGGTGCAGAATATTGCTTGACAGTCAATATTTGGCAATCAGCATATTGGGATGACGATGCTAGGCTTTCCTTTTATTGTCCCCGCTCCCCTTAAATAGCCGAGTGCTGTGTTCACAGAAGGATAGTTATTTAATACGGATATGGCTCAAACATTGTACAGGGCCATTAAAAACCTTCAGCTTCCCAGAAATTACAGTTTGTGCTTGGTTAAATGTCATTTTGATGCAAAACGGTTGAGAGTTTTAAAGATGTCACATATTGCACAAAGGCCTCACTTTAAGGACTAGTGCAAATAAGGACTAACATTGCATTTAATATGTGTTGTAAGTGTGATATGCTGCAGCACACTCAAAGAAGAGGACAATTATATGGATGGGGATAGAGGTAGTTGCCTTATACATAAACAAAATACTATCCCTGAGCTACATAATACAAGACCCCTCACATGCACATAAAAGCACTTACTTTCTGTGCCCTTAAGATGCTTCTGCATTGATACATTTGTTTAGGGATGCACCGAATCCAGGATTCGGTTCGGGATTCGACCAGGATTCGGATTCGGCCGAATCCTTCTGCCTGGCCGAACCGAATCCTAATTTGCATATGTAAATTAGGGGCGGTAGGGAAATCACGTGCCTTTTCATCACAAAAGAAGATTTTTTTCCACTTTTTCCTTTCCTGACATTAATTTGCATATGCAAATTAGGATTCCGATAAGGTATTCGCCCGAATCTTTCACTAAGGATTCGGGGATTCGCCCGAATCCCAAAAAGAGGATTCCGTGCATCCCTACTTTTGTTTCTTTCTTTTCTTGGCATCCATAGGATTATCGATTCAAGCATTCCTGCTTTAATATGTAGCAGTCTATGTATAGATCTGTACAAAGCAACAAGTCCTTGCCCCATATTAATATATGCAGCAGCGTAACTACAGAGCGCCAGGCCCCCCTGCAAAAAAATCTTTGGAGGGCCGGTGCACTGCACATGCGGCCCAGGATGCATATGAATGCGGCCCAGCTTGAAACGCTTGGTTCCCGAGGAAATAGGAGGAGGGGGGACTCTGCCCATTGCCCAGTTAGTAATAATATAATAATACGTCTATTTAATATCCAGGTGTCCCATATTCCAGTGTATAGCTCCATCTGGTTATCCAACTGGCATTGTAGTTCTTTTCCGTTTATTTCCTTTACTTTTACAAATCAAAAATGTTTGTGTATTTCATGTGTGGCCCCAGATATTTTTTCTTTTTCCAATGTGGCCCCGCGAGCCAAAAGTTTGGACACCCCTGTTCTAATAAATCAGTAACAGTCCACAATGCAAAATCCAGATACATATTTTTCCCCACAATTTTTACAAGATTGAATAAACAGTTAGGTTGGTTTCTACACAAGTTTGCTAGAACTTGTTCCCATTCAAATCTATGCATGGTCAAAAATGGGTAATTGTGGTGTTGATAATTCTCCTTTACAGAATTTGGAGGACGGATATCACATGACTTTATAAATATGCCCCTAAATAAATATCATGGCATGGGAGATAGTGTCTTGTCTAGTGTTTCTAGATTCTACTCTGAAACAGTGACATACAGTACCTTGTATTTTATATTAAGATATTATGAATCCTTGTTGGGGGCAATACTCACTTATTTAATGTTTTAAGTGATTTTTTTTAATAGAGTTAAGGTATGGAGATCCAAATTATGGAAATAACCCTTATCCAAAAAGCCCCAGGCCCCAAGCATTCTGGATAACAGGTCCCACACCTGTACTGTAGCCCAACCCCTGCTCACTCAGTCAATAAGGTCCCCTTACAGTATGCCCCATTGAAGGTATGTCATAGACAACATATTAAAAAGGATTGTGTGCATGTAACACACTGTACTGAGACAAAACACACAATTATTTCAGGCTTTAGATGAGAAAATCAATGGAACATAGCATCTTCTTATAGACGAGCACAGCTGTCTGATAATAAAGCTATTATTTTCTATTATGAAGTAATATACTGAAATTAAAAATATTTGCCCATACAACAATATTATTATGGTCCCAGGTTATTGCCTTCTCAAATGCCATATAGTTAATGAAAAAATATAGAATTGCAGGTTCTGTGACACAGCACATACAGTGTTATTGCACCTGAGCCGGAAACATTTCTGACTAACCACCACGTACTGCCTGCAGATCATACGGTAAAGGAATCAGACAGAAAGTCCCACACGTATAAAGACAGATGCCCACAAGCATTTCTGTTAAAGAAAACACAGAATAAACATTTAATCAGGTAGGCAGACCGGCTCAGGAGAAAACAAAAGCAAGCAGATGAGCTCCTCCACTGTCTACTCCCTATCACAGCTCTAGTGCATTTCTTGCAGTAGGTTTAGCTTCACCATCAACCCATCAAACTCTGAAGCTTCATCTTGGCAGACAGGTAAATACACCCATCATGATGAAGATTCTAATATAATTCAGTTATGTGCTCTGCACAAAGATTGTGATCTGTCATACAGGGTAACAGGGTGGTCACTGTATAGACACATAAGTCCAAAAGGCTGAACCCACCGTCAGCTTTTCTGCTGCCCTTATAAACCCGTCTGACCCTAAATTTCCGTACTAAAGCTGGAACCAGGAACAATCAACAGTCTAAACTTCAGATGATAATTTCTCTTTGGCCCACATACAAATAGAGCACCTGCAGATATGCCAACCCAGAAGTTTTACATTTAGGGGCGTATTGATTAACATGGATGACAAACATCAATGGTGATGTTGTTCAAAGCAAGCAATCAGCAATTAGATTTGAACAGTCACCTACAAGTTAGAAATTTACAAAAGCAAAGATCTGATTGGTTGCTATGGGCAACATCACCATTGATTACTGTCTCCAATGTAAATAAATATGACCTAAGAATCCATCTTGCCAACAACCTGTGCCAATGCATGCCTTTCATCACAATTCCTGATATACCAAATTTCTGAGGATATTCAGTAAATTTCAATCCTTTTCAAGAAATGGTTAACAATAATTCGGGTGCAAATTACAGGGGGATGACAGGGGACAGGACATGGGGGGCAAAACAGGATGGCACCCCAAAAATCAATGAGTTGATGTGATGGCTCCACCACTTCAGTTTAGACCTAATAGAAGTTCTAACTGGCTCATTTTGTCTGCAGTTGTGCTCTGCTTGAGGGAAAATGGAAAAAAATTAAAAGCAAATCCAAAACTATTAATCTGCATAATTATTTGAGCCAAGGGCGCAGATGGAGCACAGAGTATGAATGGGGAGCTGCGTTATGAATATTTGTCACGTTCCCAGGTTATTGTTATTCTGGATATCGGATTTTTTTTTACCAAATTGTTAAATGTTTTTACAGAAAATAAGATGGCATGGCTTCTTTCACACAGGCCAATATAAGCTGTGATTATAATATGCAGAATGATGAAATACAAATGTGCTGTGGTTTTTAAAAATATTAGGCTTAAAGACAGCAAAAAACACACACAGTCACACACATACACGCAACAAGGCAATCAGTATTCCTTCCAGAGCGGTGCCTCAATCACTTGAAAAAACGACTTGCTAAACTACAATTTCCTGTTAACCTACAGTGTAACGGAAAAGTGTTTTGGGACAGGATGGAATTCCCTAGACTGAATTGTGCTCAATATGAATTGGGGGGGGGGTGCACAATTCAGATTTGGCCAAACCAAACTTTAAAGCTCTAGACAAATGGAAAGAATATATTTTTGTTCACAAACTCCATCAAGTTCAACCCCTCCGGATAAACTACAAATGATATACTGGTAAAGAACTGAAGGATTATGGATTATGTTATTTACAGCTGGGAAATATATTTTGAGTGCATAGCAGTGCAGGCATTCATAATATCCCATGTAGTTCGGTGTAAAGTAAACATTGAATATTTATCAACACATAAATAGGGTATAGAGCCTTGCATGTTTCATGCTTACATTGCACTTAATCATAGGCTATATTCACCCACGCTTGAGCTTTGTTCAAAAAACTTCTGTCTTCATTATTCCAAGCAAACATTCTACTATTACTCATCATATCTGCCCATACTTTAATCAGTCTGTGGAAACAATAAAATTCCACCTTGACAGCAGAAGAAACGTGGCAGTTCCTACACATAAGAATACAAATTAACGTATGTGTTTCCCTACGAAGAACACCACTCTTTTTGGACACAATAAGTCAAACATATGACCTTAAGGGGCCCAATTGATGAGGTCTTTGGAACACTGGGTTCCGAAAAAATACCATTAGAAAACCTCATACATCCTGAGGACAATCCGTTGCTTACCATATAAAATAGAGTTGCGGCTCACAGCTCCATATAAACTTTTGGGCCATTGGAGTACAGGTGCACGCTTCCTGGTTTCTCAAGCCTCATAATCCACAGATACTGTATAAGAAAAAAATTTAAAGCAGCAACACCATGCTCCATAAATGCCTTACACACCTCCACCTCTCATCATAGGCATGCAACGCCTGAAATGCTTAAGGCTCTGGTCTAGCGGTGGTCTGATTTTAATGGACTAAATAAATGTACCGTATATACTCGAGTATAAGCCGAGTTTTTCAGCGCTCAAAATATGCTGAAAAAGTGTGCCTCGGCTTATACTCAAGTCAGACCTGCTTGCACAAAAATTCTCCTATGTACCTAGCTGATCCGGCATGGAGATCCATGCAGCCCAACACAAAACGATCCGGTGCCTTGTTGAACATCAGGAGTAATGTCACGGTGCCACGGGACATGCCCCCCTCCCGCGCAGCTACTGTGGACTGGCTGATGGAGTCTGTGTGCGCGCTGCGTGTGACATGTACAGCAGGTGCGCTGCGTGTGACGTCACCACAGGCGCGATGCGTGTAACGTCATCGCAGGTGCGCTCCTCACTTCTCCGCACTGGCCACATTGGTGCTGCTGGGAGACGAGGCGAGCAAATCGCATGGTGGAAGCGAGCAATAGAGCAGGACGGGACTCGGGCTGGAGAAGGAGAGTACCGGAACTATGAAGGACAGGGGAGACAGAGGCGACAGAGTGAGAAACACACAAAAACAGGAGAGCGATCCCTCGCACCTGTTGCTCAGATGGACGAACAAGGCAGGCTGATGCAGGCCAGGGGGATGGGGATTCCAGGACTCCCCATCCATGGGGGACCCCAAACTCTCACTCCTCATCCTATGCACGACCCCCCCAACAGACAATGGGGAGCCCAGGAAGCAGGATGTCGGCAACATATTTCAACAGATCATGACTATCACTGACCAGAGCCTTGACGAAGCCCAGGCAAAGTGAGTACAACTTTAAGTTCTGGAGAAGAGGCCTTTGTGTGTATGAGTGACTGCTCCATGTGTATGAGAGCCTACATTATGGCCTTTACCCTCTGCCCACCAATCCCCACTCAAATCCTTCTTTCCTCCAAAAAAGGTCCACAGCTCCCCTCACAGCACAGCTTCTTAATCCCAACCTTTCACTTCCAAACTTAGTGCCCCCTATGATTTGATAATTGAATGGTCGCTGGAGGATGCTGGGAGCTGTAGTCCAGTTAAAGAAAGCATTGAAAGCTGCTGCATTTCTCACCCTAGGCTTATACTCGAGTCAATAAGTTTTCCCAGTTTTGTTTGGTAAAATTAGGTACCTCGGCTTATACTCGGGTCGGCTTATACTCGAGTATATACGGTATATTTTTTCTGGAGCACGGCGTCGCTGCTTCAAATTGTTTTCATATATCTGTCAATCCATTGCTTTGACTCTGTATAGAAAATAGAATTTGTACAAAACAGAAAAGAGCATTTTTCAGGGATATTTCTTTCTTTATAGGCTGATATATTCAATAGATATGGTTTATAACACATGAATATGATTTTTCAAGTCAGGGTAAGAAACATTTGCAGGTCAGTTGCTGAGAGTTTATATGCACAGAAAATATATGTGAATATATAAGTCCGAGAGGAAGGGAGGTAGGTAATGCAGCAAGATTATACAGGGTAAACACAGAAACCTTATTTTCCTTGTTGATATAAATGGGTATCCAGATTATCCTACTAATCCCCAGCATTAAAATAGAGAAATAATAAACTACCTGCTGTCTGATCTTGAGTATTTTACTTAAAACGGGGAGGACAAAGACATGGAGGCAACTGGTAGAAAATATAGGATGTATGTAGAGGAAAGATAAAAAGGACATGCATATAGTACCATAGTAAATACATGTTATGTGAACCTCTCTACTGTTCTAATATGGCGCCGAATGGATCCTTTATATGTTTCTTCATCCTTTAAATATCCTTCCCTGAAAGTCTTTTAAATGTAGGGCTTTTGTGAGAATCAGTTTCAAGAAAAAAAGTAAGGCAATGCTGCTTAAAAGGATTTTAATATCCACATGAATGGGCAGGGAATCCATTCAGCCCATCTCAAGTTTGCCGTCTTTGTTTGTATTCTGTAACATGTGTCTTCAGCTAATTATTAACTCAATCAACACTGTCAGTCAATGATTTAAAATAAGGTTTGCTCTGTTTCCATTTTCTCTCAAGTTCAGTTGCTTGCCCACTCCCTGCACAAAAAGAAGAATGCCTTATATGCTTTGGGACACCACATCCACTAGGATTATATTGTAGAAAAGAGTCTCTTGTACCATATGGAAACTTTCATTTCATTTCTCATTCAGGCAGATGTCTGCTCATTGTCCACCATCTTTCATAATGTGTTCCACGGATAAAGGCAGGGCCATTGTAGTAAAACCCTTTGCTAACGATTCAGAGGAAATTAAAAGACAAGTGGCAGGTGTGCATACATCCATTAGGCAAAGAGGCTACGTACATGACCTTTAAGAAAAAAAAAAACTTGATGGCCTTTTGGACTGTACCAATGCGTTGGGACATCTAGCTAATGATATATCAAATATAACTTTGCCCCATATATATATCATTTTCCCTTGACCCATATGCTGTCCTAATATATGTGTAAAGTCATTGTGTTACCACTGACTGACCACTTACCTTCTCTGACATCCATTATATTGTCCCAGACCTGACAAATTAAAAAATAAAACAACAACTGTAGCCTGAGGGTGGATTTAGTAAAGTGTCACCTATAGCAACCCCCATCTATGTACCCCTCAATTGCAACCAACCTGCAACACAACCCAAACTGGAGACTGGGCAGGTCAGAGATTTAAACAGCTTTCAAAATCTCTACCACCCAGACTCCAGTGCAGACCTATTTGTGGCTTCCCTTATATCTGGGCCTGAGTGTGTGTAGTGCAATATAAGTGTAGGATCTATTGTTAAGTCCTCTATTTTTTTTTATACACTCCAAATGGTTTTTGTTACTATTAGTTGTATCCAGACTGACTTTTGGATTTACAAACTTAGCAGCACAGGGGACTGGTGAATGTCATTCATGTCATGTAGCTGTCAGCCCAATGCCATTACATTTTCCTCAAAATTGCACAGCATTAAGGCTTATTTCTATTGTCAAACCCGATGGGGTAGGCCAATAGCCCATCAGGCTTTCGCACAGCACAGGTTGTGGTTTAGTGAACTGATTGGCTCTCTGTAATCTGGTCGGTAGGCTTGCACTGGTTTTTGTATGTATGTTCTGTTCTCCCTGCAGTTATGGTGCTTTGTGTACTTGTCCCCTTGGCTTATTCTGCAAATGATTTAGTATTCATCCCCACAGCTTGCGCTCGCTGGTGTCCTGGAAAGGAATCGATGCTGGAGCCGGTGCCTTTAATGCAGTACGATGAGATAGAGAAACAATCCTCTATATATACATCCCGGAGATAATATTTTCCTCCACCGACTCCGTGCTGAGAAGTGTGACGTGCAGTCATTTACAATGTAACACCACACAGGGGTGAGAGATTCTAAGGCTATTGGTAGAGTAACTGCAGAAATAGAAAGCATTAACAATGACATAGTCGCTTGATTGAGCCCCTAGAGCATTGATCCCCAACCAGTAGCTCGTGAGCAACATGTTGCTCTCCAACCCCTTGGATGTTGCTCTCAGTGGCCTCAAAGCAGGTGCTTATTTATGAATTCCAGGCTTGGAAGCAAGTTTTGGTTGTATAAAAACCAGGTGCACTGCCAAATAGAGCCTCTATGTAGGTTGACAATCCACAGAGGGGGCAACCAAATGACCAATCACAACACTTATAGGGCAGCCCAAGAATATTTTTCATGCTAGTGTTGCTCCCCAACTCCTTTTACTTCTCAATGTTGCTCACGGGGTTGAAAAGGTTGGGGATCCCTGCCCTAGAGGCTTGGTGCCAACAAGATTAAATCAAGAATGTATCTGTTCTGTGTCCGGAGGGAATTTTGATTAGGCAGCATTTGAGAAATGAACAGACACAGGGCTGCAAGGGTAATTGCTCCAAAAAAAAAGAGAACATGGAAAGATTTTAGCAGAGCTAGCTACTGTGGGTGTATTATTTTGTATACAGAGCCTGGTGGGGTAATGTATTCAGATTAACACCTAGGCCTGTTCCCCCACAATTGCGTCAGTCTTGGGTACTTCACTGCTCATCAAACCCTTGCACTGCATCATAGAAGCCCTTTGTAGAATTTATAGCCACATGGAGCTTGCAATCTTGTGTTAGTTACACAGGCATGGAGTACAAAGAATAAAATAACCACCGGCTAATCTACACTGCAGTTTAAAGATATTATGTGCTACTGGCCTGGATTTTGTCACCTACAAAATATTCCCAATCTATTCTACCTGTGCTAGATGAGGACTTTGTGTATTAAAAGGCCACAAAGTGATAATACAAGGTGCTTTAAATACAGGGCTGGAGAGGAAAGGATAGAAAGAAGCAAGGCAGGCAAATAAACAGACAGTCGGAGTGAGTCAGTCAGGAATGCTCGACATTTAGAACAAAATTCATGATGATAACAGGTAATATTAAGGATCAGAAAATAAATGAGGGTGTTAGGCATGGCTTAACTTGGCACTATTCTCTGCATGTAGATGGCAGGATTGGCAAGAGCCAAATGCAGTGAATACCAACAGAGGCTTATCTGCAGGGAGCATGCGCTCATGGTAATTTTAAAGCTGTTTTCCAATATCTGAGAGAGGAAAGCAGTGGGAGGAGGACTGAGATTTCAAGACCCAGATGCAAAGTGCAAGGGAAGAGACGAATAGGCACTGTAAGAAAGCAATAAACAGTGGCCATACGAAGACTGGGAGACAGTTGTCAGAGATCCCCCCACAATTCTCAACAGATTACAGACAATCTGGCTAGAAAGGTCTCATTTCCAATGCCTGGAAAAGGCACATGGATAAAACGGAGCATTGTGCACATTGCCCCGCAAGTTGTACCTTGCGGTTCCTCACTCCTTGGGCCATATTTATTATGCTGCGTAAAACTAAATTCACTGCAAAACCGGTGTAAAAAGCTGTGTAAAAGTGTCTGTGATTTTATGCCATGCGAACACCAGATTTGATTTTGTTATTTTACATTGCTTTCAGCGGAAGTCACTCTAAGAAAAAAACAAGTAAAAATGTTGATGCAGTTTTTTACATGGCATAGCCTGGTGATGTGTGGTGTATTATCCCACTGTTTTTTGCAAAGCATAATAAATATGCCCCTTGGAATAAAGGGCAAAGTGTTGTCCCTACTGCTTGCACTGGTGGCACTGCATCCAGAGAAGGTGGTAAGATGTTTTAGACGCAAGTGTACCTTGTGTAGGGCCACTATAGGTACTGCAGTTTGTCACTTGCACCCACTCGAGTACCTATAGATGCAGAGGAGCCCTGTACTTAAAGGGGACCTGTCATCCAGACATAAAAAGCTGTATAATAAAAGTCCTTTTCAAATGAAACATGAAATCCAAAATCTGTTTTTTTTTTTTTTGTTTGTTTTTTATTAAAGCTATTGCAAACTCATTTAAAAATCTCAGCTGTCAATCAAATATTGGCTGCCCCTCCTCTATGCCTTAGGCATAGAGGCGGGGCAAGCAATTACTTTCACTTTCCATTCAGCACTTCCTAGATGTCACTGCACCCCTCACATTCCCCCAGTTCTCTTTACCATTTAATTATGTAGCCAGTGCATGGGGATGGACATCCGATCCCCCATTCTGGTGCACAAACAAGATTTGATCTGATGCAAGGCTTGTCTTAATAACACTGTCCACAAAATGGCTCCTGCCTGCTTGCTATAATTATGACATCCCAGACTGATGGAAACAAGATTCAAATAATTTATATAGTTTAATTAAAGTTATAAAGATTTTTATTAAAAAATGACGGGTCCCCTTTAATGCTTTACCCTTGTGTCCCCTAGGGTTCCTTCTAGAACTTCTATATGACTTTCCCGGAAGAAGGGAGCCATTAAAAGTCATGTCCAACCCTCAAGTATGCTGACAGTTGACACACACGCTATATCTGTGAGCAATAGGTACAGCTCCCAAGGAAGCAGGAATAAAGTATTCCAAAACACTTGGAAAAGAACAGTTGAACGTCCTGCTTTTATCAGGGAACCAGAAGGCCATGTGGGTTCTGACAGAGGCCATGATTGCAGTAGAACACTAAGAATAAATTACTTCTTTTATTCCATAAGGAACAACCCTTGAACAGAGACGATATCTTTTGTATGTCCTTTCCTGATGTCTCACTGAATGAGCAAGGTCTTTGCATACAATTGCACCACAGAATGTGCCAGGTAGAATGCATATGAAGCAGTGCACCTTACATCTGGGCGCTGCATCGATATCCTGCGGATTCAAAGGACGCCAGCAGCGCTGGGAACATTAGCCTGAGCAGTGAATGTGATACAGACCAAGCTGATCAAATCAGTCAGGTTTTTTTTCTCTGGCTTTTTGTATTTTTTTTTCTTTTATTCTGCTCTAAGCCTCTTTTCAAGGTGACTAAATTGAAGTGGAAACAATAACTCGAGCCAAGGTGAAAGCCATGCATGCATGTTCCCTGGGACTGAATAGAGTGGGCAGGTCACAGGCCAGTAGGACTGCACTCAAATTATTAGCTGTGTGGATATGAAACCTGGAAAATTAACCCCTTCTAGGCACCAGCTCTCTTTCTCTCAATCTTGTTTTTCAAATGTCGGGTGCAGAATTGCAGGAATTTTCAATGATAAATGCAAAATCCATGCAGATGCATGATATGTTGACAAAAGGACCTTCGCCATGGGTAGTTTTTGTGCAATCAAGCGCCTGCCTGGTATTAATTATCTATCTTTTATCTGATCTACCATTATTATTTTTATGTATACACCAATAGATTATACATCATCAGTCCCTTCCCCAGTGGTACTTAATTAAAGGGGATCTGCCACCCAGACATAAAAAGCTGTATAATAAAAGTACTTTTCAAATTAAGTATAAAACCCGAATTCTTTTTTTATTCAAAAATCGATACCCGTTATAAACTAATTCAAAAATCTCAGCTGTCAATCATATATTGCCTGTCCCTCCTCTATGCCAGAGGCATAGAGATGGAGCAGGCAATTACTTTCCCTTTCCGTTCTGCACTTACTTGATGTCACTGCACTCCTCACATTCCCCATCGCTCCTCACCATCTAATGGGTTAGCCAGTGCAAGGACATGGACAGAAGGTGCATAAACAAGATTTTGGCATGAAAAGCTTTATAATATAATATAATATACATATATAAGCCTTAATAACAATGTCAACAAAATGGCGCCTGCCTGCTTCATGTGATTTTGAATTCCAAGACTAAAAGAAGCAATACTTAAACTTTACTTACACTTTATAAATGATTTATTTTGCTTGACTAACATCATAAAATAGGATTTGGAATGGTGACAGGTCCGCTTTAAGGTCCCTATCATATTCACACACATACTACGGTCAATCAGGAGCCAATTAGCCTGTCTACATAAAACATATCTAACTTAGCATTGTACCATATGTTATACAGTGGACTGTATGTGAACTTAATGGATAAGTGCACATTTGGGAGCAATAACTTTTTATATACTCAATAATTTGAAAGCGCATAGCTTTTCATATCTCTAGGTCAGGGTGGCATATTTCTGAATTATTCGTGTGGAAAGTGAGGGGAATATGTTTTAAGTCTTTGCTCACAGCCAACCAGCAGCATGAGCCCAGAGCTCATTATATATGATATAAACTAATCTGAAAGCAGTAATGGATATCTGTTTTATTCTGGGGCACTCCTAGGTACTGCATGCCCTGACCTTGGGAAGGCCATGGGTACAAAAACAGCTTTCTCAAATTACAAATGTTTGCAGCTCTACTAAGCAAGCTAAAAAAACATGTTCCTGCCTAATTTCTTTGCCTGGACATCTCTGCCTTATATGTAGGTATAGATCCAGAGCCAACTCCCCAGCTCACATCAATGACCAAAAGCTTTGAATGTTGTCACGTTGGGTACACATCAACAGATCTGCTCTTTACTGGCAAACTAGGCTGCACACACAGTAAAAGAACTGCCCAATACAGGCACAGATCTGGTTGTCCAACAGTCATCTCAGTTACTTGATTAGGCAAAAGAAACTTTTAAGAATGGATCGATGAGCCCTAGTGAAATATCTACTGCCCATATCTAAAAGAAGCATATTCTGATGACCAAGTGCTCACCTCCAAATCGAACTGTAGCTGCTGAGTTTTCAGGAGTATTTAAAAGAGAAAACAGACATTCTCCCTAAATCTCTCCATAATTGGCCCCCAGTACCGGCCACTCAGGGGAATAGCCCCAAAATGTGGTCCCACCCCCTGGGGCCAGATCAGCACAGAGTAACTACAGAGAAACTACAGAGAAACATCTAAAACGATATAATACTGTATACGTATGTCACATCAGAACAGTCATTTGGGATAAATATTCTAAAACTTCATCCCAAGTAAATTCAAAATTTAAAAACAATGTTAGTGGGTTTTTTTACCCCTGCTAAAAAAATCTGGGCTTGACTTGGATAGACTATTTTTCTGTATAAAACAGAATAGAGTTTCTCCAGTGCACAAGATTCAATTACAATTGTTATCCTTTGGTCTGCATCATAGGCCTTTTCATGCAGAAGTTTACATATCAAAATCTCCCTAAAGTGAAATGGACTCCAGGCAGGGGGTTGTTATTCGAAGCAGAATTTTAAATGACTGTGGGAACCTCTTTTTTTTTCTCTGTAAGGAATATACAAAGTTGAGCTGTGAATCTGTGAATGCACCCCCACCTTGCCAGAGTAGTACAGATTGAACACTGTGTGGATGGGGGTGTTTTTCTCAACTCTGCAATGTGAGTGGCTGATTGCTCCAGCTGCCTTTATAATGCTATGCATTCAGCCTGAGTGGAGTCATTCTATTTTGTAGCTGCTAGCAGATTATCTGTGCATAGGTCTCACTTCATATGCCATGAAACTCCCCTTCGTAGCACTAGGTGGATGCATTACATGACCAAAGGAATGCTAACTCCCAGGGTTGCTTGAACGATTCTCCTTGAACTACAATTTAGCAGCATTGTTACCTAACCTTAGGGTTGCCTCTTCACGGTGCAGAAATATAACCTACAAGGAGAAAATGCTAATGTCTCACAGAGGGAAGGCAATATATCATTGCAGTTAAATGTTGGAGGGGCAATCTCTGACCCCCCTGCAAGGACCTACATTATAAAATTAGGCATTAGTGGTGCATGGAATTTTTCTCTAATATTTCTGTAACATTTATTATACTCTTCTTATTTTATTTATAATTTCCCTTTATGGTTTTCTCTCCTTTTGTTTATATTTCTCTGCTCTTTCTATTTACCTTTTTCTCTTTGTCTTCTCTCTTGTCTTTCTCTATTCACCATCTTCTCATTTCCCCCTCTTCTATAGCTTTCATCTTCTGCGTTCCCCCTTCTTATTTTGTTTACCTTCTTTCCCATTATGAACTCTATATCTTACTTCTTTTATTTTACTACACAAATCCTTATTTTTTCCACTTACCACTTTATGCTCTCCCATGTTTCCCTTGGTTTTTCCAGACTAAAAACTACCATTATTGGCATGGTTACATGTTTCCCATTCAATCTACTGGTGGGCCGCAGGAGCCAGTGTCAGACCCCATTTAATCCCTAGCCAACACAGATATTAAGTATTACTATGTCCGTTTTTGACAGTTGTCACCATCTTAACGTGGCCTTACATGGGCCAATAAATACTGCCCACCAGCAATGCCTGCCTGCCTCATACCTGAACTAAAATTGACCAGATATCATTTGGGCAGATTTGATTTTTCCATCGGGGAAAGGACCGCATTGGCACGGTGATTGCTGTGGTCTTCTCCCAACAGGCCATCCATTCAAACATGTAGACCACAGCCATTTCAACTTTAAGTAAACATAAATGTTTGGGGGGTGAGCAAGGAAGTAATACAGGAGCAACATTTAGACACCTTCCCTTTATCAGCCTTCATTCCACAAAGATAACTTTTCAAACTCATTATACAAAGGTCACTGAAAAACATTCCCAAACACTAGGTGAACCCACTGAAACTCCTACTCCTGTAAGCAGATGATAAAACAGTTGCTTATTCTCAGCACCAGTATTGTTCCCCACCGTCCCTCCAAAAAACCGAAGTGGACAATTAGAGTTATGCATGCTAAAATGGGCCATTTGGGCAACTTGTACTAATACAGAAGACCCAAGTATAATTCTCAGCACCCTCTGTAACAGCATCTTTTGAAAAGCCGGCATATATTGTACTATAGCTATAATTGCCCAAGGCTCTCTGTCCCTGACATACAGAAGGTCTCCTTTCCTTGGTTGCTTCATTATTTCCCTGATTACATGACATCTCTGTGTAACCAGTGGTACCATTATTTCATTTTATGGCACCTTCCGACTGGCACAATAAAGCAGTCCTGGATTGACGAACTGCCCTGGGAGCTGCATGGTTCTACTACAGAAAATGCTTGCCTTCTCTGCCTTATTTATATGTGACTGGCAATTGAAAGTGTCTGTCAGTTTCTCCTCTCCATTGCTGCGTCGCTGGGAATACATACCAATAATGGGGAAAGGGAGATGAATGGCAGAGAAAATTGCTTTTTCTTCAAAGACACTAGTTTACAGTGACCTGAGTCAGGATCTACTCTCATGCTCCCTCTCTAAAAATATGACGTTTTAGCAATAAAACCTCCATTTCTGTTCAAGGTGAAGCCGATTCTATAGGCAAGAGAAACAATAAACAGCACAACAATGTCAATGCACTTATGTAAATGAAGTATGTGCGGTTTTATAGCACAGTCGTTGAATTGTCCAAGCTTTGATTGTACGGTCTTTCTATAGCAGCTCCGGAGAATTAAACTATGGGACGTATTAGTGAATATAACGACGGCAACAAGGCATTGTACGATAGAGAAAATTTTCTATTGTTTCCTCCAACCTTGGCTACTTTCCATCATTTATAAGGAACGCCGCAGATCACATCAGTGTTTATTTAGAATAAAATAGGCATGCAAATCTGCCAGTTTCCAAGAAAGCACCCTGAAGTCTGATTCAGTGTTTATTCGGAGTGATTGCAAACTTTCAAAGCTGTCTGACCAGGCAGCCATTAACAAACGGAAATGTTGGGTTTCCAGATGGCATCACATGCTACATATTCATGGACACTTGTTCTCCTACCGATTCCCAAAGAACCATTACTTGTTGGAAATTCCTGTGGTATCCCTGAATGAACAAACATGGGTTTTGTTTGAGGGAGTCTAACAATGGGAGGAATAGGCAGTGTTCCCCCGAGACCTGGAGATCTAGAATAATTCAAAGGGACACCTGGAAGCCCAAAGCCGGAGTAAAGACTTGATCTGAACCAGCACTAATAACCCAAAACAAATTTAAATATTCACTTTTTAATACAGGTAGCAAGTAAATATTACCTATTGCTGGTGCAGTTTTAGAGTCCTTGATTTTACTGTTCCTGTTACAAAACATAACCAAATAGTTTTCTATTTTCAGGCATGGGATCCATTATCCAGAAAGCTCTGTATTACAGGAAACCCATCTCCCATAGACTCCATTTGAATCAAATAATCACATTTTTAAAAATGATTTCCTTATCCCTGTAATAATAAAACAGTACCTTGTACTTGATCCAAACTAAGATATAATTAATCCTTATTGGAGGCAAAACAATCTTATTGGGTTTAATTCATGTTTAAATGATTTTTGAAGTATGGAGATCCAAATTAAAGAAAGACCCCTTATCCAGAAAACCCCAGGACCTGAGCATTCTTGATAACAGTATGGGACCTGTTGTCCAGAATTTCGGGTTTTCCAGATAACGGATCTTTTCATAATTATAATTATAAATACTAGAAAATCATTTAAACATAAATTAAACCTGATAGGATTCTTTTGCCTCTAATATGGATTAATTATATCTTAGTTGGGATCAAGTACAAGGTACTGTTTTATTATTACAGAGAAAAAATGAAATGGTCTTTAAAAATTTGGATTATTTGAATAATGTGGAGTCTATGGGAGACGGCCTTTCCGTAATTCTGAGCTTCCGGATAACGTATCCCATACCTGTACTACCTGTAGACAGATCAGTAAGACTAGACATTGGTAATAGGGGTATAAATGACATTCATCATCTGAATATTTGTACTATATAGCTAAGGGAGCTGCTATATAACTTGTCTCAAGGAAAACTAGGAGTCATTTTGTCAATGGGTGAGGTGAGGACTTCACATCAAGTTCCATTCCTTCAGGTCTGGTAAATGGCTGCTTCTCAAAAAAAATAAGTAGAGCTCCCAGCAAGCTCCAGCATAGACCAGCATCACTTTCTACATTAGGGGCCAGAGCAAGTAGACAGCTAAGCTTGTAACTTGGTGATAGCTGGGTTTTGCTGCTAGAATCACCACTGAATATATCAACACACTGTTTTGATGATGAGGCCCTTGTAGTGAAGTTAATGGAAGTCTATGGAACAAGTCTTTGGAACAAGCATATATATTCAAATTATCTATTAACTGATACACAACATTAGGCCCAATATATTCTCTACTGCCCCCCCACTCCCCAGATGTGGAAGCACAAGATAAATGTCCTTTCTTCCTAAAACCGGTCCTGTGGACATGCCCACTTTCCAGAGCAGACCTGTGCTAACCATCATGGGCTGGGTAGATACAATGCCATAAGATGAAGTACTGTAGGCACAAATGATTCATCTGCATGCTTGGCTGAACAGCTCACAATGGAGAATGTGCTAGTAATTGATAATGATGGGCATCTGTAGCCTTTCATAGCAAGCACATAAATGGCTATAAGTCTTGGGTCAGCGGATAACTGGCACCACATTACAGGGCATGGTCGCTTTCCTCCCAGGACACGTTTCTATCCATTGAAATGTCATCATCATTTAATGCAATCTAGAGCAAACACACCAAATGCTCTTCATCTGCGCCCTTCTGATTTTAATGACTAAAAGACAAATGAGAATCATCATCTCTTCCCATGTTAGTTGCAATAAACAAAAACATAATCTCAAGGAGACTGGTGAGAAAAAGCTTCACCGCCAACAGTGCTCCCTCCTGCTTCAGCTGATACTTATCTAATTGATGGCATTGATACAATAACAATAATTGCAAAAAGGCAAGGAAAGAAGGATTTGTGAATGGTCCCAAGGGCAGGCTGGTATAAATCAAAATACCTGTTAGAAGGCAAGGTAAGGAAAAGCTAGGTTAAATGACAAATTGACCATTATTGTCACTATCTGACATTACTTTACCTGCTCTCCTAAAACCACAATCAATGCCCATAGGCTATTATATGCACAGATTATAGCATTTGGATATGGGTTGTGTCTGTGGGATACAACTATGTTACAAATGTTATTATCCCCCTGTTACTATAGGCACCATCTCTCCCGAATTATACCTGCTATCCCACAGCCACAGTCCCTTCCCAGAGGCTATTATACCACTGCTACTATATACATCATCTCTTGCTACTATACCTTCTATCCCACAGCCACAGTCCCTTCCCAGAGACTATTATCCCACTGCTACTATAGGAACCATCTCTCCCTACTATACCTGCTATCCCACAGTCACACTCCCTTCGCAGAGACTATTATCCCACTGTTACTATAGGCACCATCTCTCCCACAGCCACAGTCCCTTCCCAGAGACTATTATCCCATTATTCCCAGAGTCTATTATCTCAACTGCTACTATAGGCACCATCTCTCCCTACTATACCTGCTATCCCACAGTCACAGTCCCTTCCCAGAGACTATTATCTCTACTGCTACTATAGGCACCATCTCTCCCTACTATACCTGCTATCCCACAGCCACAGTCCCTTCCCAGAGACTATTATCCCACTGCTACTATAGGAACCATCTCTCCCTACTATACCTGCTATCCCACAGTCACACTCCCTTCGCAGAGACTATTATCCCACTGTTACTATAGGCACCATCTCTCCCACAGCCACAGTCCCTTCCCAGAGACTATTATCCCATTATTCCCAGAGTCTATTATCTCAACTGCTACTATAGGCACCATCTCTCCCTACTATACCTGCTATCCCACAGTCACAGTCCCTTCCCAGAGACTATTATCTCTACTGCTACTATAGGCACCATCTCTCCCTACTATACCTGCTATCCCACAGCCACAGTCCCTTCCCAGAGACTATTATCCCACTGCTACTATAGGAACCATCTCTCCCTACTATACCTGCTATCCCACAGTCACACTCCCTTCGCAGAGACTATTATCCCACTGTTACTATAGGCACCATCTCTTCCACAGCCACAGTCCCTTCCCAGAGACTATTATCCCATTGGTACTATAAACACAATCTCTCCCTACTATACCTGCTATCCCACAGCCACACTCCCTTCCCAGAGATTTCCCACTGATACTATAGTTTAAAAGGCAAATTGGTGAATTTGTGGTGTGTTATATGGTAGAGAAGATGTACACAAATATGTGGTGTTACTGACTTATATATGTATGTATGTAAGTGCTAAGATACTGTTCCATTATATCCATACAGCTAAATAAAATAAATCATTCCCATATATTTAAAAAGGTTTTTTTGTGAATGCCTCCCAAAAACACATGAAACAAAATCATTGCAGGTGTAGTGATTGCAGGGAAACGGGTGCATTTTATAAAAGGTCAAAGCTTGTGTAATGATGAATTTTGAATGGGAGGAAAGCGAATTCTGTAACAAAGTGAACAGTGTAATGTGACCCACATACGTTGTGAGTTACAAAAGGCATGTTTAAGAACATGAGCCATTAATCCCAGTAAAAATAAAAAACTAAACCACATGGCATTCAGCTCTTTAAATTATATAAACGGATTACATAGTTACATTGCAGTGGTGGTTGAAAAAAAAAAAATACATGTTTATCAAGATCAAATGGTTATACAAATGAATCCTACATTTCTCCTTAGAAGAAGAATTAAAAAAAAAAAGGCTACATAAATATAGTTATTGCTATTTTTTATTACTCAACTTTCTATTCAGACCAGGGTCGGACTGGGGCCCCACCAGGGCTGCGGCTTCAAGGGCCCCACACACCCATAATGCCCCTCGACCCACCGGGTTTTTTGCCAGTGTCACACCAGTCCAGTCTGACCCTGAGTCAGACCCTCTCCTATTCATATTCATCTCTTATTCAAATCAGTGCATGGTTACTAGGGGAATTTGGACCCTAGCAGCCAGATTGCTGAAATTGCAAACTGGAGAGCTGCTGAATAAAATGTCAAATGACTCAAAACCAACTGCAAGTTGTCTCAGAATATCACTCTCTACATCATACTAAAAGTAGGTGAACAACCCCTTTAATTCATAACCCAGGATACTTTAAAACCATCTAATATATCTGCCATTATCAGTGCTTTAGAGAGAGAGATTTCTACACCTTTCCACGCCATTATATTAAATCGTCTAATTTCAAGGGATGTCATCATGTCCATTGGTAAGATATTTTAGTGAATGAGGCACCTGCAAGTTTAATACATGGTTCCCTTATAGGTTTATGCATAGTGATGATATTCTCTGGAATAGGGGAAGAATGGATTGTGTAAAGTCAGTGAGATGAAAGAAAGAAGAGGCAACAGTAGCTGGAGTGAAACTTGCCCAGACACACACACAGATTGCTCCACTGCAGAGCGGTAGCCTGGAGAGAGGGACTTTGCAGCTGACATAGATGGATGAAGCTCCGAGATTAAAACAGCAGACAAATAAAGCGCCAAGCGACCATTATCTGAGAGAAGTGTTTGATGTTCCTGGACTGCGAGGCAAAGCGACTCCAAAGAAACATTGCTGCATATTTAATCTATCATCATAATAAAAGTTTGTGGAAATAAAAAAATAAATAAATAACACTGGTATTCATTATTTTGTCCCAGTCATTTCATAGAGAGTTCCGGGCTCTAACCCAGAGATGACAGCTGCGCTGATAAATTGGATCAGTTTTAGCGAACTGAAAAAAATACTCGGTAATCTTACTAAGAACAATGTCAATAGGGAGACCTGTCACGTAAGTCCCATTACTATATGGGCAGAGATTTGCCCCTTGCAATGCCACTGCTGTGTGTGGGTGCTGGGCAGAAATAAGCGCTTTTCAAGGCTAGTACATATATACTTTCTAAATGGTGATCTCACAATGATCTGCCAGTCTCTCAATGAGAACTGTAAAGCTGGCCATACTAGGGCACACAGCTTCTTTTCCCATGTATCAGCCCTTTAACAGCCTCTAGGGAAACATCTGGACAGAAATTGGGCAGATATGTATCAGGCCAGGTTTTAGGTCCTCTCCCAGGGGCTGCATAAGAAGTGGCCATGATCCAATCTTTGCGGGTCAAATGATTGGATCAGCATAGTTTGGCCCTGCATGTATCAATAAATTCATGTCAACAAACACAAAGGAGAAGGATAAGAAAGAGAATAAGGAAAGTGAGGTAGGGTACAACTTTGGGCACAGAACAGTGGGACTGCCTGGAATGGTTGGCATGTATGCATTATGTCTGTGTGTGTACAAGTACATGTATGGGATCCATTATCTAGAAAGCTCAGAATTATGAAAAGGCCATCTCCCATAGACTCTATTTCATGCAAATAATCCAATTTTTTAAAAAATGATTTCCCTTTTCTCTGTAATGATAAAAACAGTACCTTGTTAATTAATCCTTATTGGAAGCAAAACCAGCCTATTGGGTTTATTTAATGTTTAAATTATTTTCTAGCAGATTTAAGACATCAATATCCAATTTTACGGAAAGATCCGTTATCCGGAAAACCCCAGGTCCCAAGCATTTTAAATAACAGGTCCCATACCAGTGGTGTAACTAGAGTGCACCAGGCCCCCCTGCAAAAAAATCTTTAGAGAGGCCCATCGCACTCCGATCTCCATCCTACCGCCCACTTTCCCTTCCTGCCTCCGCCCCCCCACATCCACCCAACTCCACCCACTCCTGCCCGACTTACATCCCCCTTCCTCACCATAGGTAAGAGAGCGGCTGGGGAGTAGGAGTAGCAGTCCGGGCCTCCCGCTTCCTCTATATATGCTTCCTCTATAGTTACGCCACTGTCCCATACCTGTATAGGGAATATGTGCATTATTTGCTGTTATTTTACATTATTATGGCACATGGGGCAAAAAAGTGTGTCCAAATCATAATACCCTGGAAGCTGAAATATATAATATATATATATATATAGAGGCTAAAAAAACAAGCATATTTATATGCAGTACGGGTATATTCATTTTCCCGTAACACTGCTGGAATTCATAAAGGCATAGTTGAGAGGCAGTCTGTAGTGATGGGTGAATTTTTTCGCCTTGTTTTGCCGAAAAAATGACGCCCATAGACTTGTATGGCGTTGTGCGTCAAAATAAAAAGACGTGTCAAAAATTTTGCCGCGCAAAAATTTATTTTTTTTTGACACCCATAGTCTTTAATGGGCGTCGGTGACATTTCGCTGTCGGCAAATTTTTGCCGAAATGAAACGGGACAAATTCGCCTATCCCTATCAGTCTGTGTCTCACCAGTAAGGCTCTAGCCCTGAATGCTTATTAATGCAATAATGCATTGATTAAAGGAAATTGTTATGAATTTATCAGTGTGGCAACCATTGCAAGGTGTAAGGGGTTTACCATTGTGACAGTTTTATTATGAGGAAAAAAAAAACCTCCTTCCTAATTCTAACACTGATTTTTATAGAAATGAGAGCAGATGAGGTCTCTTTGGGAGTGGCCCGTTCCATTTCTGCATGAAAGGAGTTCTCTGCTGGCGCACCTCTCTACTTTATAAAAAAATTAATTACCAGCATTGCAAGGAGAGAATCTACAACGCAGTTCCCAAACATCCCAAGGCTGTCAGTTGTCTGCTGCTCACTGAGAAATGAAATCTAGGTGAATGGTTTCTTGCACAATAAAGTAAGGATAGACCCCCGCGGAGGGGGCAGAGATCAGACTTAGCCGAGATTTGCTTTTTGTTGGGAAAAAAATCTTCTTGCTCCTCATTCAGGGAGCCTTTATTGCAATACATGTGGTTCTGAATGGACAGCTCCCAAGTATAACAATAGGGGGAAATAAACATACAACGGAGAGAAGACTATATATGCACACAAATATCACTGTCATAGATATAAACATCTACCTGCAGAGAAATGCTCAGTAAACAGGTTGTAAACATATAAACATAGAAATGGATTTTTACAGCATTCTCTCAAACCCACGTCATTTTTCCTGCTGTAAACAACTCATGCTGTCAATCATTTCTTATTGCTGACTCGTGCTGGAATCAGTTTGCTAGGCCACGGTAATCATTCTGCGACTCAAGCATGAATGAGTTGTTTGCAGCAGAAAATATATAATGCAGGGGAAGTTCTCCTTGTATGTTATAGGTTCTCTTCTTAGCAAGTTCACTATTGTTCTTCTTAGGTTTTTATAGTTTTTGAAAATGTCGACATGTTTCATGAATATTTTTAAAATGTAACTTTTGATTATGCAAATATCTCTAATATGCATAGAAACGTTCATGAAAGAAAGAGACAGAGGAAACGCACACACAGCGGCATCACAAAGCGGGTCTGGACAAGCCCATATGACATAAAGGACCTGGATGACAGGTCCGACTCATTTCACACTAATCTCTAGGTCAAGGGCTGACAGCTAGCCAGATACCATCAGCAACAGACATTTTTTTAAATTATTTTTTAAAAATACCTCCCCATGAGTGTTACGTTGTTACTGCTCTTTATCATCTCTTTGAAGCTGCCTCAATAGAGACACCAAATGGAGGTTCTTATATTACAGTTGTGTCTTGGCAATGCTATCATACCCCTGATCGCACTCACAGCTCTCCTCAAACCTTCCTATTTCTGAGTATTTGGAAAATGTTCAGTGTTTTTTAAATTAATATTAATTTAGGTGCAAATTACATGGAGCCAAAAACTCGCGAAAGGGGTACAAAATAGGATGACGCCTGAAAAATCAAACATGTCTATGGTCTATACCAGTGATCCCCAACCAGTAGCTCATGAGCAACATGTTTCTCCCCAAACCCTTGGATGTTGCTCTCAGTTGCATCAAAGTAAGTGCTTATATTTTAGTTCCTGGTTTGGAGGCAAGTTTTGGTTGGATAAAAACAGATTTACTGCCAAACAGAGCCTCCTGTAGGCTGCCAGTCCACATAGCGGCTACCAACAGCCAATCACAGCCCATATTTGGCTCCATCCATTTACATTTTTCATGCTTGTGTTGCTCCCCAACTCTTTTTACATCTGAATGTTGCTCACGGATGAAAAAGATTGGGGATCCCTGTTCTATACATTGAGGCCCCCCTGAGGATGATAGAGCAGTACTAGAAAAATACTACTCTGTGGGAGGTCCTTATACTATTTCTACACACACGTTGACGCAGCTTGATCTCTATATCATCAGTTTCTCTTCTACACACACATCTACTCACTAAAAATATAAAATGTAGACCATCTATGGCCCTCTCAGCAGCTTATATTAAACATGCTCTGCTAATAACATGCATAATATATGGCTGCCAATCATTTATGGAATATATCTGTCACAGAGAATAGTGTCAAAAGCCACTCCGAGAACAATACAATAACCTGAACGGCTTCTGTTTTCCAAACAACTTAAGAAACTGCCTCTAAATATTTTGCATTTGGTTTGATTTCATTATGTCAGCAAAGACAATTTTGCATCCTATAGGCACTGGTGTGATGTATTGTAATGGGAAGAAATGAAAATGTTAATCCCTGGGAGTCAATTAAATTGGGAATGATTTTTGAGCTTATTTATTATCTGCCAGGAGCAGACTGCAGAGGCTGCGATCTAAAAATAAAAGGCGTTTAGACTTGGTGGATCCATGCTTGGCTAGGTAACATCCTCAGGGAATATGTATACACTGCTACATCTGTATCATTAGAAATAGATTCACTCGGCTTTCTAAACACTGATTTACATCTAACCTTTCCACTCAGGGACAAACCATCACTGAATGCATAATGACTATATAATCAATTTATCTGTCCGGTGAATTGGTTGGTTGAAGAGAAGCCAAAAATAAAAAAAAATAAAAAAGTTCTCCCATTGAATTTTCAAGGTACCCAAATATTCCCTGCTCATGAAGAGGGGGATGTAGGACATTATATATCAATCATATCAGTCCGTGTCCCAGTGGAGCTTACAATCTAAGGTCCCTATCACTTTCACACACACATTTATTTTATCAGGAGCTAATTACCCTGCCTGTGTGTTTTGTGTATTGGGGAAACTGGAATACCTGGTGGACACTCACTTAGACAAGTGGAGAACATACAGACTCCTTGCGATTAACTCCCTAGCTAGAATCAAATACAGGACTCCACAACTGCAAGGCAGCAATGCAATCGACTGCACCACCACCACTGTCTTTGATAAATGTGCAAAATACATCAGATTCTTTGTGAGGATCTCAAGCTGTAACTCTGGTGTATGCCATGCATTGAAAATATTCAGCACTCAGCTGTATTTCAGTGACTGCTATAGATTAAAAAGAATAATTCCAGTTTATTAAAAGGCTTTAAAAAGAGTCATAATGCAGGTCTAAATTA
Organism: Xenopus laevis; assembly: GCF_017654675.1. NCBI lineage: Eukaryota > Metazoa > Chordata > Amphibia > Anura > Pipidae > Xenopus > Xenopus laevis. The sequence continues at coordinate 38,772,452 of NC_054385.1, read as the reverse complement.
TGTTGCAAAGGTAAAAGTAATACTAAAGAGCTTGGTTTTTGCTTTTACTTTTTTAAGTGAGGTTTAAAAGAAGGCCCAACGGAATTCCACTTAAAAACAACCACTGGCAGACAAGCAAATCCCTCCCCAGTAGATCAGCTCTACATTAAAGGGGTTCACCTTTACATTAGCTTTTAGGGGCTGATATACTAAAATTCAAATTAATCTCAGTTTTTTATGACAACGCATTTTATCAAAATCCCTTCCAAGAATTGAAGTCATTTATCAATAAAAAAATTTTTAATTCGTATTATGCGAACTTCAAGTACATCTGCCATTGACTTCTACATGACCTCGACAGGTTTGAGGATTTCTAGCAGTTTTGGGGTGTGATAAATCTCTAAAAAAAAAAAAAAATTTTCATGAAAAATGTGCGTTTTTCTCCTAAAAACCTAGACCAGAAAAATAATAATAATAAATAGGCCCCTAAGTATGTTATAGAATGATCTGTTCCTAGCAACTTTGCATATGGTCTTCATTATTTATTTTTTTATTATTAGTTTTTTTTTTACTTATTTTCATCTGACTTCTTTTTTTTTCTGAAGCTTTCAATTAGGGGCCAAAAAACAATTGCTCTGAGAGGCTACAGTTGTTTTGTTATTCTTGCTTTCTGTTACTTAACTTCCTATTCAGGCCCTCACCTATTCATATTCCAGTGTCTCATATAAGCCACTGCCTGGTTGCTATGGTAAACAAGACCCTAGCAACCGGATAGCTACCATAAAAACAAACTGCATATGTATATAAGGTGTATACTGTATATTTATAACATGGAGATATTTTCAGTTCTCCGCTATGAGAGAAATCACAAGAGCAAGTTGTAGCAACACAACACTGCTGGGAGTTGTAACCCAGATCTGCATTGGTGGCCATAGGTCAGGATTTCTCGAATTCACGTCAACTCCTCACTATTTACATTGGCTAAGAACACCGGTATTAAGACCTTACAATGAGAATATCTAAAGTTTGCACAATTATTGCGTTTCCCGGAGCATAGGTGATTTAATCAGCATCTTGGACATTGTGATGAATTCAGTAAGATAAATTATTTATACCTTGTCTGTTGAAACCCCCGGGGCATGTGCTCTAAAGACATGCTGTGCATTACCGTCCAATCAAGTAATATATCAATTAATTTTGTGTTCTTGAGCTGGCTCTGTCTTGTAACTCTTCCAGCAATGGGGCGGCACAGATAAATGGCCTGGGACCTGTTATCCAGAATGCTTGGGACCTGGATATGGATCTTTCCATAATTTGAATCTTCATACCTTAAGTCTACTAGAAAATCATGTTAATAAACCCAATAGGCTGGTTTTGCTTAAAATAAGGATTAATTTATATCTTAGTTGGGATCAAGTACAAGATACTATTTTATTATTACAGAGAAAAGGGAAAGTCTATGGAGTCTATGGTGTTAGACGGCCATTCTGTAATTTGGGAGCTTTCTGGATAATGGATTTCATACACATAATACTGTTGACTACATCCCCATAGCTTGTTAGTTTATCCTAATGACTTGACCATGTCAGAAGAAATTTCTAAATGTGATTCAGCCTTTAATATTCTTCAAACAAATAAGGTGGATATCATGAATTGGCCTTCAATGACCAAAAGCTAGAACCCAAGTTTCTGGAGTCAACCCAATTTCAATAGTAACTGAAATATGCATCTAACATGATCACATCTTTGTTTTTATCTACAATAGCAAAGCACACCGGGACCTAATTAACCTTTAATTCTTTAGCAATGTTGGGCATTTCTGCTCCTTTGATGACAGGTGAGATTAAGGGGCAGATTTACATAGGGTCGAATATTGAGGGTTAATTAACCCTCGATATTCGACTGCTGAATGTAAATACTTCAACTTCGAATATTGAAGTTGAAGGATTTACCGCAAATAGTTCGATCGAACGAAAAATGAATGATTCGAAGGATTTTAATCCATCAATCGAACGAACGATTTTTCTTCGACCAAAAAATTGCCAGGAAACCTATGGGGACCTTCCCCATAGGCTAACATTGCACATCGGTAGGCTTTAGGTGGCGAAGTAGGGGGGTCGAAGTTTTTTTTAAAGAGACAGTTCTTCGATTATCGAATGGTCGAAAATTCTAACGATTTTTAGTTCGAATCGAAGTCGTAGTCGAAATTCGAAGTAGCCAAATCGATGGTCGAAAAAAAACATTCGAAATTCGAAGATTTTTTTATTCCATTCCTTCACTCGAGCTAAGTAAATGGGCCCCTTAGTATGATCGCATACAGTTTATAAAATCCATTTTGATCAAGGAGGGGAAAAGGGAAAGTCATACCAAATGATATGCTTTCCATTCTCTTTATTTCTTTGTAAATATCTAGGAAACACATTGGTATATTTTATTTGGCACCACATTGGTTTCTCTTGCAAGTACAGGTATGGGACCTGATATCCAGAATGCTGGGGTTTTCTGGATAAGGGATTTTCTGTACTAGAAAATCATGTAAATATTAAATAAACCCAATAGGCTGGTTTTGCTTCCAATAAGGATTAATTATATCTTGGGCTCAAGTCTATGGGAGACGGCTTTTCAGTAATTGGGAGCTTTATAGATAACGGGTTTCCAGATAATGGATCCTATACTATTATTTAATATAATAATTATTGAATATATTATTAATATAATAGAATATGTGGTTGCATTTGAGTATTAATTGTTTTTTTTGTATCTAGGCAAAGTAATACATTAAATATTCCTTTAGGGCTAAGGTGCATGTAACAAAATTATTGGTTAAAAACAGACAGGATTGCTGTGCTTTCAGTTTCAGACAATGGCAAGAACAACATATAGAACTCATAGTAGTTTATCACAGCTTCTATTGCAGTCAATGGAAAAGGTGCACCTCCTGTAAGTAGTGCTACTGCAAAGCATGGAAAGGGCAACAGCAATTACTGATCAATGAAGCATCTCCCTGAAATGGCAGACCCCTAGTTTTTATCAGCCTAATTAGCCCTATATTATATTTGTTTGGGAAGGGGGTGGAACGTTTAGAGGTTATACTTGACCTTTAACTAAATGATTATAAAAATAATTTCAGATATGTGATTTTTTTTTTAAAAAAAATCTTTGATAAATGTGAATACAATATCCCATGGGAGGCCTGTATACGCTGGTAATTGTAGAAATTGTATGGAATATGACAGATTTCATTTTTAAATGATACTGCAGCCAAGGGAGGGGGAATTCGGAGCTTGGTGAAAGTAACCTGCCATCGCAAGCAACACATACGCTGAATCCGGCCAGGATGCTGCTGCTTGAGCACAGATGGTTCTATCAGTCTAATCCAACAGAGCCCGTGCGGTGACAGCCATAAAACACTGGCTGTTAGAAGTCTGTGCTGAGATGCACTGGGATGACATAGACGCACATCATCAAACTCCAAGAGCTTTAAATGAGCAAAGATGAATCAAAGTTACTGAGCCTCTGATTAACTCTACAGTAATCCAACATGAGTATTCTTAGGGTGTACTGCAAGCCATACGTTCTCTAAATGAGCATTATTAGGCACCAGCGATCCAAGCAGTCATTAAAGGGATGCTACACTATTATTTTTTTTTATTCACTTTACTTTACTTTACTTACTTCAGTTTATTAATTTTTTTCCTACAGCTATTTGGATTTTCATTTTATATGTTTCAACCCATAATTTATAAATATTAATATACTTTCCCATAAAGCCCATTGTTTTGCTCCCATAGATGTCCATATTAGGCATCCCACGCTTAGTTACAAATGCAAGAGAATACTCCAAAAGGAATCATCCTTGCAAACCTATGTAAATTATCTCATTATCTAACATATTGGGATTATGGTAAAACAGCTGCTTGCCAATTTTACCCAGAATCAAACCTCAGAGGGTGGATATTGGGCTCTCTCTCTTTTCAGGGCTAGAAAAAAATGTTTTTTGACGTTTCATCAGATTTCAGACCCTTTGAATTATTTCCCATTGGGTCTACAGGACCTAGTTTTATCATGTATTTGCTAGAATCCATCTCTGTGGTTGTTGGACTACAGCCTCCATCAGGTGAGAGATAGCCAGCTGCTTTATAGTTCGATTAGCTACTGCCCAAGGCAAGCCAGTTTACCTCCATGAAAGAAAAGGATAGAGAGAGAGAGAGAGAGAGAGAGAGAGAGAGAGAGAGAGAGAGAGAGAGAGAGAGAGAGAGAGAGAGAGAGAAGAGAGAAGAGAGAAAGAGATAGATATATAGATAGATGATATATAGAAGAGAGAGAGAGAGAGAGAGAGAGAGAGTTAGAGATAGATAGAGATAGATAGAAGAGAGACAGAGACAGAGATAGATAGATAGATGATAGATAGAAGAGAGAGAGAGAGAGACAGACAGACAGAGATAGATAGAGAGAGAGAGAGAGAGAGAGAGAGAGAGAGACTCTTTTTCTATACCTCAAAGCAAGAAAAGATCTTTCTGCACATAATAATAAAAGAGTTCCTTTATCTTTCTAAATAAGATGGGCTTGTATTTGGCCTTCAATCCACACCAGTAATAATGTAAAGAAGAGGGGGGGTGATGTTAATCTTATGAGCATATGCAATAATGCTGAATGACAGCTTCTGGCATCTTCAGGCAGGCCAACTATGTGGTTGAGTTGATATTTATAGCAGCGGAAAAGCCATGGCTCTGACCTCCATCCCAAGGAAATGTCACTATACTCAAAAGCAGGTCAACCATCTATCAGTCATTTAGCACAAGTAAATGTGTATCGTTTCAGGATATATACATAGGGGATCAGCTGATTCAAGATGATGGCTGCCAACCCCTCTGTACAATTCTACAGTTAGAGAGTTAGGGGATCCTGTTGGGGAGGGTGCCCTGTGTGGGTGGGACAGAGGGGCTATTAGTTAAGAACAGAGGGTGGGGGTTGTTTTTCTTAAAACTGCCAATGGGTGATCAGTAGAACAGAGTTCTTGCATAATATCCACTATATACTGAAAAGTCACAACAGCTTAATATTTATTTCAAAATCATTATGTAACTGTTGCATATCTGCTATATCTAGAATGTATGTTGCCCCTTGCACCAATAAAGCAAAAATCATACACTTACAGATAGTCAGGCATGTGCAATGACCTGCTTGCCATGGGGCACATTAGAACAACCAGGGAATACCAGCCAGACCCAGAAGGTAAGGTAGGACAGCTCCTGGAAATGGAGAGTTTAAGTTCCAATGTCAAACTCCCACTTACTCCCCTGCCTTCTTCTAGCACTCCTCTAACCAGCAAGCAGTCACTAATGGACTGTCAGCACAGCGACCAACCTTGAAACTTATTGCTCTTTGCTTAATAACAGTTGCTCTCAGAGACGAGGATAAAATGACCAGAAGTAAATGCAGGAAACCTATAAATAGGCAACTGAGCACAGAACATACAGTAATGTCAGTGTAATAATGGTCTAGCATTAAAGAGGAAATCTAGTCAATATACACACGGGCATGTAACGATCAAATGCCATATATTTATATATCCTTCAGCATTTCCCTTTAACAATTCACATACCACAGATAATAAAATCTACAGTGCTAACGCTCAACTTACAGAGTGCCAGCCCCACAGATTCCACGTTTCCTGGTTCCGTTTCATTTTACGTGGATTTGGGACTTGAGAAATAAAGCAGCGGACACATGAAGGCACAGATAATAAAATGGACTGTGTATGCCTCCCAATCTATTAAAGCTAATGCAAACCAACCAACACTGTTAAATAAAAATTCCACCATTTTTAGCACAGCACACACATTTTCATGAGGGAAAGACGGATGGTATAATGTTCATTTATAAATATATTCTTATGTGTAATATACACAGTTCTTACATAGAGGAAGTGGTAGAAGAACAAATAAATGAATTAATGGCTTACAGTTAAAGAAGCCACAAGGGCTCAACTCAAATGTATTTTGCCAAAATGTGCCAATTTTTCAGCAAGCCATAGTAATTGTGTTGTCAGGTAGAAGCCTTTGTGGCCAGTTCTGAAGACCCAAAGAAAGATCTGGACCAGGAACTGTATGGAGCGCACAAACAGTTAGTTCACGGACGTCCCATAGGCATTACATGCACACAGTTTAAAAGGTTGAGGCCTCAGGTAGGTGTCTCAGGTAGGTGTCAAGTGTAGGGCACCTATGGCAGAGCAAAAACATGCTATAGTTTTTAGTACTATTATAAAATCAAAAAACCCAGTAAGGTTAAAAAAAAAGACTCCAAAGTGCAGCACCATAAATTTGCTCTGGCTTTGGCAGGTAAGGGGTTATGGTACCAGATCTGATGAGTTCAAGTTAGCAGTGGTAGAAAGAAAACATTAGCGTCTGACTGTCACGCTCTGCAGCCACAGCAGAAGCCAAGGATTAAATGAGCAATGGATTTCAAGGCAGCTTCCAGCAGCAGGACCTGACCAGAAGCTTCTGCATCTTAATGGACAAAGAGTGTTTGGAATATATCATGTGTGCTGTGCCATAAATGTAATCTCCTCTCTGCCAAAGGGACTAGCAGGGCTCCGATCACTAATGCCTTGCAGCTTTAACGGATAGCTAAGGAGTTAAAAAAAACAAAAAACAGTTCTCTCCAGAGCAAAGCAAAAAAAAAAATGGCAGCATGTACCTCTTCTTCAGTTCAGCGTTTATATGATATGACTTGCTCCTCTGAAATATATTTATATACAGTAGGTATGTGCATGGTATTCAGTGCCTGCCACATGATCAATTTTAAGGAAAAAAAGGGGAATTACCAACTTCCGTTTATATCGCTTGGATATTAGCAATGAGACGCATGCTCGTATTCTTGAAGCAGCAATCGTTTATACAGAAAACTATTTCTCCATAACACCAATGTGTTGATCCACACAGGAAAAATCACTTACATTTGATACATGCATTGGGTACTTGGACAATTAAACACCAAAATGTGCTTTTACCTTTAATACTTGCTGCAGGGCCGATTCACATGCCTAAAGGCAAAGCAGCACGATACCCAATTTACAAGTAGGGAATATAAAACTGTATTATGGATATACAGCATCACATACAGGCATAGGTTATTTAGCACAACAGCCGTCTTTATCTGCATACATGTATTTCATAATACAAGCAAAATCTGCCATATTCCTTTCACTGTCAAGTTTAAATCAGACACCTGGTTTTTCACTTGTATATCAGCTCTTAGTGACCTTTGGCAATAGCCTTTATAATCATTTGCCTCAGGCAGGGAAATAAGACTATAATGTCTGCACTGTAGTGCGACTCTGCCTAAAACAAAATTCTGCATTCCATATAAGATGTATAAGAATAAAAACAACAGATATAATCATTGGCAGAAATACTGAATCATTTATTAATTTATAAGTCAACCTGTAAAATATCAATAGTTTCATGTGATTAAACTAACATCTTGTATGAGTTGTAACTCTACTGAGGCCAGTAGCCAGACATCATCTGTTTATTCTTGATCTATTGTTTTCTCCATCTAAAATCTGTTTCTGCACACTGACCAACACTCTATCTGCTATTTGTATTGATAGCATACTAAAACTACAGAATGTTTTGGGTAAAATGGCCACCATCCCTGCATTACATGCGATAATATGTTCATGCTATAAGAAGGTGTACATTGGACCAGAAATTCATTGAACTAGGTGATTTCTTGATAATTAGCAGGTATAGGAGAAAGAGAAGGTGCCTATAGTAACAGTGGATAATAGCCTCTGGGAAGGGACTTTGACTGTGGGATAGCAGGTATAGTAGGGAGAGATGGTGCCTATAGTAACAGTGGGGATAATAGTCTCTGGGAAGGGACTGTGACTGTGGGATAGCAGGTATAGTAGGGAGAGATGGTGCCTATAGTAACAGTGGGATAATAGTCTCTGGGAAGGGACTGTGACTGTGGGATAGCAGGTATAGTAGGGAGAGATGGTGCCTATAGTAACAGTGGATAATAGCCTCTGGGAAGGGAGTGTGACTGTGGGATAGCAGGTATAGTAGAGAGAGATGGTGCCTATAGTAACAGTGGATAATAGTCTCTGGGAAGGGAGTGTGACTGTGGGATAGCAGGTATAGTAGGGAGAGATGGTGCCTATAGTAACAGTGGGATAATAGTCTCTGGGAAGGGAGTGTGACTGTGGGATAGCAGGTATAGTAGGGAGAAAAGGTGCCTATAGCAGTAGTCGAATAATAGTCTCTGGGAAGGGATTGTGTCTGTGGGATAGCAGGTATAGTAGGGGTAAAAGATTTTCGGAATTGCCAAAAACAGAAGGATTACAGGTTGGACACAGCAGCCATCTTTCGGGTCTTCAGTAAGCTGAGTGGGAGACCAGCGAAGCGGCGCATGCACTGAAATGGATGGAAGTTGCCAAATAGCCAGAAAAAGACTTGAAGACCCGGAAGATGGCTGCATGGAACTCCAATGCCTGAATCTGCGCCGAGGGGTAAGTACAGTATAGGAAGGCATTTCACCGGGGGGGGGGCAGCTATGCTAGGGGGGAGGAGGGAGGGGGGTCTACGTGAGGTAGGGGGTAGGGTTTTTTTTGAAAATGGTTAAATTCTCCTTTAACACAAATATTCTTCAATTAAATCTTTACTGTACATCAATAATGGCCACTGCTAATGCAGACCTGATGTATCATAAAGCAATGTATTGCACTTACTGTGTAAATATCTGCACATCAGTAGAATGCATCTGCAAATCAAAAATGCGCGTATATATTTACAATGTGATTTCCTACCATTTATATCAATGTGCACCTGCCCACTCAAGAAATGTTCTCCTAGCGTCATGAACAACTTTTAGTTTGGTTACTTTAATATGGTCGCTGTATGGGCTCTCTTTGCATGTGGTGTCTCTGCAAAATCCAATCTAAAACCGTGCTGTTGCCTCTGTTCTCACATTTAATATGCCTGCCTGCAATGTAAATAAATCCTTCCCTCGCATATTTGTGTGGGAGTTAGGCTAACATCTGATGAAGCCTCTTCATTATGTGTGCTGGGCTATTTTCAAATCACTTGCAATCATATAATTTTTATTCTCTCTCCTGCTCCCCACTTTCTCCGCAAGTTATCCTTACTTAAACATCTCTCTGCTAGGTTAGCTGTCTAATGGAAGGGCCTGGCTCTTTACTAATGCAGCTAAATGTGTTTTTTTCCCTATTTCTATTTCGGCTCCAGGTCCAATTCAGGTTCTTAAAAGCCGTGTGCTCATACAAGGAGGGGGGCGCATAACACACACGTACTCCGTGGCTCCGTAATTTGTTTGGCCTGGAGAATACTTCATAATGGCAGAATTCATATCTTGCATAAAGGCAAAAAGGAAACCAAACGACTTAATGGAAACAAATATTGCACATGAATTGCCTTAAATAAATAATGTAGTTTGGCAGCGAAGCTGGGCCTAGAAAGCCATTGAGTGATGTTCTTTTCCGTAACCCTCCAGCTAAAGCTGATTAGGTTTCGTTACACTGTTCCTTTGTGTATTTTCAGCCTGGTTTACCTGTTAAATTGACCTCTACAGGCATGCCTTGCTCTTATTGTTTAATAGCTGCACATTTTAAAGCAGATGCAAGATGAATATGCTTCAGTGTTTGTGCTGGGGTTCTCGGCAATAGCCAGCTGAGCATTCCTTGACCAGAGGCCGGTTATTACCATGTTATCTGGATTGAATGCAGTAGACGCTATGGCACGTAATGTTGGTAGCTACCGGTCAACAATAACACAAAAGTAGCAATTCTGAAAAACCTCAAACCTATGTGAATCCTGTTTATTTAGTGTTTAGTAATTATGGAGATAAACATTTCAGAGCCTTTATCTGCAAAACCATAGGTCCCGAGTGTTCTGGATAGCAGGTGCCATACCTGTATACAAAATATATAAGACCTTTGCCTATAAAGAGCAACCACAACCCTAGACTCAATGCATGGTTAGAAAATACAGTAGGGGAATTATTTGATTGGGCCGTCTAGTTGGAAGCAAATGTTCCTTAAAGGGATACTGTCATGGGAAAAAACATTTTTTTCAAAATGAATCAGTTAATAGTGCTGCTCCAGCAGAATTCTGCACTGAAATCCATTTCTCAAAAGAGCAAACAGATTTTTTTATATTCAATTTTGAAATTTGACATGGGGCTAGACAATTTCCCAGCTGCCCCAAGTCATGTGACTTGTGCTCTGATAAACTTCAATCACTCTTTACTGCAAGTTGGAGTGATATCACCCCCCCCCAGCAGCCAAACAAAAGAATAATGGGAAGGTAACCAGATAGCAGCTCCCTAACACAAGATAACAGCTGCCTGGTAGATCTAAGAACAGCACTTAATAGTAAAAACCCATGTCCCACTGAGACACATTCAGGTACATTGAGAAGGAAAAACAGCAGCCTGCCAGAAAGCATTTCTCTCTAAAGTGCAGGCACGAGTCACATGACCAGGGGCACCTGGGAAATTGACAAAATGTCTAACCCCATGTCAGATTTCAAAATTGAATATAAAAAAATCTGTTTGCTCTTTTGAGAAATGGATTTCGGTGCAGAATTCTGCTGGAGCAGCACTATTAACTGATTCATTTTGAAAAAACATTTTTTTTCCCCATGACAGTATCCCTTTAAGGAACTTAAATCCCACAGGGGTAATTACACGGGTCAAACGACATAAACATGTCAGACACATGGCATCCGATCATTTAAGACAATCTGCTTCCTGATTGGCATAGTAATTCTGTTGCTTCTGGTGTATTTCGATGGGGGTGATTATTTACCAGATGCTCTATAAAGAATGTCATACATACAGAAAAAATTAGAAAGTAATAGTACTATAGGCGAGCCATATATTTCCAGTAATCTACCTCCTGTTCATAAAACAGATCAGCAGGATTATTATTATAAAAATTATTTTTACATGTACCACTTGGAATCACTGAATGCGACTTGCTTTCTCACCTACACTGCAAAGGCTTAGCACTTTGCCAAGATGATGCAATTCATGCTCTTACAACGGACTAGTTGCCTAAGGGGGAAAATGTAAGAGGGATTATAGATTCTCCCAGGGATAAACGGCTCCATAACATCCATACAAAAGCAACCCCCTCGTGTCTTGAGTTTGGAGTTGGAACTATGGCTGCAGGGTCACGTGGGAGCTTGACAACAATGCACAATTAGTATTTCATGTTGAAGCCAAGCTAGGCAAAAAGGTATAAGGGTTTCTTTGGGCTAAACCCAATGTAATATATTTAAATGTGAAAAAAAATTTAAGGGAAAGAGATCTTTACATGATGTAAACTGATCTGTAATCGGTATTCTGTTTTGAGAACACCGGCCTGATCAATTATACATGTCATGTGAAAATGAATTCAGCCTTTGGAATATTGTTAACCCTCTCTAAATTCCAACTGCTGCCACAAAGAAAATGTAGAGAGACCGATAACACGTTTTTTGCATTTGGTGCGTCATCTCCCAGCTAGGAACCTATCCATATTTACCCCCCGTTCCCAAAGTCATTGGCCAGACCCGAGGGGACATTTTAAAAATATCACTAAAACCATCTAGGATCATTTACAAACGTCTCACTTTTTATACAGAGTATACCTGCTCATATAAAGGTTTCATTCTTTGTATTAGTCATTTTAATTACTGCTAACTCTTCTGTAGTGTTTTAATGAGTCTCCACATGCAAATGATCAAGAAAGATATGATGGACATTTGCCCACGCTTATGCTCCTGGGGACACTTCAGATGCACTGGATCGGACACAGAGATTTCATAAACTATTTTTAAAAATATATTATAATTATTCATGTTTGAGCACCTATCCATTCCATTTGTCTGCTGCAGTGCTCTAGGTAAGTTTGTCTTTACATATCAGGAGAACAGCTAGAAAGTCAACATGTATCCAAATGGTGCCCTTCCTAACGTTAAAAGGTTTATTTTTGATATTGAAATATTTGATTAGTGATTTTACAAACTTGTGCAATGTAACCAGTGATATATAAATTTAGTTTTTATTATTATTATTATTATTATTATTATTATTATTACCATGTATTTTTAGAGCACCAACACCAGCACAGCGCTTTTAGGGCAGAGACGCGCTCAGATTCGGGGAGATTTAGCTGCCCAGCGACAAATGTCCTCTTCTTTGGCCCGAACTGCCTTCCCGCCGGCTAGAATATAAATCACCAGCAGGATGGCACTCGGAGCGCTTCGTTTTCCAAAGGCGCCCGGAGTTGCCGCACGAGAATACTTTCCTGCACCGTGCAGGAGAGGTTTGTGTGGAAGATATACTACATATATTAATGGAACATAGCACACACATGAAGCCAGGCAGTGCTAATCTAGACTCCTTGGTCTGCTACTTTTTGTAGCACTATGTATCAATCTTTCACACTTCTTCCACCACCAAAATCAGTATCCAGATGATTTTCTTTTGCCGCTGTAAGATATATCATTGCAGTCCAATTTTTCTGCTTCCCATAAGAACAACATACCCCCCAACATTTGAAAAATAGAAAAAAAAATATAGAAACAGATCCAGCAGACCTAGCCCAGCAAAAATCTCTAACCACCCTTACTTTGTGGCCATGTGCTAAATAACAAACCCATTTTATCACACACATTAACCCGCATTTTTAGCATTATGTGATCGCAACTGCATACACATTAACCCCACATATTCCATTATGAACACTGTAGAAATGGACAAGGACCACTCTATTAACGCCAGGCATGCCAGTAAAATCACTGAAAAAAGGCCAATGATCACATTATTAAGTCCAGACATACCAGTATAATCAATGCAGAAATGGATAAATTGAAAGCATTACCTCACCTACACTTGCACACACAGAATACCAACACCATATTTTCTTCTTTGCTAGTGCTCCCACTTATAGCTCTCTCACTCTGCCTCCTTCTGTCCGGCTTAATCGCCAGGTTAAAACATCCAAGATGGCCACACATTTCACAGTGGAATTCACGGCCATCTTAGATTTTATTCTCGAGAGCTGGCCGGGAAGAATTGAAGACGAATGGGGCAAAACAGGATATTTAAACTACAATCCAGAACAGTGGTCTGTGCTCTGGAATTTGGGACTGTCCTGCAAAAAGATGGAAATGTCAGTAATAGTGTTTCCTGGATGATGCCTGGGTGTTGAGTAGCCAAAAGAGGGTGGATTTAGCAGAAATATATGTCTATGAAGGGTGGTAGATCTGCAATTACACTTCACCTACATCTCATCAGCCTGTATGTGGTTTGGGAAGTTCCAAAATGCAAGATGACTTGCCTCTCAATCAGATTTTATTCTGAACTGTTTATTTGTACTGTTGTACTGCATTTAACCCTTGCATGTTAAACTGGATCTCATTCTTTTTGGCTTATACTTCTCAATTCACAATATCAAATACTCATAGTTTAGAAGGGCTCTGCCCTGTGTGCTTGCAGATAATGTACCAAGGGGAACTTCTCTCTAATTCTTCAGAATGGTGACTTTATCATGCAAATACTTCCCCTATGCTAAGCTCTCTGTCTCATTCACTGAATCATCTAGATTTCAGAGCTTCAGTAATTCTACCAAGGAGAAGTGATTCTTTCTTTGAGATGACTATTAGGATTCTAAAGTGTGATGAATTAATCTGTCAGACTTCCACCGCATACTGTATATAGACAAACCTCAAACAAGACAAGGTGTAAATACAAACAGGGAAACAAAAAGAAGCAAGCAGTTCCAACAGTTGTAGAAGACATTTGGAAGACCTAAGGTTTAGATTGTCATGGTTGGGGTTATATTCTCTGGAGAAAAGGCACTTGCGAGGGAACATGATTACTCTTTACAAGTACATTAGAGGACATTTTAGTGGAGGGGGGGTCTTATTTCCTATAAAAAAAAGATCAACGCACCAGAGGCCACCCCTTAAGTCTTGAGAAACAGAACTTTCATTTGAAGCAGCGTAGGTGATCCTTCATGGTGAGAGCAGTGAGGTTGCGCCGGGTGATGTTGTGATGGCAGATTCAACTAGTGCAACTAAGAGTGGCTTATCTGATTTCTTGAACAGGCATAAAATCAAAGGCTATTGTGATCTTAAGATCTACAGTTATTAGTATAGGTATCAAAGGATCAGAAAAAAATTATTTATGTATTATATATTGGTGGTCCCACCAAAAAACAGTGTAAAATGAGGGACTTTAAATCAGGGGATGTAAAATTGAGGTTTCACTCAATTTATAGATTTATCTGAATGTCAGTAGAAGTATATATATATATATATATATATATATATATATATATATATATATATATATATATATATATACTGTATGTTCACTGTGGGTCATTGGGAGGGGATGAACTTGAGCTTTTTTTTTAACATTAATATGTAATTATCTCTGCTGTGGGGGAGCCGTTCAGCCTTGCAATCAAAATAATAACGGAAGAAGAATAAATACTCCAACACTGTTAAAAACATAAGTTGATAAAATCCACATGCTGCATGGCTATTAATCATTTAATGAATATGAATACAGCCTCACATATGCCTTACCTCCAAACTGTCCCTTTACAGGTAGGAGTCACAAAATAGTAATCGCTTCCCATTAGCAGCAGGAGATGGTGTGGCTGGTACATAGTAATTGGTTGTTGCAGTGACAGTTTGGACCATTGTTTAAAAAAATGTATCAATGACAGGACATATTGGAAAGTATGACAGGCAACTCAATTAATTGCTAGTTAGCCATGAATGTAATGTGCCTAGTTTTTAAGGGTAAGATGACAATGCTACTTCCATCCGATAGCAGGATCATTGACTCACCCAAGTGACAGCTTGTGCTCCCATGGGGTATATACTCAAACTATAAGTACTTCAGATACAATATTTTAGTACTCTGCTCTAGGAGCGAACGTAGGAACATTGCATAATTGGCTGGCAGTATGGTTTAAGGGTATGTATTTTCTAACAATAACAGCAGTTAGGCAGGTTAGAAAAGAGTTGAAAGGCTGAACTTGATGGATGTGTCTTTTTTCAATCTAACTCACTATGTATGTAACAGTGGCTGATTGTGGTGGCAGCCCCTACGTAAAGGGATGCTGACTCCATCTTGGCTTACTATACAGATGCCACAGCCCCTTGTCACACAATTGTGACACATTTACATCTCTTGATAATCTTTCTGTACTTGGGAGCCATATCCATCAGTTCTAGCTTTCCATTCCAGTTCACCAGTTCTTTCTTAGCGTTTATGCAACTGTTTTTGTGGGGTAACATGATTTTTTGAAACTGGATTGGAACTACAGACCCAGCACTGCAGTAAAACAAGACCAGAAAGAGTCTGTGTGGAGCCCAGCCGATAAGAGTGTGCAAGTGTTATTATTGCTAGGAGCAAGCATTGAAGTGCAGGCTATTACTCATGCTAAAAAAAGGCCCGTTCCCAGGATAACTCATAAATGCTGTATATACGCCTTCTAAATCAGATCTACATCATGCCGTCATGGCAAGCAGGCACTGCTGCTGGCAGATGATGAATGGCACGATGTAGCTGCCTTTGTGTAGTTTGTTGTTTTTGTGCTACAGTCTCTAACACAGATGAATATTTTACAACTCTAGCATACTTCTATATTTATTTATCCATTCCCACCACCAGCTATGCCAATAGGGATCTCCAGCTCTTTACCTGGGTGGACAATATCTGTGCTTGGCAGGAGTGGGGTGCCTGATCCCCCTGCAGTTTTACCTTAGCACAGTTCGCTAATGATATGCATTGTTCTCTTGTTTACTACATGCAGATAGAACCATGATCAATAGCGAGAGCTTGCAGAGAAGATTTCCACCCCAGGGCGGCATAATTAACTCTGGGTCATCTGCAGAAATGTTAGAAAATGAGATCTTACTAGCCGAGAAGAAAAGAAGCACTGCACAGTCAGAGCTATTATGGGATGTACTCGGATTGTAAGAGCTGGAAAACACAGCCTTCATAGGTATTTGTTTAATAACCAAGGACACTAGACAAGTCAAAAAGGAAGCATACCCTGTTTATGAGGATGGTTTGTCCGGCTACGGTCACTAAAGGGCAGGGCACACTGCTTGTTGGTCATCCCTGACTATTTAAACTGATCAGCTGAGTATCAGTGGGTACTGCCATTGACTTTATGCTTTATTTTATGCATATATTTCTGCATGTCTATCCAATTTAGGTGGAATGGTCCTAAACTGCAAATCTGAAAAGGGGCAATGCTTACTAAAAAGTAGGTAGCGAGGTTTCCAGTGGAAAGGGACATTGTCTGGCCATAACTGGGACCATCTATAACAGAGTTGTCCAGCTTGCTTCATGTTAAGGGTTGATATGTAATCTAGCCAGCAGTTTGCTATGCATACACAGAGTTGGAGAGATCCAATCAAGTTGAATTATATTTCATACATGCTGTTTAGAAACCATTTCTGCATAGGCTATTAGTCTGATGTGGTTATGCTAATTCATTTATGTATACATTGATAAATGAAGAATGGATTGTCACTGAAGTAAGGGCGAAGTGGCAAATAGTAATGCTGGGGAAAACAGAGGCAATATAAGGGAAAGAAAGATTGGAGAAAAATAATATTTGGTGGGGGAAAATAAAAGGGAAGTAAAGCATATTTAGACGTAGGATTCATCTTCAGTAAATGGCATACTATAGCACAGCCTGGTAAGTCCACAAAATGCCCTGTTTCAGCATATTTTCCTTTAATACATAAGAGGGAGTGCCCCTATTGCTTGTTTCATCAGAAGCGTTGTCCACAAACCAGTGTTTCTGCAAATAAGCGGCCCTGCTCACACCAAAGGTACACATACAAAGGGTTCAAGGTGATTCCTGATTTCTTGCTCCCCATACATTGCACAAACCCAACTTAAGCACTAAAATACTGCATTCCATTGAGACACAATACAACTTTACAAAGACACTTTTACTTAGTCCTGTTCCTAAAGGGTGAAGCCTGAGACATTGTTATGGTAAAGGAAACCTGGGTGGGAAAAAGTTGGGGAGAACATCGGTCATCAGGGTAGACATACATGTGGGTGCACATGTTCATGTGGGCTGGGAGGTCCCTGATGAACCCAAATATTGGTTTTTAATGAAAAATGTGAAACATGAAACCAAGAAAGAGCAGGCCTTTTGCTATATATGTCTGCAACTGGCTGCGCTACCAAAAACAGTATATGTATTTTTAGCCACTAGAAGAAATGTGGGACATCCAGTGAAACTCCTTCAGCTTTTTAAACCTAATTGGCTGGTTTGTTCTATTCACATTCTATTCGTGTCACTGTGAAGCAACTTGTGGTGGGTTACAGACAGCTACTTGCAGCACCCCCTGTACCACAGCCCTTACAAAGTACAGCACACTTCAGTTCCAAAATATCTCCCTCGATGAAGTGACTTTGTGCATGCGTGAATGACAATATGACACATAGCACAGGCTGTATGCTCATGCAGGAGCTAAGGACTGCATAATAGCACCATGTCTTTGCTATGTGACCTAACTGCATATTTATGGAAGTCTGAGCCTCTAGTACTGTGCATCCTAGCGGCTTGCTTATTGTCAGCACTATACATTTAATATGCAAAAATGCATGCGCCATTATACCTCTCGCACTGCCTAACAACCTCTTCTAGTCCCCTCTGACTGCAAAGTGGTTAATCCGTGAATCATGTGCCTTAATAAAAATGTTAATAATGAAACCAAGCACCTTATTTATCTCAGTTCCCCTGCTCACAAGGAAACCTCCTTAATTAACTAAGGGCAAGGAAACATTTTTTTGCCAAGTTTTAAATATGGATTTTTCTCTGGAGCTTCTGTGAAGCAGAGAAAAAAAAATGAAATCTCAGCTTGGCTACCGGCCATAAAATATAATTACTTATGTGAAATTATTTTAAGTATTTAAATGAAATTGCTAATGGAGCAGCTGAACACTGTGTGTCGTGCGTATCCTATGTGCCGCAGTGCTTAGCGCCTGCCACTATGGCGGAGGGCAGGACCCTTTAGGAATAAAGCATTAATTACAGGGAAGATTAACAGAATATGCATAATGAATGGGAAGATGATGACAATGCACATGAAAAATGGAGAGAGAGAGAGAGAGAGAAAGAGTGTCCCAGTCACCAACTTCCCAAGAAATGCAGTCAAGATAAGCCCAGCAAATGGAGATTATAAATAATAAAATTTATAAACATTTTTTTATTTATTTTATTATTTTTAACATACAGATATTTGTACAATTAGCCTACAAACATACATTGATTGCCATGTTAAACTGACTGTTCCATCAGATTTATATGTAGAAGTAGGTGTATGTTTATATATATATATATATATATATATATATATATATATATATATATATATATATATATATATATATATATAAAATCCTAATCAGCCAGTGTTCACAGATGTATACACCTGATAGGCTGGTTCTCCCCACTTCCCCAAAACATACAGGCAAGGTAATTGGCTCCTGATAAAACTGTCCCTTGTGTGCGTGAGTGAATGTGATAGGGACCTTTGACTTTAAAGGAAACTAAAACTCCTGTACCAAAAGCCCCATAAACTGCCAGCCATTGCCCCCTTTCTGCACTGTGCATTAGTAAAAAAAAAAATCTGACCCTAAAATCCAGAGCAGCGCAGCAAGGCTCCAGGGCACCATCTTCTGCCATTTTGTATTCTTTTGGGGCTCAACACCGATTTGAGCATGTCCAGTTGAAGCTGATTCCTGACTTGATCCAGCTGTGAATGCTCCCACAGGCTTCATGTCGGCATATGAAGCAGTGGAAGATGGAGCCCTGGAGCTCTGCATTTTAGGGTCAGATTTTTTTGTAAGGGGTTGTTTTTTGATTAATGCACAGTGCAGGGAGGGAGAGGGGAGAAATGGCAGGCAGTTTAGGGGGGGCTTTGGGTATGGGGGTTTAGTTAAAAGAAGTGAATGTAAAATTGATGAGAGTGCTATTCTAAGCCCTTTTGTCATTTACATTCATTATTTATTTTCTTTTTATTCCAAGATATTAAAGGAACAGTAACATCAAAAAATAAGTGTTTTAAAGTAATGAAAATATAATGCAGTGTTGCCCTGCACAACTTCCTCGACTACTTGGTGGTCAGAAACTGACCAGCAGGTGGAGCTGTTGGAACAAAATCCATTCATATTAACAGCACACATATCCCTTAATATCTTGGAACAAAAAGAAAATAAATAATTAATGTAAATGACAAACGTACTTAGAATAGCACTCTCGTCAATTTTACATTCACTTATTTTAAAGGTTTACTTATCCTTTAAATACTGCTGGGGCAAGGACTGTGGGGATGTGAATGATGGATGATCTCTGGAAAACACAGTGGAATATGTCAGCACTATATAAATGAAGGATAATATAAATGCAGATCATAGATAACACCTATAGGAATAGATGGTTTGGGAAAGCAAAAATATAACGGCTGTACATTGGAAATTAGGGATAGCAAGAACAGAAGTAGAGGCAAAGAATCAGAGGGAGAGCAGCTCCTCTTTCTGTTCAGCCCAGGAGGTTTACATTGGAAATTAGGGATAGCAAGTACAGGAGTGAAGGTAAAGAATCCTATTCCGCTCAAGAAGTTTAAATTTTCAGCACCATGGAGAAAGGGAAGCTTCAATTTTCAGCACCATGGAGAGCCGCTGTTGCAGGACTAAATACTAGTGGCAGCTCAGCTGAACCAGCAGCAACTAAAACATAAAACTCTCTGTATTATCCCTGCTGGGGGGCAGCACACAATACTCACAGGCACCAACCCATCCAGTGTTCTACTTCACTGGTACTTAAGACGTTCCCTAAGTGGTTACAATTCTTACTACACTGATCAGCCTGTAACACTAAGTACCACAAATAAAATGGTAAAAGAATTAAACAGACTCAACTTCCCCAGGATGCTTACAGTGATATCATTTCAGGTTTTATTAGATACATTTTTACTCCTTTACAGTAGCTCAAATCCTTGGAGAGGATCCTCCATATAGACTTACAGTATATCCTCCCAAGTAATATTATCGTTCTTGGATTTTTTTTTTTTTACCGTGTATTTTCACAGTGCAAAGACCAAATGTTACTATTATTTTTGTAAAAGACTCTTGAGAAAATGATACAATCCTGTTCATGTTGGTTAGAGAAAATAGTTAAGAAAGAACCTAAGCAAACAATTTGTGTCCTGTTAGCAACAGGCACTCCAGCAATTAAACTATCCAGCAGGCCATCCCCTAAGGCAGCTAAGGGTGCTGGGAATGGTAGTTCTAGGTCAATATAAATTTGCAGCAATAGTACTATAGTTAATATTTAAATTTTTCAGTCTTTTACTATCCTATGTCACTCTAGAGAGGCATATATGTAAGACTGTAGCATTCACACCATACAGAGGGAACATACACCCAAACAACAAAAAATACTGTAACTATGCCATTATGATGTGGCCCTTGGTTTATGTTTTTTCAATCACATAGCTCCAATGCTGTCAAGACATACATTAAACAGTCCACAGAGTATTCCTTTAAATGCAGATCCCTATTGATTGTAAGCCCTTGTGGGCAGGGCCCCGATTGTCTAAAGTAAATGTTTGTTTGTCGATACCCTTATTTGCATATGACAAATAGAAAGTGAATATTGACTCATTTCATGTTGCTGAAAGGTTCTTCCAGCCTTTCCCACTATGTCCCAGTGGACTATTTACATATCCCAGTGCAGCCTTTAAATTTTGAAGAGATTTTATTTGACAAAATGTGCTAAAAGGACAATTAGGCACATCTGGAGAATTATTGTGAAAACAATCTTACCTTGTAATATGCCCTGAGGCTCACTAGATTGTTAATGTTATTCTATGCATGATAGGTTTAATAGGATGTTGATTCCTAGCTAACTTGTGTAAGCAATGATTGGTTCTAAGAACAGAAACTCTTCACATAAACGGTTTTGTCATTGGTAAATTGGGCTATTTTTCTGGGTGGGGGACCCAAGCAATTTGGAGACATTAAAATTAGGGATGCACTGAATCTACCATTTTGGATTCGGCTGAACTCCCATATCCTTCACGAAAGATTCGGCCGAATACCGAACTGAATATATATGCAAATTAGGGGTGGAAAGGTGAGAACATTTTTACTTCCATGTTTTGTGACAAAAGTCATGTGATTTCCCTCCCTGCCATTAATTTGCATATGCAAATTAGGATATGGATTCGGTTCGGCCTGGCAGAAGGATTTAGCCTAATCCAAATCCTGCTGAAAAAGGCCAAATCGTGGATTCGAAAACATCACTAATTAAAATACAATCCTCCATGATGCAATCGTTCCTGGGAAGGAACTACATATAGTAGTAGTGGGGAGAGTAGCTTCTGGGAAGGCAAATCAGGAAAAATCCACAGAAATTGCTCCATAGGGAGCAGATGGTTCTGCATGTACATGTACAGTAGGATATAGAGGACAACTTCTTGTGTGCTCATTCCTCATAATGTACAATCCTATTTACTGATGGGTGCAGCCATACCTCCCATTTAATATAGGGCACTCGTGAAAAAGTAATGTTACCAAGTAGCCATGGAGTCAGTATTTCCCAGAGGCATACATTTGCACAGGTATTAAATTTGGGCAAGTGTGCACCCCAGGCAATCTATATTCATCAAGAACAGTGACTCCTTATAGAGTAGAATCACTTGTAACTGTGCTCCCTATAGTTTCCAAGCAACCCTCATCCTCAACTTTTCAGAGTAACTGAGCAACCCAAAAATCCATTGTTTTAGGGTGTGGTGTAGAGGGTAGAGAACAGAATGGCCGGTCTAAAAGTGTGACCATGGTGCATGATATTTAACAGATCTGATGATGTGAAGGTGAGTAAGTATGTGAGGATGAGTAGGAAGTCAGAGGGTATACGAGGGGGGGGGGATTACAATATGGCCTCTCTGGGGAGGCCTTACAAAATGCTTGTATAATCTATTTGAAAGTGGGCTAAGCATTGCTAGGCAAAGCCTTTGTCTGATTTAAGAAACCAGAGGACTGTCCAGCTGTGGCTAAATGTAAATTTTTCTCTGGTGCAAAGAGCAACATCCAAGTCCCAGATAACCAACTGGAGGATGAGACTGGGATTTCTTAGTTTTTCCATCCCTGGGTTAAAGTGCAGACGACAATCTGGAGAAGGATTCATTTGGGGGTGTATTTGTCACTTGTGCATTAAAACCTCAGGATTTTTACGTTATCTCTGAGCTTAAAGAGCAAGACAGAGCTAAGGTATTATTAGATAGGTAACCAGGGAGATCATACAACTCAAACTGCTTCACTGACAGAAGAAAAAGAAGTTTCTTTAGATCAGCAATTACCAGTGGGGGGGAAAATTGGCTGTTGGAGCTTGAGAAAGACAAATATGTTTCAGAGGAGCTTGTGTATTTGCCATATGAGACTGGGTGGAATTTGTACAGACATCACTGGCAATTCAATCCAATCTAATTCTATCTGATTTAAACACTCATTTCCTACTTGACCTATAACCTCAGTTTTTATATCAGCAATCAATTTCTCTAGACACACATGACATTAATACTGTATATCACATTTCACCTTCCGGTTGTGCTGAAAGGAACATGGTTTCTCTCCATGTACTATAGCTACAGATGGAACAATTCTGGAAAGTGCACAGACTGATCTGTATATCTAACAAAAGGGAATGGATTTTGGCACAACAAATTATGAAACACTACATTTTTTAATTAATGGGATCATGAATAACAATCATCTAATGGGATTCAATATCCCTTTAGATCTCTACCTGTTACAGAATGGTGAATTAGGGTTTAATGATCACCTGTAGCAGTGGGGAAGATAGCCTTTTGGAATCTAGGAAGATAGAAGCAGTGGGATATTAGTCTCTGAAAAGGGACTGTGGTTGTGGAATAGCAGGTATAGTAGGGAGAGATGGTGTCTATAGTAACAGTGGGATAATAGTCTCTGGGAAGGGAGTGTGACTGTGGGATAGCAGGTATAGTAGGGAGAGATGGTGCCTATAGTAACAGTGGGATAATAGTCTCTGGGAAGGGAGTGTGACTGTGGGATAGCAGGTATAGTAGGGAGAGATGGTGCCTATAGTAACAGTGGGATATTAGTCTCTGGAAAGGGACTGTGGTTGTGGAATAGCAGGTATAGTAGGGAGAGATGGTGTCTATAGTAACAGTGGGGATAATAGTCTCTGGGAAGGGAGTGTGGCTGTGGGATAGCAGGTATAGTAGGGAGAGATGGTGCCTATAGTAACAGTGGGATAATAGTCTCTGGGAAGGGAGTGTGACTGTGGGATAGCAGGTATAGTAGGGAGAGATGGTGCCTATAGTAACAGTGGGATAATAGTCTCTGGGAAGGGACTGTGACTGTGGGATAGCAGGTATAGTAGGGAGAGATGGTGCCTATAGTAACAATGGGGATAATAGTCTATGGGAAGGGACTGTGACTGTGGGATAGCAGGTATAGTAGGGAGAGATGGTGCCTATAGTATCAGTGGTATAATAGTCTCTGGGAAGGGAGTGTGGCTGTGGGATAGCAGGTATAGTAGGGAGAGATGGTGCCTATAGTAACAGTGAGGATAATAGTCTCTGGGAAGGGAGTGTGGCTGTGGGATAGCAGGTATAGTAGGGAGAGATGGTGCCTATAGTAACAGTGGGATAATAGTCTCTGGGAAGGGAGTGTGGCTGTGGGATAGCAGGTATAATATGGAGAATTGATGAGTATAGTAGAAGTAGAAATAATACCCCTGAGAAAGGCTTGGCTGAGCTGAAGGGATTATGTATTTTAAAAATTCCACTGATAAAACTTTAGTTAGTGTTACCCAATTTAGAGCTTTTCAGAAATTGAATTACACCTCAAACTAACAACAGCAACAAACAATGGTCAATACATTTTAAGGGTTGTTATCTGGAGCTCTAACCACTTTACTTGCCCTGGTTGAACTTCACCTATGTATGTAACTACTCACAACCAATAATGACGATTTTGACATCATTGATGAAGGCTTCGAGGATGACCACTCGTATCATGCAGAAGCCTTATTACAGACTGGCCACTTATTAGAAGGACCAGTTGTCAAAATGACAGTATTAAACCATCTCTACAACACTACCAAACAATAAGCTGTTGATATAACACTTGCACTATTCCACATGTGGCTGATACCAAAAAGAAGGAAAAATGTATTGTTGTTCCAAATAGCTCAGATGGTGAATGAAGCTATAGAACTCCATGCACAAGATTGTAAAAAATATTGCAGCTCAAGTGAATAGAAATTCTGTAGGGGGCACAGCATTATGTTTATTTTCCAAAAACAAAAAAAAGCTTGAAACGCTTTCAGCAGTCGGTGCTCAATGAATTAACATCCACAATCATTAGTAACCTCTCAGGGTTCCACCTATCTAGTATCTGAAACGCACACAGACCGATCTGGGAGCTGACACAAGTGATTAAAATGAAAATCACAACAATTCTATTATGTATTTTAGATGAATACGGCTCAGCCAAAGACTGAATCAGTTTCACTACCTTGTCTGTAGGATCCTATGACAACATAAGAGTTATGTTTATGTTTTGGGTAAGGCTTAGGGATTTATGGTGATGGGTGGTTTATTTGTATTGTTAGTGCCATGTTATTAGTGTTCTGATAAGCATGGAAACAATATAACAGAGAAATATTTTGTTGTGTATAAAAAAAAATCTGATAATAATGCAGAAGAGAACACATAAAAACTGCTTTCACTTTGCACCCACAACATTGTCGAACTTAATGACGGACCCCAAAATAATACAGCAGAGAACCGACATAGTCATACACCCCCAATCTACCCAATTTAGCCTATGTTAAATCATGGATGTATGTACAGCTTTACTGATCCTTGGAATATCTGACAGCTGTATATGGAGGTTGACACTTAGTCAAAATGTTTTTTTTTCCGTATTAAGAAGGGGGATTTGTAACCACAGTGTAATATCAACTGCCTGTGATCTTTCCTCTCCTGCCATCATGAGCCCACATTACTTTTAATTAAAAAAAGAATTTTTCAGAATTGCTGTAGAGTATTACAGTGTTAAAACCGCACCTTAATTCCCAAGGGCAGAATGGAAGGAAGTTTAATAATCTCATTCAGGTTTGTTGCTGCCGCCGCATTAGGGAGCGTTCTTTTGCAGCTCCAACTATGATTTTTTTGGGGGCTTGGAGACAGGGTCATTATTGGTTTCTGGAGAAGGCACCACTAAAGGATTACTAGCCATATGGGGCTCTAACAAATAAAATAGCACAAGCTGACAATTACTACTCCACCAAATGTGTTAACTGACTCTATGCCAAAATGATTGTAAAATAAAGCCCAAAATTGCATTTTGAGAGACAATAATGGGGTTGCGAATTGTCTCTACTATGTGTCTCTTCTTAATATGTGCAGTGTCAGGGCTATATGGGTAAATGGAATACTAGCATGACATGATTATCCAGTCTTTAGAAATCTAAAATGTTTACATGTGCTTTAATAAATGGTATGAAATCGATAATCCGGAGCATCTGGGACTTGTGGTTTTCTGAGCAGCATACTTTAAGGCTGTGGTCCCCAACCAGTGCCTCGCAAGCAAAATGTTGCTCACCAACCCCATGGATGCTGCTCCCAGTGGCCTCAAAGCAGGTGCTTATTTTTGATTTCCTGGCTTGGAACAAGTTTTGATTGCATAAAAAACAGATGTACCAAACAGAGCGTCCTGCAAACTGCCAGTTCACATACGGGTTACCAAATAGCCAATCACAGCCATATTTAATACCCCCCAAGGAATATGTTTCATGCTCGTGTTGCTCTCAAACTCTGTTTGTACTTGAATGTGGCTCATGGGTAAAAAAAATGTTGGGGATCCCTGCTTTAAGACTACTAAAAACATAAAAAATTAGAAAGAATTTATGCTAGTTTAGTACAAGTACAAGGTTTGCTCTAATAGGTTACAGGTATGGCATCCGTTATCCAGAAACCTCAGAATTACAGAAAGCCATACTCCCATAGACTCCATTTTATCCAAATAATGGAAATTTTTAAAATTGATTTCCTTTTTTCTCTATAATAATAAAACTAGGGTTGC
Organism: Xenopus laevis; assembly: GCF_017654675.1. NCBI lineage: Eukaryota > Metazoa > Chordata > Amphibia > Anura > Pipidae > Xenopus > Xenopus laevis. The sequence goes on along the minus strand of NC_054385.1, from coordinate 38,746,274 downwards.
CACCTGTCCGGTTTTGACCCGGACAGCTTAGTATTTTGAAGGGCTGCCCGGGTCAAAACAATGAAAATAAGTCCAAATAAGGAAAACCAGGCAGGATTTGCCATGATTGACACAGCAATCGGCCAATCGTCGCTTCATAGCCCCACCCCTCAACATCACGGCCTCGCCCCTCCACATCACAGCCACGCCCCTATACAGCACAGCCACGCCCCCTGCCCAGTCTCCACTGGGGGAAAAGGTGGCAACCCTATATAAAACAGTAGCTTGTACTTGATCCCAACTAAGATATCATTAATCCTTATTGGCAGCCTATTGGGTTTATTTAATAGCAGACTTATGGTATAAAGATCCAAATTACTGAAAGATCCATTATTCGGAAAAAACGCAGGTCACGTACATTCTGGATAACAGGTCCCAAACTACAGAATATGGCAATTCTGTGTTCTGGAGCTTTCTGGATAACAGGTTTCTGGATAATAGTTCCCACACCTGAAGTAGCTTTTTCATATTTAAATCTATGTCATTTAACTGTTCATTGATTTAACAGAAAAGAGGGGTTAATTTAATAACACTTGGCAAATATGCGGCTAGGAAAGCAATCACATCCAACTATCAGAGATCGGATTTACTTTTCTTTCTGCGGTAAAATGATTAAAGATGACTGTTGATTGGTTACCATGGATTATTGCCAGGGGGCAAATTTTGCAGACATGGAGGCCTATTTATCAAAGGTCGGATTTTAGTGGTTTTAGAGGTTTTTGAAACCGGCACCACTACACTCACAAACGCTAAAACTGTTAATGTATTGACTAGTTGTTAAAAGATCAGAGAAAAAAAAAGTATGAATGAAAAATAATGCGCTACAAAATTTTTGTTTTTCTGACATTACCTAGCAAAAAAAAAACCCCAAAAACCTCCGAAAGTCCGAATTGAGTTAAAACGATCCAATAGGATCAGCGCAGCTCCCATTGACTTCTATAGGAACTCAACAACTTTTACCTGAAGTTTTGTATTTGAGGTTTTCGTGAGTTTTACACTTAATAAATCTCGGTTTTTTAGAGCTTTTTTTTTTAAAAAAAAAAAATGGGAAAACCATTTTTGTGGAAAAAAAAAAATCAAAATGTGATTGTTGGTAAATGGACTCCTTATGGTATAGTGATCCAAGTTACAGAAACATCCCTTATCCAGAAAACCCCAGGTGGCAAACATTCTGCAAAATAGATCCTACACCCATATTACACATTGGTTTCAGATACAGGCATGCATTTACGATCATGACAGTCTGCCATAGGCAAATGAAAAGACCGAACTTTATGGTACATCCTGGTGAGTGTGGTGTTTCTAAGAAATGATTAACGGTTGTTGGAATATTTGAACCCAAACGATACTTTTATGGAGCATTTAGTCGGAAGCCTATAAAGCCATTTTACAAGGAGGGAGAAAGGGTTCAGTGCACACTACGTACGAGTCCATTATAAACATGTCAAAATATCCCTGCAGAATCAGAAGTGGATTTCTAATCAGGTCTATATTACAACACAGATGGTTCATGCTTATTATGTTTACAGTGTACCTAAGTCAATAAATCATGTCAACAAATCAGTGTCCACGGGGAAATAAAAGACCAGAAGCCGCAGGATATGCCCAAAATGGCAATTCCTCTGATCCCAGCATGCCTGTACCTAATGATCGTTAAAGGGACCATTCTAGCAACAAGTTGCACTAGTGGACCTGTTATCCAGAACTCGAGACCTGGGGTTTTCCAGATAAGGGATCCTTCCGTATTTTGGATCACCAAACTTGAAATCTGCTATATACTATTCAAATATAACTATATAAATATATAAATAAATATAAATATAATTTAAATATTAAATAAACCCAATAGAATGGTTTGCCTCCAGTAAGGATTCATTATATCTTAGTCAGGATCAAGTACAAGCTACTGTTATATCATTACAAAGAAAAGGGTAATCATGTGTAAAAATTTTAATTATTTGTTTAAAACTGAGTCTTCTGGATAATGGGTTTCTAGATAATGGATTCCACCTTGGAGTGCTTCCTAACAGAATGGCACAGGGGAAGATTTGTCCGTTTTCTGGTTGCTTGAGGACAAAGATAAGGACCAATATTTTTTTTGCCAAATGGTTCACTCTTTACACTAAAAGCAAGTTATATATGATATATGATCTGCATATGTAAATTTCTGAATGAGCCAGATGTGAGCTAAAATGTAGACTAGTAACCTCTCCATACAAGATGCAATAATGGTTCAAAATTAGTGATGGGCGGATCTGACCCGTTTCGCTGAAAATTCGCGATGACAACATTATTTGACTTGCGACAACATTTTCACCATTAGAGCAGGGATCCCCAACCTTTAGAACCCATGAGCAACATTCAGAAGTAAAAGCAGTTGGGGAGCAACACTAGCATGAACAATTTTCTTGGCGTGCCAAAAAAGTGCTGTGATTGGCCATTTGGTAGCCCCTATGTGGATTGTCAACCTACATTGAAGCTCTGTTTGGTTATGAACCTAAAACTTACCTCCAAGCCTTGAATTCAAAAATAAGCACCTGCTTTGAGGTCACTGGGAGCAACATCCAAGGGGTTGGAGAGCAACAAGTTGCTTGCGAGCTACTGGTTAGGGATCACTGCATTAGAGTCTATGGGTGTCATTTTCATGGCGAAACTTGGCGAAAAATTACACTCATCACTAGTTTAAAGCTCAAATGAATTGACGAAATGGAGCATACTACAAGTGTAGAGTATATACTGAAGTCTAATTGACATTTTAGTCCCCAACAAGGACCTTTCTCAAGACACTAAATAGTGTTGTCCTCCCATATAAATAAACTTGGAAGCACCTGGCACCAACCTGCCCTTCCAGGCTGCTGTAGACCAACAACAGTTGGGTGTTTAAAGGTTCTATATCCCTTACAGGCTTTCATTTAACTTTCTCAGTTAGAATCATGTTACATCCCAAACAAAATAAACAAAATGGCATTTGCAACCCATGGCTAGTAATAATGCTAAGCCTCCCCAAATAAAACAGGCCAACTGCCATATATTAGCTGGTGATTAAATTCCCTATTAGTCGCCTTCCTTGAGAAAAAAAAAAGCAATTTTCCTCCTCTGTTTGTATTTATCAGGGAGAGTTTGCCCCTCACCCCCCTAATCAATGTTAAATCTTTTTGGCATCTGTTCTGTTCAGTGACAATGTGTGATCTTATTGTTTGTGAGTACTCGGTGTGTCTGTGTCTCATCTCTGCACCACTGAATTAAATTCAGACTTAAGGCTATGTATAGAATTACCACGGCACTAATATATAAGCCTATACTTTTATACACTTGATAATGATGTACCGTCCCTGAAATGTCTTTCCTAACAGGGTTTTTTTCTGTTCTTTGAGAAGTTGATGCTCTCTAGACATATTTAATTATCGTTATTAATTATTTCATCAGTTTCACCCCAATTAACTTGCTTTTTTTAAATAAAATTTGAAAGTGCTGCTGCATCCATGTGAGGAATAACCCCCTCCAGCCTTGGCTCTTAGGCTGCAGATTCTCCCTTATGTTTCCAGGAACATAAACACAGGTAACAGGTATCGGTTTCATTATCCAGAATGCTCGAATCACAGGAAGGCCTTCTCCAATAGACTCAATTTTAATCAAATAATTCTTATTTTAAATAATATATATATATATATACATACACACAGTATATACAATTCGACAAATAGAAGCCGCACTCACAGGACTTATGAAAATAACAAAAGCTTTATTGGATGCAACAAAATTTTGTGATTGGTGTCATTCCTGTGATCTGCAACCACGCATCCAAGACTACATTCTCGAGAGTGCCGATAACGATTGTTGCATATATATATATATATATATATATATATATATATATATAAAATACACAAATGCCATGAATATCCTGTAAATTATATCCTTATAAACGGTGAGTTCTGATGTCATCAGTTATAAACGGTGAGTTCTGATGTCATTTCTGTCACATGACTCACTGATATTTGTGTATTATAATAAATAATGTACCCCCAGTTGCAAAATATGAGGATATCAGAAGTTACCTTGGAGTTCCATGACCTGTATAAAAACACGTTTTACAAGAGGGGGTACTTTATTCAATATAATACCACTGACAACTATATATATATATATATTATATATATATATATATATATATATATATATATATATATATATATATATATATATTTATTATATATATATATATATATATATTTATTATATATATATATATATATATATATATATATATATATATATATTTATAGTGCATAAATTTTTTGTATAGTGGTGTAGTTGGGCCCCCATTAGCTCCTAACAAGATTACAGATACAGAAAAATATTGGTGAATCAGCGATTCAGCTATAGTTCCAAAAATATGTAGTGCAGCTAACAGCATCAGACTGGGGGGTCCAGGGCCCACAAGGGCTGCCTCTTCAGGGACCCCTTACACCCCCAGGGCTCCCCACCCAAACCCCCCCCCCCTGCCGCCGGGCATACTTTTCACTTTTTGCACCTGTAATCAGGGTAGGAGGTCAGAGGGCAGCACCTCACAAGGCTTTTAGGTGGTGAGCAGGTCAGCGGGGTCAGGGCACACCAGGTTTTCTACTGGTGTCCTGCTGGCCCAATACAACCCTGGCAGAAAATATGATTCACACTACAAATATCAGTCTAACTGGCATTCCGATGGGTTTATTAAGGTACATGTAGGCATTATCCCCAAACTTCAGCATAACTGTGTTTTAAGATGAGCACCCCACCACTACTGCAGGTCCCTCTAAGAAGGCTAGACCCATATTTGGGGTAAAACTGCTTTATATTATATGAATAGATCAACCAAAACATATTTACCCACAAGAGATATCAAGACCTTCAAGAGAGTCCTTCTTGGGTTCCATAGCACCTTGTGGAAGTAACACAAACAAAGTTAAGCAGGCCCCAGAACCTGTATCCTACCCAGTAAATACCTTATTCTGGTTCAGTTAATTAAGTGCTGAAATGTCAAGGGAGGAAGTTGATAGGACTCATAAAAAATCTCAACCAGAGTCCACTTTAGTCAAGTTCCATTACATATACCAATCTAAGGATCCAACAAAGACAAAGGGGACTTTCAATTAGATTGTTATGAATTTAAACTTCTCGGCAGCTTTCCCGGATCCAGAGGTTTACAACTCTGAGAAGTGAACAGAGAATATGAGAACATTTTTTAATAAAACAATAAAGAAAATGGGAGCTGGAAAGAAATGAAACAATGTGCAATGGGATCGGCGAGTTATTCAGAGCTTCTGTCTTACTGTGAGACCAACATAATAACTTTTGATTAAACCTGAAATATCTGATCACATTAAAATGTTCAGGACAAAAAAAAAAAAAATATGGATATATTTTTAACAATTCATCAAACTGTGAAAAAAAAGATACTTCAGAATAACCTTAAGGTTTTTTTTTCTATATATCTATACATGTTTTTGAAATGTAACAAGAAATAGTGATATAAAGTAAAAGAGGGGCTTTTATGTAAAGTGCAGACTCACATTCATGTCCCTGATTAATTAAAAGGGAATACTTCAAGGGGCTGCTAGATGGAAGCAACACAAAACGCCTTCGAAAGTATTCCGGCAATCTCCCGTCAATCAAATGCTTCTTGCCATCTCCATCTTTTATTGGTGCACTACTCTAAGGGTGGAAATCAAGTTACCTTGATTAATAGGAAATATAATTATCATAATGAGAAAAATATCTAGTGTTAAGCCAAAGGTGGGTGCCAATATGTTAAGCAGACCCTTGTCCCACAGGTTGGTGCAGGATGAACAAGTCCATGGTACTTTCTTGAAGAGCATTGCACCACCATCTTGCTTCTGATAATCAAGTATCCTTTGTGTCCAACTGGGAAAACTCTGCAAAATTATTACAATGTTCCTGCCTAGTAGGCACACGGGATACATGGGTAATCAGAAACAACATGGCGATGTGGTGCTCTTAAAAAAAGTGCAAAAAGTTATAGATTTGTTTTAGTTGCATGAAAACCATGTGTACTGCCAAACAGAGTCTCCTGTAGGCTGCCAGTCCATATAGGGGCTACTAAGAGTCAATCACAGCCCATAATTGGGACCCCAGGAGTCTTCTGCATGTTTGTGTTGCTCCCCAACATGTTTTACATTTAAATGTGGCTCACAGGTAAAAAGTTTGGAGACCCCTGTTGTAGAGGATTAATAATAGGGGATTGCCAAGGGGCCCAGAAATACATAGGGCCAAATGAAACCCTAACAGCAATTATTATATTCTGTATATATATGTGTGACATAAAGACATCTTTTTGGAAAAAAGGGGATTTTTCCAGTGGTGACTACACAAGTTATGCCACTGTTTGCTAGAAGCATAGCTAGTCATTTAAAGACACTACAGCAGGTAGCAACTAGAGCTTCAATATTATAGAGCTCACTGCAACATCCTAATAACAAACTACATTGTGCCTGATCTGGAGCATCAGTATAATGCACAAAATGTGAAGGAGGCACACTGGTGAGTTGACTATGCATCCTGCACCGTTGATGCATAAGCCAGAATGTAGACAAAAGCTATTGCACTTGGTCCTTGGGGACGGACAAGGGACTTGGACCCTGTGTTGGGAACTGATTTACATAAACTTTAGCCGACAGCTGTTAGGTCAACCATGTGAGCAATGAGTGCAGCCTGTCTTGCACAATTCAATATTACGCTTAATACAAATAAGAGAGACCCAGCATGGGCTGTAGAGTGCAGCTCCTACTGAAATGCTAAATGGCCAGTGACAGATCCCCTTTACAGAAAATTAGCGGTGGGGATATATAATAAGGGGTAAAAAGAATTACCTCTCTTATCTCTGCTGTTTTACACAGTTATTCTTTGGGGACACTTTAAACAAGCTGCAGAGATTTGACATTTTAAAGAACACAACCCTAGGGCCCACAGAATATGGCAAGAGCTAGAGATCTTACACATTACTGCATATACCCAGTAGTCTCCTGCAATACCAATAATCTGAACAGCACTGTGCCAGGCATAAGAAAAATACGGGCAAATGGTGCTTGCATCTTCACTGCTAAACAAGTAAAGGAGCCTTTTTACTTCAGTGCCAGCTGTGCTCTCATACAAACAGACGTTCAGCTCAAGATCACCCATAGTCTGATGCACCACAAGAGTCTATCTAGGATAGAGCAAGATGCTAAGCACCTGCAGCTAAAATATTAACAATTTTAAAGGAGATGCCTCTTACATTACCTCCTCTCCCTTCTCTTTTATCCCCAATATGTTTCTGTTGTGAAGGGTCAGGCCAGCTTAAGGGTAGTTGGCCAGCTTAAATATATTGCAATATATGGACAAACAATCCCTGTGTTGTTTAAAGGGTAAGGCATTTTTCAGTAGCAGTATGCACAAAATGTCTCTGTCTTAAATATATTGATAATGGGTTGAGTGCAGAGGAATCTTGTATTTGTCTCAGGCCTAACTTGCTCTTCTGAATAACGTGCAAGTTGTGGGGGCGACTATAGGTCAGGACCTGTATAGGTCATGATGCTAAAGTGCTTTGCATGACAAGGTTAAAGTAGAATCAACATTTTCTTTGTGATACAAGTCTTGTAAATGCAATACGGTGTACAAGGAACATTCTAAATCTTTAATTTCATGTTTATCCATAGGGGATGGAAGCTGCCATGTCCAGAGATGTCAACTGAACTCATGTCATTAGGGTGATAATGATCCACTTTGGGCATTTTTGAAACCTTTTAGCATTTAGAGTGAAGCGGAATTAGTTCAGGATCTAGGACCTGGTCAGTCTGACCCCAATGTCATGGGGATTAGATGACATATTTGAATATTGCATGCTGTGATGCAGAAACATGAAACCACATCCCCTATGATTCAGTGGTACGTTGATACTAAAGGCTGTAGTTCGTCAACTTGGACTTGAGATCTCATAGAGAGAAAAGACATTTCTGAGTGAAGCACTCATCAAGGGCTGGGCACTATTTCTCAGAATGCTGTATTTAGAATGATTGCACTGGGCTACTCTGCGCAGCGTGGGGATAAATCACCAAACTTAAAAGGCAATATCATGTTTCCGAGGGGACGAGCGCGTTTATGAGAATCAGTTAGTACCAGAGCGGATAACAGGTGTTGGCAACTAAGATGTCATTGTGCAGAAATTGTAGGCGACAGAAAGCTAATGTTCAGATTCATGCTGCTCTGGTACCTTGTGTCCCATTACTGCTTAGCCTCTAGATCTCTCCTCTGTACCTGACAATGAGCAGAGTCTTGTGTTTCAGGCAGGTGTACTGATTACTGCTCACTGAAGCAGAAACCCCCGTGATTTGCCTGCCAGTGTCTGCACGATTATACTACAGGATAGCACAGGGACACAACGTTACCGGAGAACAGAACTGTAATGCAGCTGTACCTGCCTCAAGCGTTATGTGGAGCTTACCTTGGAACTAATCATGCCATATTAACCCTTAGAGTGGAAAGGCACCAAACCTCCTGAAACCAGAATGGCAACCTTCAAAAAGACCCATGGATCCACTGTTCTTGATTCATTATTATAAGTGTATCCCAATTGTAGAGGCTGTAGCAGCTGGAGATCAATAGATGACGAAAAATATTGCCTAGCAGTGGTCACATCTAAATTGAAACCTTTAGGACCACACCATGAATGTCCCCTTAGATGTCTTCAACTACAACCAAGTAACCCCAGTAAGCCAATGGCTATAACTTTGTAAATGTAACATCTTAAATCTAATCTATGATTCATTTTAGAGCAGTAGTTGTCAAAATTGTTCAGTTCAAGCTCCACTTGATAGTCCATGCTTTGGCCAGGCCTCCCAGTTAGTTCATCAAATGAGAACAGATATCATTGTTTCAGTGATGCAGCCATAGTTATCTAGGACAGCAAATACATATTCACCTCAAATCCCACCCTAACAGACCTTTAGGCTGGGCTTTGAGGTGTATGTAGGAGATCAAACACTCATTCTCCCAAGTTCTCACCCAAACTGGCCTTCAGGCAGAGGCCATAATGACACTGCTTCAAGTCCCCCGGGGGAGGGTCAGCCCCATAGTTTGGGAACCTATGTTTCAGAATAATCATGTCAAAACAAGGACACATGAATGAGCCTCTCTACCAGGGCCCCCAATATATGAAGCTTCTTTTATAATCTATTTAGAGGGATCCCATTTACTGCTTACTACTTGAGTAACCAGTTCCAATAAATACGAATGTTACTATAAAACTACATCATAGTAAAATGCCTTAAAAAGAAGTACATCTTCCTCCTCGGAATATATGCAGGTCCCTCACCAAAAGTATGCACCCATCAATAACTTTACCCACTCATTACCGCCCCCATGTCATTCATGTGACATGTCTTATTTAAAGTGAAAGACAATATGCCCATTTTCAACATAATTACTAACATTAACGCCATTTTTCCTATAATCCTAATTACAAGCATTAGCGCTACCCACGTGCCATCGCATTTTACTGCCTTTATTAGTGTCAACAAGAAGCTAAAGTACTTTGTCCAGTTCATGTCACTAAAAATAAATTACCGCTCTGAATGGCCATATGTATAGGGCAACTGTCAAGGATATGTTCCTCAAGGTCGATTAAAGGGTCAGATTATCAATGTCAATGAGCCAGTTGCAATTTGGCCTTTTCAGTTCTGCAAGCTCTGCAGACCACTAATCTAAACTGGTTTGTTGTTTGTAGCTGCACAAGCACACGGGACAGGCTTACTTCTTTATATACATACATCTGCTAAAACCACCTTTTTATATATAAAGGTTTCCTTGTATAAGGGCGCATGTAGGCTCCGGATGAAGGTTGAGACGCAACATGACGCATTTTTTCTGCATTCAGCGCCTACATGCGCCTGTGTGAGTACAGCCCCATTGAAAAAAACTGAATGTGTCTACTTCTGCGCTCCCCTGCGGGCTGAAAACATAAAAACGGAACGCAGGGAACGCAGCTTCAAACGCTCATCTGTAAGAGCCCTTATAAGGATCTTGGGTGATTGAAAGATGCAGCCTGAATTGGTTCTTAGCCGTGATGATCACAATGCATTGCATATGTAAATGAATAACAGAGAGCAGATGAACACCGGGAGGGGAAATCGATGCATACGCATGCCAAGAAGAAGCTACATACACTAGACCTGCTGGTTTGAAATTGTACAACATGTATTACACAAAGCTGTGCTGCCCTCCTGATTCAAACACAAATACTCAGCTTTCTAAATTATCTTCATATTCATGTTGCCCCTCCCTTAGTTCATTGCTAGCAAAACAAGGCTGCATGAAACAAAATACTCCAAGGATAGCTGTCCGGCAACACTCCAGCTGCTGCAGAACTATAACTATCAGCGAACAAGTCTCATCTGTCCGCTGCTCGCTTTAAACTAGAGCTAAACTCCCCCTGCAACTACGCTCTTATATCTTTATTTTTAAAATGTCTTATTGCTATTGTGAAAATGCATTCGTTTGTCAGAAGGGGCCATAGGTTTTTCAAATTAAAGAGACAGCAGGCATTCACCTGTGTTTTATTCACAGCAGGGTATTCCACAAAACCGGGCATGCTTTACTTTTACATAGTATATGTAACAAACAAATAACAGTTCCTCTCAAACCAAAAACAGGCTAGCTTACTGGCAGTGTCCACATATATGAAACCTGCTCATGAATAATGCCTCAGCCACTATATGACAAATATTTAACATGTTTTTTAGGGATGCACCGAATCCATTATTCGGCCAAACCCCCAAATCCTTCGCGAAAGATACAGCCGAATACTGAACCTGATTCCTATTTTGCATATGCAAATTAGGGGTTGGAAGGGGAAAAAGGGTCATGCAATTTTCCTCCCTGCCCTTAATTTGCATATGCAAATTAGGATTCGGATTCGGTTTGGCCAGGCAGAAGGATTCAGCTGAATCTGAATCCTGCTGAAAAAGGGCGAATCCCGAACCGAATCCTGGATTCGGTGCATCCCTAATTTTTTTTATCTTTTTCCTTAGATCTCTTAGCTGTACAATCCTAAATTCATTATTCCTTCTTGCAGGATAGAGACCTCATTCCCTGCTCCACCCCTTTTCCACAGGTGATTTTTCTATCCTCAGTAAACACAGCCTCTGTTATTCTTCATATTCTTAGAGCATGCTGGGAAAAATTATACTTTACCATCTACACTACGAAATTTCTTCCCAGTGCGGTGTATCCTTACACAGTTGGCTACATCACAGAAATATTTTTGGGGAAACCCGAGTCATTTTTATGGTGTAACAAAGTGTCTCCTGCTGCTTTTGATTCCAGCGTCACTCACTAACTGGAATGCAGAGTTTGCAAAGAAAGAGGACATTGGCTACATCGGTATCAGAATGAAGAATTTAAAAAAAACTATAATTCAAAGCAACCATACAACAGAAATACATTTTCAATGGCTTAAAACTTACATACAGTATAACGGCTATCTGACGGCATTTTGTGCCTGTCCCTTTCTATTATATGCACTAGTGCTTCTGACTCTCGAATCTATGAAACAGAAACCAGTGGATGAACAGATCTGCGAAGAAGCCTTCAAGGCTGACTTGAGCTACATTGTTTCAAGAGACAGAATCACCCGTGCAGAAAGAGGCTATAATATTCTGCAAATAACTTTTTAAACCACTGAATTGTCATTAATGAATATGCGGTGGAAAGTTGCTCAGAATTACAATTGAATTTATTAAAATGCATTTTTTCGGTTTGCATCCCCTTTAAATTGACAGATATAAGAGATACAGATAGAACTATACAAACAAAACTTTAATAGAAGATACAGGTTTGATTGCATCTGCAGCTTCTCAAAAGGCTGAAGAGCTATTTTAACCCTCTGCCAGGCAGCAATATGTGCAACCCTGTTTTCTGCATGCCATGGGCAGTTTTATATAGCAGCTATTTAATGTACAGCAGTGAGAGAAGCAAAAGGCCCCATTTATACAAGCCCTATATCCGCTAATTGGCAAATAATGAGAAAAACGCATCTGCAGAGAACAACATGGAACATAATTAATGCCGCTAGATATATAGGAGTGCTTACAGAAGATCCTAGTGTGCAGTTAGTCTAAATCCTAAACTATAGCTAGGAAACAAGGGACATAATTGCGTTTTTGGCCATTGCAGTTAGTCCAGCAGACCAGCACCTCTGTCTCAATTTGGTCAGCAAACAGAGCAGGTGAAATGGTGTCTCCGGCATTAAGATTAATGGGTTGAACATTCATCTCACTGAGTCTGCAGATGGCTAAAAGATAATAAATTCCTCTTTCCTTATATTGTGTGCAGCTCAGTCTCGGGAGGGATACGTAAGCAATAGCGGGGAAAAAGCACCTCCCATACATATACCAACCGTGATCAAACACTAAGGACTGCATTTAAATGGCTTAAGTGAGTGAATAACTGGCAAACTTGGTTGTTAATGTTCTATTCTAATCGTGCTTCGAAGCAAATTCTACTACATTTATAAAGAATGCCGTCACCCAAAGCAGCCAGAATAATACTGGGATTTGCTAGCTCAGACTTGGTACATGCTACTCTCACAGTACACCCTATCCCTACCTTATTTCCTTTTCTATCAGCACCGCTGTGTTCTACTCCATTATTCCATAATGATGGAACCTATTATCCAGAACGCTTAGGACCTGAGACTTTCTAGATAATCCGTACTACAGAGCTCCATTCCAAGGCCACTAAAAATGCTAATAGATTTGTTTTACCATCACCATGGATTTATGCTAGTTTAGTTATTAATAGAGGGGCATTTTTTTTGTTTTATGCCACTTGCACCCTCTCCCGAGCTTAGTACCCATAGGTACTGCAAGCTAAAGAGTGCCAATGGGTGCAAGATGCAGGAGATCTTTATTAAGTACAGTACATAATACTTGGGGGCAAATTCACTAAAGTGCGAAGCGCCTAATGGTAGCGCAAATTCGCCAGCGTGACATTATTTCGTTACTTCGCCGATTTACTAACGGGTGCTGGCGTAAATTTGCTAGCGAAGTGGACCTACTCTAGCGCTACTTCGCACCCTTACGCCAGGCGAAGTTGCGCTATGGCGAAGGGACGTAACTACGCTAATTCACTAACTTGCGCATTTTACTGAACGTTACCTTATGCCAGACTTGCCTTCGCCAACTGAGACCAGGTGAAGCGCAATAGAGTAGATAGGGATTGCTTCAAAAAAAGTTGACATTTTTTCTAAGTCCCAAAAAACGCTGGCGTCTTACTTTTTTAAGGGTGATAGGCTGAAAAAGATCATCAATTTTTTTGGGGGTACCCTCCTTCCCCCTACATTTGCTAACATATGGCACCTAAACGATACAGTGGGCACATGTATAGGGCAATATAACAACTCTATTTTATTTTATGAAGCTTTCCCAGGCTTGTGTAGTATAATGTATTTGCTGCTACATATACGTCCATTGTACTTTAACTTGGCACCGTATGCAATTAGGCATCGGTAGCGTAACTTCGCTTTGCTTGAGGAATTAATGCTAGCTCAACTTCGCTACCGTTCGCCTCCCTGAGCGCAACTTCGGATTTTAGTGAATTAGCGGCACCCTGGCGAAACTTCACCTGGCGAAGTGCGGCGAAGCCTACGCTAGCGCAACTCCACAGGTTAGTGAATTTGCCCCTTGGATTTGTATCTTGCATCAAAGTGCTGGACCAACAGACACAAGGTCTTCATGGATGGGTCCTAAGTGATAGAAAATGAGGCCTACTGTCTTATTATTAAAGAAGAATAGAAAATCAGCAATAACTATGTTTAAATAAGGCTCTGTAGAAAATGAAAGTGCCATTCTGGATAAAGGGTTTCTGGATCAGGGTGGGACTAGGACACCTGGAAATATTCCGGTGGGCCCTGATCCTGTTGGGCAGGTCACCAGTGGCAAAAATCAAAGATGGCCGTGAATTGTTTTCCCTGGCATTCTCCTGTGACCTGATTGACACTGAAGTAAGTACTGGAGCTGGAGTGGACAGGGTGGCCAGGTACCCCATTCTAACTCTATTCTAAATAATTGGTAACTGGTTAATAAGGTCCTCATATGCTTTTTTTAAATAAATGCCTAGACCTCACAGCTTGGAGCAACACTCCTGCACCCGGTCCTACCCTCCTGCTACAGAGCCCAAAATGCTACAGTTCAGCAATTATATATGAACGTGTATGAGGAAATAACCGCAGGTCTTTTACTTTGCATAAAAGATAACTTTTTTTTTTTTTAAGATGATCTTTCTTAAGGGAAATAGAATATAAAATTGGTAATGTCTAAACTGCACCAGCACCCAGAAAATACTGATATTCTGCTAAACAAGATCTAGCACGCCCGGTAAAAAGGAAAGCATAAAAGTCTTCATGAACCAAATTACTTCCCTCAATCCCTGCACACAGCTACAAGTATTGAGACTTCCAAGGAAACCACGCATTCATAAGGCACTAGTTATTAACTCTTGTCTTTCTTTACACTCCATTTTTTCACAACTAGGGAGGCTTCTTATTGACTATAACTCGGGTTAAATGAGGCTCTTACCACTGTAACCTATGGTGTTTAACTATGGCACCGCTCCCAGATTTGCTATGATAATACAGGTATGGGACCCACTATCCAGAATGATTAGGACCTGGGGTTTTCAGGATAATGGAACTTTTCCTAAATTGGATCTTCATACCTAAAGTCTACTAGAAAATCATGTAAATATTAAATAAACCCAATAGTCTGGTTTTGCTTCCAATAAGGATTAATTAGATCTTAGCTTGGATCAAGTACAAGGTATTGTTTTATTACAGGTAAGAGACTTGTTAATGCTCTGGATCTGGTGTTTTCCGGATAACAGATCTTTCTGTAATTTGGATCTTCATACCTTAAGTCTACTAAAAAAATCATTTAAACATTAAATAAACCCAATAGGCTGGTTTTGCCTCGAATAAGGATTTATTATATCCTAGTTGAGACCAGGTACAAGGTACAGTTTTATCATTACAGAGAAATCATATTTAAAAATGTGTATTATTTGGATAAAATGGAGTCTATGGATTCTATAATTTGGAGCTTTTTGTATAACAGGTTTCCGGATAATGGATCCCATACTTGTATAATATGCAAAAAAAAAAAAAAGATTTTATTCTACGCTTTGGTCCTAAACTAGGACCTTCGTCAGGAATAGCATAACGGTCCTGGTTTAGGAATGAAACATCAAATAAAATCTAAATTTTTTTGCATATTATACAAACCCTGAGTGTACCAGTTTTTTTACCTTTTGCTTTAGATATTTGTCAGTTTGCACCCAGATCACAGACTCAGTTTGTGCACCTATGTAACTTATATAATGTTTTATATTATATTTATCTATTTTAGCTTTGTTGTCTGTTTTATTTCGGGATTTGAGATATACTTGAATACAGACATTTTAGGGTTTTGCCACAACAGACTGAGGGCAATGAGGGCAATGGAAGCGCTATCCTTTATGCCACCCCCAGTTACACCATTTCAAGGGAACTGAAGTCTGTATCGGATCCAGGAGTTAATGTTTACCACATCACTGGCAGTGGAAGAAAGATGTCCTCCCACAAAAAAAAAAGGTACGCAGTGCACAAAGCAGGCTGGAGAGAGAGAGAGAGAACGGCAGCAGAACATCAAATTCACGGAATACAAATTAGGATCCCACTTCAGTCATAATAAGCTAAATACGCAGCAAGGCAATTATTGTGGAAAAACACACACACACAAATAGAGGATTTGTATTTACTAAGCTGCTTTCTGCCCCTGAAGTCAATCGAGTTTATGATCTGATTTTTTTTCTTCTCCTTTAATGAGAAAAACTAAATAGCAATTGTTCTTGGAATAAAAGAAGAAAAATAACCTGCAAAGAACTACAGGATTTTATTTCTCATTTCTACTTTCTCGGTTCCCAACCACAATAATTCAATGAAAGAGATAAATACACAAAATGTATTAAAAGATATAAAAAAGTCTCTTTTTTTTTGTTATCCGTGTAATCTTTTTACAGAGGGGTATGCAGTATATGATAGGGCAAATCGGATTATTTTG
This sequence comes from Xenopus laevis, assembly GCF_017654675.1. Taxonomy (NCBI): domain Eukaryota; kingdom Metazoa; phylum Chordata; class Amphibia; order Anura; family Pipidae; genus Xenopus; species Xenopus laevis. The sequence continues at coordinate 38,730,108 of NC_054385.1, read as the reverse complement.
CTGATCATGACATGACCTGTACTAAGCTTGTAAAATTACAACCTGTGTATGCATTGCCATCTGTCATTTTGATTCTTCACTATTCTTCATCAAAACATGGTCCTCCATGGAAGGGACTCCATAGAATTTGTAACCAGATAAGTCCAAACAGATGCTCTCCAGCTCCAGCAGAATTACAACTATAACTGTCATGTGTCTGCAGTGACTGTTCCTTCCATGAAGGCTTTTGTGCCCTACACAGACTGTACAATACATATGTGCCACTGTAGTGTGTAATTCATAGGAGACGGTGTCAGACATCCAGCACTTTATAGCAGTGACATGAAGAAGATGGGAACACAATCGCCCGCACGGGAAACAGTTATTAGCAGCAGGAGCTGAAATGACTGATGTTTCTGGAAACTGTGCAGCTGAATGCTGAGTTTAAGTAAAATATATATATATATACTCCAAAGCAGGCCTATTATATTATCTCGTAATTTTGATACATTTTTGCAACATAGTTTATTATTGTGATAAGGTAGCAGTAAATGACAGCTAAACTAATGTAGTGAAACAAACTTACAAAGTATTGTGTTTTTTACAGTTGAATGTGTGTAATGTGGAGACTATCAATAGCTGCAATTGATGTTAAGTTATGCATATATTTTTTATACCGACACGTTTTTAATGAGTAATATGTAAAACATAGTCCCATTTCGGTGATGATGTTAATACGTCAGCTTCAGTGTGTCTATTTTACCGCCAACTTTTGTATATATGGCTTTTTCACAATTGATTAGACACTTTGAGAAAGGCCTCGGAGGAGGCCGAAACGTCAGTCTCGTATGTAACAATAACATTTTTTACATTATTTCTTAAGACCTTTCGAGTGCGGATCCTACTTGCTGAATGTATATATAGATAGATATATTCTATAGATAGATATACAGGTATAGGATGCCTTATCCGGAAACCCAATATCCAGAAAGCTCCGAATTACGGAATGGCTGTCTCCCATAGATTCCATTTTATCCAAATAATCCAAATTTTTAAAAATGATTTCCTTTTTCTCTGTAATAATAAAACAGTAGCTTGTACTTGATCCCAACTAAGATATAATTAATCCTTATTGGAAGCAAAACCAGCCTATTGGGTTTATTTAATGTTTAAATTAATTTCTAGTAGAATTAAGGCATGAAGACCCAAATTACGGAAAGATCCGTTATCCAGAAAACCCCAGGTCCCGAACATATATATATATAGTCCAGAATATAAAAGGAAGCACTCGAGGCATAAAGGTTGTTAGAAGTCCTTTACTGAATCATATAGACATCTATATGATTCAGTAAAGGACTTCTAACAACCTTTATGCCGTGAGTGCTTCCTTTTATTTCTGGACTTTATATTGAATTTGGTTAGCACCCAGCGAAATTACCAAATGGCGGAGGTGAGTGCCGGCAACCAATGGATATATATATATATATATAGATATAGATATATCTATCTATCTATCTATCTATATATATATATATATATACTTACAAATATCCAATAACCACACTACAGGAACTTTATAAGGGAGAAAAATTAAAGTGATTTATTTCAACGTTTCGGCTCCTTTACTAGGGCCGTCCTCAGGATGTGTATATATATATATGCTTTTGAGTAGCACCTGGGTATTTTGCTTTATTCAGTGGAGTGCGGAAACCATAAGTATTTTTTATATATATATATATATATATATATATATATATATATATATATATATATATATATATATATATATATATATATATATATATATTACAAAAAGGAAAAATTGTGAGAGCACTCCATGGCTAAATAAAAATGTACTAAAATACATTGGAAGTGCTACTCATTGGTTCCATGAGATTAATCCTCCCCCGCTTGCGGCTTTTAAGAGAGAGAAACTGCCCAGACCAACACCCATTTCCAAAGGCATTGTTACACCATTTAAAGAGACAGGTATGGGGGTGCTACAACCACATGGGAAGCCTGGCCTGCAGCATAGCTGCTGAACTTCCATCTCTTTAAATGGTGTAACAATGCCTTTGGAAATGGGTGTTGGTCTGGGCAGTTTCTATATATATATATATATATATATATATATATATATATATACTCTGACCATTCTCTTCCATAAAAAGAATAATAAGAATAATAGGTTGCTCAAAAGCAGGGATGCACCAAACCCTGCTTTTAAGGGTTCGACAAAATCCCAGAATCTAGGGTCCAGTGGATAATAGGGCTGAATGTATAATACATGGGATATATACCCACAGTACAACAGTAATAGAAGGGAAATGTCCCTGCCCAAGAATTGACATGTACTACACTATCTCTTTCAGGAATCTGCACAAGCGGTGAAATATTCAGCACCATAAGATTCCAATTTTCACAGAAAACCTCAAGCTGCTCAATTGTTGGCACAGCCCCACGGGCACAGTAGAATGGAAATAAAAGTGGAGTATGTACAGTTTTGAGCGGTTTTCCAGAAATAGTTGTTACTTTAGAGTTATAGTGTGTATGTGAGAACAACAAAGGTGATTATCTGGGCTTTAGAGGTTGTATGGTCAACAGCAAAACAGACTTTGTATAAAATAGGCTGTAGGACTATCTAACCAATGGCCTTTAGTCACTGTTTGCCAACTTGTCCTGCTGTCAACCTTCTTGCCTTTTTATTCATATTAGGTCCTACTAAGTGCTGCTCAGTGGGGGCTCCCAGGGCAGTTACACATTGGAGACCTTACTCTTTGTAGGGCTAGTTTGCCTTAAAGTTAACTATCAAGATAATGTAGACAACAGTGTGTTTATTCTAAAACTCCCAAGCTAAGAATTCTAACTGCCAACCACATATTTACCCTAGCTTTACCATAGCTATCAGGAAGAATTTTGAAAGATACAACAGAAGCTCAGGCTAGGCAGCATTTTCAGTTGTAGTCTAAACCCAGGAAGGCCAATCTATAACATATTAAAAATGTATATAAAGGGGTACTTCCCCTGTAAACACATTGGCCTATCAGTTTCTAAAGTACTTACAGTATCTCCTGCTGCAAATCCGGATAGCGGCCACATCCCCCCCATACCACTGCATGATCACAAGGTGGGTTTTCCTGCACCCGCAATAAAACTGCTGAATAATCCTCCATGTTTCCCCAATCGATCTGCTAATTTTCACCAGTTTATAGCAGGTGATGGGAGCAGATGATTTCTGCTGCTCCAGTGACAAATGAGAGCGGCAGAAACCTAGCCACTCGTTTGATTTGTGTTTGTTTTTACAGGAGATATAAATGTTGCAGCGGGTTACCCAGCTGGGATAGATGCATTGCTACTGGCAAAGCGGATGCTTTATTATAACTGATAGCAGCAGAAACTCACCTAGGAAAATATTGGGAAGTGCAGCACAGTGTAGCGTTAGTAAGGGTTTCGAAAATCCAGCTCAGTTCTGCTGTGTTAGTCTTCTGGGGCTGCGTCAGATTTCACTGCTTATACCAATTAGAAAAAGAGAGAGAGCAGAGAGATTTTCTCACCCAAATCACATTGTTATAGTTTATTAATATAGAGGGGGATGGGTTTGCATTTAAAACAGATACAGCTCTCCGATGTGTAAAAGGCAACAGCCGCTATTATAAAAAAAAAACATTCCAATGTAATGGAAGCATAATACTTACAGCTTTTATTATTATATTCTTATAGATATAAATGCTTTATTTGGGTGCTTCTTCAATCTAACCTTTTTGCTAATGCAGAGACCTCAACCCATTGCTGTTTGTCTCACACTGGAATGAGCCAGTTAGAGCAGGGGGGTCTGTCAGTGATGCATAGCTTGTGCGTGTTGGTTGCAGTTAGTGGAAAAAAATGTTAGGTTGAGAAACTTAAAGGAGAACTAAACCCTTAAAATGACTATGGCTAAAAATGCCATCTTCTATATAATGACCTTATTGCACCAACCTAAAGTTTCAGCTTGTCAATAGCAGCAATGATCCAGGACTTCAAACTTGTCACAGGGGGTCACCATCTTGGAAAGTGTCTGTGACACTCACATGCTCAGTGGGCTCTGAGCAGCTGTTGAGAAGCTAAGCTTAGGGGTCATCGTTATTATCAAGCAGAAAATGAGGTTGGCCTGTAATGTAAGCTGATGTTACAAGGCTGATTATTAAATTCTGATTCTAATTACACTGGTTTCTGTGCTGCCATGTAGTAATGATCTGTATTAATTACTAATCAGCCTTAGATTGTGACATTTCTATTCTATGTGTACTGTATATTGTGAGTGGGTCCCTAAGCTCAGTAAGTGACAGCAGCACAGAGCATGTGCAGTGAATCAGCAGAAAAGAAGATGGGGGGCTACTGGGGCATCTTTGGAGACACAGATCTTCGCTGCTAAAGGGTTGTGGTTGCCTTGGGCTTGTACAGAAGCACAAAACATAATTTACAACATGTCTACCCTATTTCTTTAGTTAAGCTTTAGTTTTCCTTTAAACAGTGTCAGGGAGGTCCAGTAGCCACCAGATTAGGAAAGGTCATGTGGGCCAGGCCCAGACTAGGGCAGTTTTAAGATGCATAGACAGTCACTATGCAGTGACACCACGGGGGGGGGGATGCAATTGCTAGCAGCAGTGTAGGGATGATGGACTGAACTAGGGGAAGGCACACAAAAGAGTTCTGTCCTAGGCAATGGTAGGATACCCGACTCTTCTGGCCCTGACCATTTATTGGGTCATTGGGGGCAGTTTTGACGGCTATGTATCGGAAATGCCTATTTTAAATCTGAGGTAGTCTCAGTGGCAGCAGGCCTTCCTGGTCACTTCATTATTGGCCTTGTAAACTTAAACCATAGCCATTCCCCATGTCTTTTATGAGACCAAGCAGGAGGAAAGCCTCAGACTGCTAGTTAACCAAAGAGCATATGATCCTTGACTAGTCACTTTTTTTTTACAGCAATATCCTAAAGGGATGAAGAAAACCTTTCACTTGTGTTCATGTGAGATATGGCTTGAATATGGCCAATATATTTCAGCTTCAGGGTTTGGAAGGCCACCTTACTGGTAATATTACTGTTTTCATTGCCAAATAAGCCTAAGAAAGAAAAAAAACGACAGCACTTTGGGCAGTTGAATTGGATGGATTTCAGCTCGTAATAACTAAGGTAACCTGTTTCATTGGGAAGCATCTGTTCTACAAAGTTACCCAGCCAGGTTATTAGTAATACTGCCAATGCCTAAAGCATTTTTTTTTACTCAAAGGTCATCTTAACACCATAATGAATATGTTTATGAAATATCATATAACAGGGCTGCTATGTAGCTTTCTAAAGCCATCAGCCCTATAGCCATAAATCCAGACCCCCTCCAGCTGCCATTACTAACCATGAAGGTTCCTCTGGCACTCCTCCTCCTCCTCCTCTATGTTCCATACTCAGGAAATACATAGGGACATATTTATAATAGGGTAAAAATAAAAATCATCACAGTTTCAACGTCACCATTATGTTCGCTGAAAATCCATTTTTGGAAACTAATTTCTATGTTTCTTTAACCACAGTGCACCCTTTTATGCAACAATTCAAGCATCACCAATGCAGTGCACATTGTTTTGCTTGCCACCATAACAGGTGATATGTCGAAACGTAAACATTTGCAAAAGTACTTGTGTATCAGATGCATGTTGAGGCTACAATTATCATAAATTGGACATCTGGTGACCTGTATTAAAACTGCTTTAGCATTTGATTCTTTGGGTGCAAATGTTCTGCACCTATTGACACAACCTGTGCTGACTGAACCCTGGAACTACTACCACCCTCAGGATTCCCCATCAACAATATGCACTGAGGATATCAGATCAGAGATCAGCCATGAGAATTCTGGATAATAGGTCCCATACCTATACCATACCACACCATTAGATTTCATGACCGTTTGTGTAAATGCTGTTTCTCGTTTGGATGAGGCCAAACTATTATGAAACCTAATAAGGTATGGGGCCTGTTATCCAGAATGATCAGATAATGGATCTTTATGCAATTTAGATATATTTCATATCTTAAAACTACTTAAAAAGTGGAAACATTAAAATAAACCCAATTGTCTTCACATGCAATAAGGATGAATTATATTATTATTATTTAGCTGGGACAACTTACAAGGTACTGTTTTATTACTATAGGGAAAAAAAAGAAATTTTAATAATTTGAGCAGTGGATTCTATGGGAGATGGCCTCTGGATTCTGGCTCTCTAGATAATGGATTTCCAGATAATGGGTCCCCAGTAATATAGCTTCACCAAGCACTTCTCATTTAAACAGCTCTCTGGAAGGGAACCCCACTTTAAAGGGGTGGTTCTCCTTTACACTAACTTTTAGCATGTTACATAATGGCTCATTTTAAGCAGCTTATTTTTTTCTTTTACTATTTTTTTGAATTATTTGCCTTCTTCCTCGGACACTTTGCAGCTTTCAAATGGTGGTCAGTGACCACCTATCTAAAAACAAATGTTCTATAAGGTTACAAATGTATTGTTATTATTACTTTGTATAATTTATCTTCAGTACATGGTTGCTAGGGTAATTTGGACCCTAGTAATCAGATTGTTGAAAATGAGATTGCAAAATAACTAAAAAAAAAATAAAAAAAAATAATAAATATACAGTATATGTGTATATACATACACATATACTGTAAATAAGAAAAGTTAAGGGTACCGTTTAATATGCAGCACATACTAATATAAGTCAGATTCTGAAGGTCAAATGCAAATTTGCTGCATTTCCCAGGTACCTGTTATTCAAATGAGCCTAACTGCATAATTATTCTATGTCCTTCGGTCTATATAAATCATGTTTCCAATGGAAATAATGTAAGACTGGCTGATAAGGCTCTGACCCATTATATACTCTCCCGCTCTGACACTACTGAGATGGGCATTAAAGTGCTAAACATTATATCTCAGTAAAACCAGGTTTGTACTGAGTGATGGAGTCAGGCTTGTTATTGGGTCAGCCACACAACTTCATTAATGCAATGTCAATAGCAGATTCTTGCCTGTATAATCACTTTGTTCACATAAAATATTAATAAGGTTGGCCCCTGTGTATTCCTGATTTTTATAATACAGGTATGGGATCTATTATCCAGAAAGCTTCGAATTACGGCATTCCCATAGACATCATTTTAATCAAATGATTCTCATTTTTCAAAAACATTTCCTTTTTCTCTGTAATAATAAAACAGTAAAATGTACTTGATCCCAAATAAGATAGAATTAATCATTACTGGAGGCAAAATGATCCTATTGGGTTTATTTAGGGGCCCATTTACTTAGCTCGAGTGAAGGAATAGAGGAAAAAAACGTCGGATTTTTTTGGCTACTTCGACCATCGACTTCGACCTTCCACTTCGTTTCGAACTAAAAAACGTTTGACTATTCGATAGTTGAAGTACTGTCACTTTAAGAAAAAACTTCGACCCCCTAGTTCGCCACTTAAAAGCTACCGAAGTCAATGTTAGCCTATGGGTAAGGTTCCCATAGGCTTTGGTAGCTTTTTTGGGTCGAAGAAAAATCATTCGATCGATGGATTAAAATCCTTCGAATCGAACAATTCGAGGGATTTAATCATTCGATCAAACTATTTGCGCTAAATCCTTCGACTTCGATATTCGAAGTCGAAGGATTTAACTTCAATGGTCGAATATCAAGGGTTAATTAACCCTCGATATTCGACCCTATGTAAATCTGCCCCTTAATGTTTACATGATTTTTTGATCCCTTATACGAGTCCTGAGCATTCTAAATAACAGATCCCATACCTGTAATACTACTACTAATAATAGCAATTTGCCTTTTAGATATAGGGCTACCCTAAACCACTAAATATCTTATTTATACACTATTATTTTATTTATGGGCAGACAGAAATGGAAGGTTTCCTTCTGTATGAGCTTCCACTGTTCAGCCTGCAAAAAAATATTGAATAATCATCATTTTAATGCATTTCAATGGGAGCCCACGCTGTATTTCACTGCCCTGCCATGCATCTCTTATAATGCAGATTATGGATATTATCTGTAGGACACCAACGCTTTTTATGCTAGTTATTAATCCAGAACAGTGTCAGTCCTGGTTTATGGAATGCCTCAGGACTATATTTATTTCTGACAAGGCCTGAGGCAAAAAGGGCCCTGCAGGGCCAAATTACTTATATAAGGTACAACTGTCCAACCCATATATGATTAAAAAGGTCCTCCCCCCAAATGAAGGAAATGTAATTTTAAAGCAACATACATCAATTAAACATTTTCGCTGGTGTTAAAAATCCCTTTCTGTTCTCTAGATCTGACCCTTAAAATAACATAGGAGACAGTTCTTCTCTAGCCCTGTTAATAAGCTGGCCGCTGCTACATTGTTCAGGAGTGAGAGCCAGTAGTTAATGTCAGACAGATGCAGTAGTCAGAGACTTAAAAATGCTTTATGCATGTATATTGGAACGTTGCTTAGAATGACATTTTCTTTCATTATGCAAAAACAGTTTTCTCTCATTACTCTCTGCCAGGGATGTCAGTGGATGCAGGATAACAAATTTCCCAGAGGCTATAATCTCTCTTTTCACTATAGGCACCATCTCTCCCTACTATACCTGCTATCCCACAGTCTCACTCCCTTCCCAGAGACTATTATCCCACTGTTACTATAGGCACCATCTTTGCCTACTATACCTGCTATCCCACAGTCACACTCCCTTCCCAGAGACTATTGTCCCACTGTTACTATAGGCACCATCTCTCCCTACTATACCTGCTATTCCACAGTCACACTCCCTTCCCAGAGACTATTATCCCTCTGTTACTATAGGCACCATCTCTCCCTACTATACCTGATATCCACAGTCACACTCCCTTCCCAGAGACTATTGTCCCACTGTTACTATAGGCACCATCTCTCCCTACTATACCTGCTATCCCACAGTCACACTCCCTTCCCAGAGACTATTATCCCACTGTTACTATAGACACCATCTCTCCCTACTATACCTGCTATCCCACAGTCACACTCCCTTCCCAAAGACTATTATCCACTGTTACTATAGGCACCATCTCTCCCTACTATACCTGCTATACCACAGCCACAGTCCCTTCCCAGAGACTATTATACCACTGTTACTATAGGCACCATCTCTCCCTACTATACCTGCTATCCCACAGTCACACTCCCTTCCCAGAGAATATAACCCTGTAATATATAGTGAAAGTAAAATTATATTGTGCACTGCTAAGGCTTCCAAACTTTTCCATCTATAAGGGTAGTGGCACAGAGGAAGATTTGTCGCCTGCAATATGCGTGGGCGACAAATTGTCTCTCCATTGGCAATCATTGAAATCGCTGGTAGTATGTCCAACGTATCTCTAAATTGCCCCAAGTTCCCTCCAGAGGAAACTTTAGCCGATTTAGTGATAAGTTGATATTTCAATGATTGGCAGCGGAGAGGCATTTTGGGGAGATCACCCGCAGCCATGCATATAAAAATGCAGGCAACAAATCTTCTCGTGTGCCACTACCCTAAAGCTGTGAGAGGCCTAGTGTCTCTTATTGGAACATCCTACAGCATGCTTTGCCAGGCCTCATAGTCTTACTATGCCAAATCCTGTATAGGTAGCAAAAGCAAAGAATGACAGAGATTACAACCTTACATGTCTTAGATGAACATAATCACAGAAGAGTAAATCTGTACATTATACTGCCCCTGAGAGTTTCAGTTTTGCTGTTGCCAGAGGTACATAAGGCTCCCTATGAATGATTTCTGTCGAGCGCATATGTAGTGGCGCTGCATCACAAAAAGTAATAAAACGCATTGATAAACCTGGCAGCGTCCAGGCACCAAAGTCTGATTAATCCCCCTGATGTGTCCTTGTAGAAGTTAGCCCAAGGGCCCAGAAAGAGAGAGGGCAATTGAATTAAAAAGGGGTGAGAGGAAGGACAATGGCACTTGAGGAATACAGATGAAGACAAAGATAGACAGAGGCACTTTCATATGCTGCTCAGTCTGTACTGTGGGAGCTTCACTGACTCCTAATCATGGCACATCCACACCTTTGTGTCTGCAGAGAAATACTCTCAAATATGGAAACATACAAAATGTAACAAGGACACAGCAAGCCTCAAATATTAATTAACACCACTGGTGAGGCACGGCTTTATTGATTTCATTTTGAACAACTATGCTTGGTGAGACAGAAATAGTCATCTGATCAAATACAGGAATACTACAAGAATAGACCTATATTTACAAGGAGTTCAAGATCTGGTTTTAAACTCCAGCATCAGACTTGTAGAGGGAAATCTATTTTCCCATATCTGTGTGCAGTAATATATCACTGGTGTGGCCACTGAAGGCATCATTTTTTGTATAGTTGCCTTATCCGTTACTACTCTTATTCACTCTTTCGACAAAAATGTTATATTTACAAACCACTCTGCATATTCATGGTGTTGTCAAACTGCAACTCCCACCACCCTCACATAGCTGCATTTGATAGCAGGCTGGAGAAAGGCACATGCCTCGTTATCATATGTTTTGCCTATTGTTTGTATAAGGGAAAATTCTGTTTTGGTTATTTCTTGAGCTGAAAAGGGAAACTGCAGCTACTCCATGTTTGGGTTTTGCGAGATTTCCAGAGTACAGATAATCCCCCTGCATAACAGACTCCTGCAAAACAGTCACAACAAAGGGGGTATACCAGTAACCAAATTATCTACCTCTACTTTAGTTTCCCTGTTTCACTCATAAAAATACCAAAAACCATAGATGTTTCATGATTAAAGCAATAAGCAAAAATGTATGTTCAGAACAAGCCCTATTTATCAAACTCATGTTGAACAAAGGGTATATTCAGGGTTGGCCCAGACCCGCTCCCTGCACTTGCTGCTGTGATCTCTGTCTCCAGCTCTGGTCGCGGTAAAATGAGGTATGCACATGTGCACACACATAAACACACAAGAGTGGGCATGACGAAAGTGGCTGTGGCCAGAGGGGGATTTGCAGCAGGGTCGGGGCTCGGGGGCCCCCCAGTCCGACCCTGGGTATATTGCCCCTTTAATGGTGAAATCTGGACAAATGTGTGTGATATATGTGTGTGATATATGTGTGTGTGATATGTATGTGTGCATGCGGGTGAGATATCTGTGTGTGATATGTGTGTGTGTGCGTGAAATGTGTATGATATGTGTTTGTGATATGTGTGTGTGTGTGTAGGTGTGTGTGTGTTTGTGTGTGTGTAGGTGTAGGTGTGTGTGTGTTTGTGTGTGTGTGTGTGTGTGTTTTTGTGTGTGTGTGTGTGTGTGTGTGTGTGCACACAAACACGGCGCTCTCATGAGAGCTAATAAAGGCCGTGGGGAAGGCTGCTGAAAGTGTGTCAGGTATGATCAATATTTCATTCCTGAGATGAAGCTTCTGCTCCAACACAAAATAAATTGGGCTTGAAAAATAGTTATCTACACAAAGTAAAGACAAAAATCCTCATATCTGTAAAAAAACAAACAAACATGCTTTCATTATAAACCAAACAGATAAAAACGCTCATATTGTACAGTGAAATTCCCAGCTGCTTCTGCAGCAAATTACCAGGAAAAAAAAATAATAAAAGCCTGGTTTTAGATTTCTGCATCTTCGCAAGCAAAACAACCAATCAGCACAAAAGTTGGCACATTCAGGTTCGCACTACATGGGCCAATTTCATACAAATTAACAGTAAAAAGCTGTTGTGAAATTAAGGTTCACAGAAATAGGAAACAGCAAAGGGGATATCAATGGTAGCCAGGTAGAATGATTTCAGGCTTTCCACTGATTCCAAGGCCTTTAATAAGCCCGGTCCTATACAGATTTTCATACTAGATCAGCAGGAATTCAGTCTCTAAAAAATCTCTTCCAGCCACACAGGTATGGGATCTGTTATCCGGAAATCCTTAACCAGAAAGCTAAGAATTATGGAAAGGCTGAATCCCCTAGACTCCATTGTATCCAAATAACCCAGATTTTTTAAAATTATTTCCATTTTCTCTGTAATAATAAAACAGTAGCTTGTACTTAATCAAAACTAAGATATAATTAATCCTTATTGGAAGCAAAACCAGCCTATTTGGTTTATTTAATGTTTACATGATTTTCTAGTAGACAAAGGAGAACCAGACCCTTTATATTAAAATCCCCTACCCGCTACCCTACATAGACTCACCCCCCCCCCCCCTTGCTCCCCCCAGCCAAGGTGTTACCCTCTGTAAGGGCTCTTACACATGAGCGTTCCGACCTGCGCTCCCCTGCGTTCCGTTTTTTGGCGTTCAGCCGCAGGGGAGCGCAGGAATAGATGCAAGTCATTATTTGAAATGGGGCTGTACTCACTCAGGCGCGTGTAGGCGCCGAACGCAGGTTCAGACGCAACATGCTGCATTTTTCCTGCGTTCGGCGCCTACACGCGCCTGAGTGAGTACAGCCCCATTTCAAATAATGACTTGCGTCTATTCCTGCGCTCCCCTGCGGCTGAACGCCAAAAAACGGAATGCAGGGGAGTGCAGGTCGGAACGCTCATGTGTAAGAGCCCTAAATGCTCCCCTCATTGCAGATTTAAAGCATTAAGCTTCTCTTTGGTAATCTTCTTTGGGTCTTCTACCAGTGCTTCGGCAATTTCCGTTACTTTCAGCGCATGCGCAGTTGTAGGGTAGGGGATTTTAATATAAAGGGTTTGGTTCTCCTTTAAAGTATCAAGATCCAAATTACGGAAAGATCTTTTATCCGGAAACCCCAGGTCCCGAGAATCCTGTATAACAGGTCCCATACAGGTACCAGAGAATCAGACAGTCTATGGAGACCACTGCCAGCATGAAATGGTAGGATATGCAAATATAACCTTTATTCCTCTGAGCTGGAAACCCCTATGTCAGTTACCATATAGCAGCAGAAATAAAAACCATATCCAACAGCCTACACTTCTCCAGCTGCTTAGAACAATAACCCCCACAGTTGCAGGTTAAAGGGCAACTCCACATGAAAAAATAAAAATATAAAATGCTACACAATGAACAAAATGTAATTCTAAGCAACTCCAACACAAATTTTCAATAATATTATTATTTTATAAATTGAATCATTCTAAAAAGCACTATCTGTCTGCCTTTTACAGTTCTCCTCACAGCTCCTCCTGAAACAATGTAGCGAAAATGAACTTTTCATAAGCCAAAACCCCAGTTCCCTTACATCCTTCTTCACTGGTCTTTACGGAACATGAGGGAACTCGAATGTTGGTTAAAAAGGAGAGCTGCACTGTGCAACAGGAGAATGGCATTACAAAACTTTGATTCCCCTAAAAATTTCATATACAGACATGGGGCATCCAAAATATTCAGCACCTGGTGTTTTCCAGATAAGGGAGCTTTCCATAATTTGGATCTCCATACCTTAAGTCTACTAAAAAAATATTTAAACATTAAATAAACCGAATAGGTTGGTTTTGCTTCTAATAAGGATTAATTATATCTTAGTTGGGATCAAGTACAAGGTACTGTTTTATTATTACAGAGAAAGGGGGAATCATTTTTAGGATTATTGGGATAAAATGGAGTCTATGGAAGATGGCCATCTTGGAACTCAGCACTTTCTGGATAAAAAGTTTCCAAACAATAGATCCCATACACATTACATTATTTTTATTATTTGGGTTCCCCTTTTAAATATTAGTAGAGGTGCCGGTTGATGAAAGATTTCCTATATATTCCCATAGAGATACAGAGGGGTAGAGACTGGCAGAAAATTATTCGTGCTTAATAAGTGTAAACATAAACTTCCTAATGTGTATGAGAAATTCAGTGTGAATTTTAGCAGCTGCCTGCTTTTTATTCAGCTCAAGTATAAAAGAAAGAAAGGGAACAGGGCTTTATGTCTGAAAGCATTGTGCATGACACTATATATTTTCGACAACTGCTGGGTTTCTGCAAGTATATTTAGGCCTATATTTAGGGCCATCAAGTGACTATATACATCCTATAAGTGCAGTTCCCTCTGCATCGCTATGAATGAACAGTCAAAGCAGGACTGGTGGGGTTAACAAAAAATATAAACATATAGAGGTTTGTGGGCACCTGGAACAGACCCATTCAGGAAATGGGTTAAATGTGATGTAATCGCAAGTATAAAACATTTCTTTATGAATGAAAAGATAAATCTAAGCAGCTTTCCAAAATACACAAATGAAATATTATCTGTTTGTACCTTTCTGCAATCCTGGCTCTGACTGCTGAAACTGAAGTCAACTTTCCTCCAAGTCAGATGCAGAGGTCAACTATATTCCAGCCAAGACAGGCTTGTTAATCAGCTGGGCTACGCGGTTTCAAAAGTCAGAACCAGCAGTGCAGAGAATAGCAAGGGACAGACAGATACTGCTTTCAATAGCATATTCATTTACAGAAAATATGTAATGATTGAATAGTGGATAATTGCAATTTTATGTTTATCTCCCCTTTAGTGCAACTTCAAAATTGCAGCTATTGACAAGGAGAGTAAAAAAGGCATATACATACTGTATTACTGTTCCTCTCACTGGGGTAGAAGTACTAGTGAGTACCCTAACTGACTGAACAGTAAAGCCCCTCTATAGGACCAGTAACACCAAAAAATAAAAGCATTTTAAAGGGAAAGTCAACCCCAATACCTAATAGAAGAAAACAATCCTAAGCAGCTTTCCAATATAAATTTATTAAAACATTTCCAGTGCTCTTAAAGTTATTTGTAAAAACAATTGTTATCGAAAGCAGCATTTGCTTAACTCCTGGTTGTTACTTTTTAAACAACGTTGCAAAAGTCATAGTTCCCCAGCGAAGACAGGTCTGTTAATCAGCTGCCTTGTCTTACATTGTATCAACAGTCTAAGCCATCAGGGCAGATAATAGACAGGGACAAACATTGCTTTTAACAGCAATAAATATACAAATATTTTAAAAACCATAGAATATGTGTAATGAATGTATAATGCAAAGTGGCTTAGAAATATATTTTCTTTTATTTGGCAAACACTTATTTTTGGGTTGACATTGGTAAAAGTTATGTGTTTGCTTTAGAAAGACTACTATTGGTTATATAAATAAGCTACTGTGTAGCCATGGGGGCAGCCATTTAATCTGAAAAAGAAGAAAAGGCACAGGTTTCTTAGCAGATAACAGATAAGCTCTGTAATCGAATACAATGTTATTGTACAGTGTACCTGTTATCTGCTATGTAAGCTGTGACTTGAATGGCTGCCCCCATGGCTACACAGCAGCTGGTTTATATAAATTATAGCCGTTTTTCTGAAAAAGAGACACAAATTTCAACAGTGCAGGGAAACACTACATTATATTTTAATTACTTTGAGACACTTTCATTTTTTGGTGTTATTGTTCCTTTAATCGGGCTGAACTCCATGGTGCGGCTTTTTCCGATCCGACGCGATGAGAGGAAGCGGATGCAACGAGCCGGATGCTCCAAATATAAATTAAGTAATAGGAATGTCCGACATTCCTATTACTTACATTATATTTGGAGCAACCGGCTCGTCGCATCCGCCATCGCACTCCTAGTAACAGGCTGGAGTCCACTCACCACCCGTCGAGTCAAATCGGATGGTGAGTGGACGCCAGCCTGTTACTAGGAGTGCGATGGCCCCTATACTCTGTGGGTGCTTGGTGACTGATAGCCGCAAACCGGTTGATAATAGCAAGTGGCGGATGCAGCCCTGGCCTCTTGTAGCCGTATAGGTGGTAGTGGGGGCACACAATAAATATTTTTTGCTTAAAACTGTGACAATTTTTCATAGACATTTTGCCTTATCACATCCTGAGCTCTAACGCCTTGATAAAAGGATACATCATGAACTTGCACACATGAACTATAACTAGAAGCTTCATCGATTAATGCTGCACGAGGGAATGCAGGAGATTTGAACTGACATAGGAACTGTGCATAATATGCAATTGATTTTTTACTTTTGTCTTTCCCATTTTTTGCTTTTTCACTTTGATTTTTTACATATTTTTGCTATCTATGCATTTGTCATTGACTGGTGATTTTTGGTGGGTAGCACTTTAGTGTTTATTTAAATGAAATAGCATTTACACAATTAAGAGTAAATGAAGCCCTTTTTGGGATCGGTGTGATACATAATTTATTGTATGGGTAGTTTACTTCGAATTTACTCGTGGGGATTTTTAATTTATTTATTTAGACATATTTATTAACAGTTCGATTCCTTTTAGGAAACGTAGCGACTGGGATACACATCAGAACATGTAATCTTTTATTATGTATTATTTATATATCTATGACACATTTTAGTGGGTTTCACAATAGTAGGTGGGCGTAGAGACTAGGGTAATCACCTGGGCATAGTTTAAAAGTTCTGAGGTATATATAACTGTGTGACTATGTAGTGTGAGCTAACGAACATGTGAGTTCATTAAACTAGTGTTATATAGAGTCAGTGAGAGGGACATTAACATAATTTATTATAATGAGATTTGAAAAATATACTTAGTTTTATGGAGTTAAGGTATAATATGGCCCAGTGATAGAACGAGTTGTCCATGTCTTATTAGATCCTCATGTATTATACACAGTAGCAACAACAAGTAACATTGCAACACTGCTGTTTGTTTTTAAGTTTGTTTGAAACTGTTATATAAAAGTAGCCTTTTGGTTCCATATAATGGGTTTAGATAAATTAACCATTTAAGCAACACTGATGTGCAGCCATGAAAGTAGGTTTGATTGGCAGTCGCTAAATGCTGATGATTACATCACGTCAATCAGACTGTTTTTTTCCCATGTTTTATCATGTGTATAAAATGCATTTTCAATATTGAATTGTTACTTTGAGAAAGGCCTGGGACCCGGCCGAAACGTCAGTTCTACAATAAAATAAAACATTTTTTCCTTTTAAGAAGTCCTGAGAGTGCGGACCTTATTGCATTTTGGATTGGATAAATATGTGTATATATATATATATATATATATATAGTATATAATATGGGAGACAGCATTTCTGTAATTCTGGGTTTTCTGGATAACAGATCCGATACCTGTACCCAAAAGGGTAGGGTACATTGTAAAAGGTCAGAAAAAATAATTACTTATGAAACTCCCCAGCATTTGTTAGTGGGGTACAGGGGGGCCTTGAGATGGGAAAGCAGGATTTTCAGGATGCAGAGTTTGTGCTGGAGTGGGCAGGGCTTGGCTGAATCATGGGCAGAGTTTTGGGATGATTAGCGAGGGCCTTTTTTTTTTTTTGCTTGCCTGTCAGATAAAAACAACTTATTTTATACAATATTCTAATCAAACACAATAAAGAAGCTTTAACAATAAGAAAATCTCATTGCTGTAGCTATAATTCCTTCCTGGGCAAAGAATAGACATTTCCAATACTGCAGTTTATCCAAACCATAACAGAGCCTGGCAGTGTTTCTGCAGGCACATAAAACCAGCCAGCCTCCAAGAGGTTAATCCACCATCCGTAAATTCCTGAGATCTGAAACTGTAACCAAATGTTCCCAGAGGAGATTTCCATCTTTCTCAACGCAGATGGTTAATTGTATTAACAACCAAATTTTTCACTGGTGTCCGTTCCAAGCAGTCACTCACTTGGCCACTACTTGCCAGCTCCCTCGTTATTATGTAAATTATAGCTACTGCGTGTATTCTGCTTTTGGCACCCGCCATTCCTGCTTCTAAAATATCATTTCTGCACATACTGTAGCGGCACTGACTTGTATGTCACAATGAATAGAAAAAGCGACAAATATACAACTGGAGAGGAATTGTTGGTCTGAAAGAAAAATAGCCTTTGGCAGAGATAAAGGGGTTTATTTTTCATGCCGGGTAAAGTAAAAAAAAACACAAATTGCCACATTTATTGCCCACAATGATTTCTCAGTACCACAGTGTAAGTGCACTCCCTGAAACCCCACGCTAGAGGTGAAAAGATTTGAACTTTTAAGTAAATCGCTCCACGCACGCCATTTCTGCAAACACAGGTTCCTAACCATAACAAGCTAGCCCTCATTTATTTATTGTGAATTGCTGGTTTTCTAAGAGCACGACCGCATGTAAAGTAAGGGGGTTAAAGGAAAAGCTCAGCTGTACAAAATAGCTCTGCAATAGCAAGTTCTACAGGTATGGGAACTGTTTTCCGGGAAACCCATCAACCAGAAATCTCCGAATTACAGAAAAGTCATCAGACTTCATTTTATCCAAATAATCCAAATTTTTAAAAAGAATTTCCTTTTTCTCTGTAATAATAAAACAGTACCTTGTACTTGATCCCAAATAAGATATAATTAATCCTTATTGGAAGCAAAACCAGTGTATTGGGGATTTTCTAGTATGACATAAAGATCCAAATTATGGAAAGACCCATTATCCAGGAATCCTGAGCATTCTGGATTACAGGTCCCATACCATTTAAATAATCAAAGTAGCTTTCAAGACAGTCTACATTTTTAATTAACAAATGCTTGGTTGCTTAGGTTAGACTGTGATCCCCAACCAGTAGCTCATGAGCAACATGTTGCTCTCCAACCCCTTGGATGTTGCTCCCAGTGGCCTCAATGTTGGTGCTTATTTTTGAATTCCAGGCTTGGAGGTAAGTTTTAGTTGTATAAAAACCAGATGTACTACCAAACAGAGCCTCAATATAGGTTGACAATCCACATAGGGGCTACCAAATGGCCAATCACAGCCCTTATTTGGCACCCCAAGAACATTTTTCATGCTAGTGTTGCTCCCCAACTCCTTTTACTTCTGAATGTTGCTCACGGGTTCAAAACGTTGGGGATCCCTGGGTTAGAGACCCTAGTAACTAGATACCTGAAGAGCGAAACAGTGATATCAATGACCAAACAAATCACACAAATTACAGATCACCTACGGACTATCTTGGAATGTCATAGTCCCAAGCACCATTCCTACAATCCCAAGGAAGCTGTTGGTTGACTTCTACCAGTATACAGGGATGGGAACCGTTATCTGGAAACCCCTTATCCAGAAATTTAAGGGAAGGCCATCTCCCATAGGCTCCATTTTAATCAAATAATTCAAAATTATTTCCTTTTTCTCTTTAATAATAAAACAGTACCTTGTACTTGATACAAACTAAGATATAACTAATCCTTATTGGAAGTAAACCTATGGGGTTTAATTAATGTTTCAATTATTTTTTTAGTAGGCTTAATGTATGGAGAATTACTGCAAGACCTCATAACCAGAAAACCCCAGGTCCCAAGCATTCTGGATAATAGGTCCCATACAGTATCTGTATAACATGAGTGCATTTGTTTATTAGGACTGGCCAAACACATTTCTGGCAACAAATGTTATATAATGTGGATACAAGTTTGCATATACATTTCCTGTTCTATTTAACCCCCTGAATGCCATAAATCATAAACACTCCAGCATTAGCTGTCAGCACATACATTTTACATCTCTTTGTTGTCCCAACAGGCAAGGGTTTAAATTAATGTATATTTATATAATGTTTATTATACATATTTAAAGTCTGGGTTGTCATCAGTAACTATAGGGCCCCATACTAAGTCAGCAGGGCACCTGCCTCTGGGGGTCTCAAATATTAGCCCAGTGGTCACATGAGCACACTAGGTAGTGGGCCAAATAAATAATAAATGAATGAATGAATGAATGAATGAATGAATAAATAAATAAATAAATAAAAAAAGGCCCTCAAAGGCACATCTACTCCTGGGATCTGCCCTGGTCCGTCCTCATTTATCCCCAAAGCTCCTCCCACAATCCAACCAAATCCCACCCACTCTTGTGAAATGTAAAACATTTTATATTTTGGGGCCCCAACGATTTGCGGTGCTTAAAGATAAAGTATGTATTTTATTATTTGGCTCACAAGTTAATACTTTCAAGTACAATTTAGATCTGTAACCTGGAGTTCTCCAGATTTTGATGAACTGCAACTCCCAGAATTTCATGACAGCCAAAATCTCAGTTACTCTTTAAAATTCACTATAATGACCCTAAAGCAATGCTTAAAAGAGCTCTCCACCAGAAACTTGTTTTTTTTTTTTGTTTTTTTTTGGGTTTTTTTATTTGTAAAATAAGACAATGTAATTCTAAGCACCTTTCCAAAACATATCCATTAAACATATCCAATGATTTTAAAGCAATTTCTAAATGCAATTGCCAATGAAGGATTATCTGTCTGTGTCTTGTTCTGTTCTGTGGGCCTGATTCTAGGAAACCATGTAGCAGAAGTCAGTCTGGCTCTATGTTTGTTGGCCAGTTGCTTGTGCAATATTGCTTCGGAGTCAGAGCCAGCAGTGCAGAGACTATAAACTACCAGATACTGCTTTTGTAACTATTACATTATTGAATAAACTTAAAACCAATGAAAATGTTTAAGTTATACACACACATTTCTGGGAGTTTTAGGTTTATTCCCTAATTTAATATAAAATGGCATGAAGTTATATAAATATATTCTTCAGTGCAAAAAACAGTTTTGTGGTGTAGGATCCCCTTTAAAGCTAGTCATATGTTTACAGATGTTTTTTCCTTCTCATTAAACCTTAGGAAGTGGTTACACACCTCTCCATTAAATTCCATTTGCACCATATTCAGTATGTTACCCATAAAATGACCCCCCTTACCAGTGTCAGACTGGGAAACCAGGGGCCCACCAAAAGACCTTAGATCAGGGGCCACTCTCAGCACTATTATAATTCCTCTCCTCATGCAACCTCTATTCTGCTAGTCTATATTCTTTACATGGTATAATCTCTTATTCAATCTATTTAGCCTCTTTGTTCTCATAGAAATAGGGAATGACCATGAAATAGGCCAAATG
The DNA here is from genome assembly GCF_017654675.1 of Xenopus laevis. Lineage (NCBI taxonomy): Eukaryota > Metazoa > Chordata > Amphibia > Anura > Pipidae > Xenopus > Xenopus laevis. The sequence goes on along the minus strand of NC_054385.1, from coordinate 38,709,220 downwards.
TTTTGAAGCAGGAGGGCCCACTGACACCTGGGCCCACCGGGAGTTTTACTGGTATCCCTGTGGGCCAGTCCAACACTGCCCCTTACCTGTGAGCACCGAATCTTTGGAAGTACCGATATGGGACCGGTTATCCAGAATGTTCGGGACCTGGGTTTTTCCGGATAAGGGGTCTTTCCATAATTTGGATCTCCATACCTTGAGTCTACTAGAATATCATGTAAACATTGATTAAACCCAATAGGACTGTTTTGCCTCCATTAAGGATTAATTATATCTTAATTGGGAAAAGGCAATGATTTTTTTTAAGTTGAATTAATTAGAATGGAGTCTATGGGAGGTGGCTTTCCCCTACTTCGAAACTTTCTGGATAACAGGTTTCTGGATAAGGGATCCCATACCTGTACTGTATACACTTATGAGGTGTGACAGGGAATGACTGCTTGACCCCTCCAACCTACAAATGTGGGTGCACCTCTCCAGATCACTAGAGATACACTTCATCTTGGGCAAGAATCTGTGTGTTCAGCCAATCTTTCTATGAATGCATTGTTTTCTAACACATCCATCATCATTAAAGGATCAGTAAACCAAACAAAGTGTTCGGTATGCCTGTTTTCTGCTCCCCTGTACAGGGGAATAGGATCTATTATCTGGAATGCTTGGGGCCTGTGAAGATTATTATTCCATAACCCGGATCACCATAACGTATATATAAATATAAATGTATTAAAAACACATTTGTCAGCAATGTGAATGTAGGCCGCTTAATTACCATAAAGTAAAAGGTACTGTAAGAAACTGTTTGTTCAATTAGGATCCCATGGAAAATGGCATTGCCCTACTCTGAAGCTTAAATATTGGATCATGGGTTTCCAGAGAACAGATCCCTTATATGTACTAGAAATACTTGCTTGAGAAGCTCTAGTATAGTTTCTATAGACAAGATAATATCTGTGCAGCCATGGGGGGTGTAGGACCCAGAGTCATATAGTGGATAACAGATAAGAATACAATGGTTTTAGCCATAAAGTGGAGATGCGCAGAGTGAAAATATCTCTTCTGATGTAAAGCATGACTGTTGACGCAAAGCTTTATTTTATATATGATGAAATAATATATCTTCCCAGCACCTGAAAACCAGTATTTGGCATTCTGTTACTGTTCTTTAAAAATGACCTCTTTATCAACATATTCTGCCCACTCTCACAGCTACAAATAATCCCAGTGCATGTGCCCCATCACAACCAGAAAGAGGAGGTGCAAGTCACACAGAGCACACGTTACATGTGAGCAAGGAACACGCCACACGCTCGCACCTCGGTGTAAATCTGGGACACCGGCTGCCACGTTTCGGTGGATGAAATGAGTTACATAACTGGGAGGGACGGGGCCAGAGTGATAAGTTTGATTTGCCAAGAGCATTTAGCAAATGTGTGAGGTGAACAGAAGCATGGCACGGAGAGGAATAAAAGAGAGAGGATGAGAGGAGGGTAAGGGAGAGGGGTTCGGAGGGGAGGAATGGGAGCCAAGCTGCACAAACAGTGCTTTGATTAGAAGGCCATTCACAAAATGTAACCTCCTACTGCAAAATACTAAAGAGGCAGCTTCATTTCCACTGCACCCCCTGTGCTGGCAGATAGGCCTGCAATCCATCCCAACAGAACAAGGGTCCCTCATTCAACATGGCACAGGGTGCTTTTAATATACACAGTGAATTCAAATGTTATCAGTGATCTAAAGGCCTGTGCACGTTGCCTGGGACAATTCTATCCATTGAAAGGATACCATATACATGGAATTGTTTTGTGGGCCACATGCGCATACAATACGGATTGGACTGGTCCAACATGCAGCTGGTGAGATACAGCACCCAGAATCCCTTGGCTGCCTCAGGCTGTCAGTGGATGCTGGAAAGTGTAGTTTCATGCCAGCTAGAAGGCTTGGGGGGGATACGAATAAGACAAGGACTTACCTAGTTGAAGGTATCCTCACATGCCAGGGGCTGGCTCTTGCTGCTTGTATGGAGGAGTGTTTGGGGTCAGCGCTCCTATCACTCTACTAGTAAAGTGCCCACTTTATCTTCTGGCTTTCTAGTGGCAGGCTCATTGGTTGGAAGCGGTGGAGGATGAATGGTTGTTACAGCCTCTCCAGCGATAAACCACTTAGTGTCCTCTGGATCAGGGAGTCCCTGTAGTATCTCAGTAGTGAGTGGGTGCCCAGCAAGTGTGCTGGCTCAATAGTACCCTAATCCAAGGTGGCTCAGTGCTGCTCAGGGCTGGCTCAGAGAATAGAGTGAGGTGGCTGAGTAAGTGGCTGCCCCTGTGCCCTGGATCAGTGAGCTCTTCCCCCTCCCTGTGCAGTGGGCAAGTAGTGGGAGCGAGAGAGAGAGCGAGAGAGAGAGAGGGAGCTGTGCTTGCAGCAGGTGGATGCTCCTCCCTGTCTCTGCTGCTCAGTGCGCTCCTCCTGCAGGATGCTGCATCCTCCCCAGCGCGCACAGCCCTTTGTGCAGCATCACTCAGCTCTCTGCATCTCCCGGGAGGATGGGGGGGATGGAGTTCAGGGGAAAAAAACACGCATTTCTCCCCCTTGATCCTCTTAGAGCTTCAGCATCCGCTTCCCCCCGCCGCTAATGTCTCTGTCCATCCCGGTATTGAGCTACAGGACCCGGGAGCGCGCAGCGACCTGCCATAAAGGGCGCGCACCCGGAACAGCGAGAGCGCGCGGAGGAGAGGGAGATCGCTGGGGGTGCACGCGCAGAAGGGACCATGAAGGGAAAACGGGGGGAGGAGGAGGAGGAGACGCCGAGATGTGGGAATGGAGGGAGACAATTGTACCATTAACCCCTTGATCGCACAAAGCGTGTGAACAGGCTTCAGTCTTAATATGAGCGACAAGTTGGAAGGGATTTCGGGAGCTGTGGTGTCCCTATGTCCCCTCTATGCACCGCGAAAGCCTGGCTGCAACGGTCATTGTTGGGTGGTCGCTGACCCCGCCATTTCAGCCCTCGATGCACCAGGGTGATGCTGGGAATAATCAAACCTATTAATGTATTAGGAGAAATTGGAGGCCCTTTACCTGCAGTCTTATAAGGGCCAGTGAATTCCCAACCCTGGACTAAAGCTACTGCCAAAATGAATATATATATATATATAAATATATACACACAGACACACTCAGAGGAGGCACATGCATTTTGTATTTCATACTGTGCGCACACTCTGACCTTTCTGATGAGAAATGTCAGGTCAGTTATTATATAACCCCACTTATTAATGGATATGGCTAGAACTGATATAACAGCCCATTCCCTTTCAATCCATTAAACAGCAGTGTACAAGTACCTATCCCACATCCAGTACATTGCACGCAGGCTTGCCAGGTCTCATTTTCAAAAACCAGCCAAAGGCACCTACAAAACCAGCCCACAACTAGCCAAGAGGTGCTTCAAATGTAGCCCAAAAATAGCACAATATGTGGGGTGAAAAAATCGTTTAAAAAACAAATGAATATATGTGAAAATACGCCTTTTTTGAAGTTTTCGCAAATTTATTTAGGCCATAAGGCCTAATACTTATACAATTACAATAAATATTGATAAATCGGCTCAACCTCTAGACATTTTGGTTTGCAGATTTTTGCCCCAAAATTGTCTGGAATTGAAGAAAGTCAGTAGAAAACGTGAGAATATTTAAGAGTGACAGGAGACTGGGGTACAGAGCCCAAAATCTGGTAACTCCAGACTTCTTCACAAGTCAGTCCCATTGCATGCTGGGTATTGTCGTCTTACATTAAACTTGGCAGTTGGCAAATTGTTAAATAAAAACTACATTACCCAACATGCATTGGGAGGCACAGGCTTGGCACATTAGGGAGGGCAAGAAAAAACTTTGGCTGGTTTCCAAAGTACAAACCAGCCAAAGGCCCAGAAAGTAGCCCAAATCTGTACCTTGGTTAGTTTGTACATTCAAAACCCGCCTGGGCTGTAAATTAGTAGCCCAATTTGGCTGGAAAACCACCAACCTGGCAACCCTGATTGCATGGGACTAGTGTATCCTCTGGGGTTGTGTCTGGGCAAGTGATTGGCTGCTTTCACTTAATAGTGTCCACATCCCAGTCACCAGTGTGAGCAGTCCCATAGGTTTCAATGTGATAAGTAACTGCACTAACTGGATGGGCCCTGTAGAGACAGGGGAAAGTCCCCAGCATGGGCACATGTTGTTTTCTATGGCATGTTCTGCAGCGCAGCAAACACAACATTATTTGTCACTATAAACACATTTATGTGCTGTATTGATTTTAATAAACCTGCATTTTTTCAGGCAATGGCATAAAGAATAAATGAGTTGGAAGGATCTCATCATACATACTAGTTAATGTCAGCTTTTATTTATGACAGAGACCAGACACACAGCTCCATCATTCATTCACTGCACTTACTGTGTCCTTTGCTTTCCCAGCCGTAAATTGTTGGTGCATTATAAAACAGATTATATCTTGTAAAATATAGGTATGGGACATGCTATGCTATCCAGAATGCTGGGGACCTGAGGTTTTCCAGCTAAGGGATCTTTCTGTAATTTGGAACTTCAGTCTGCTATAATTTCAACATTAAATATTAACATTTCAACATGAAATAAATCCAATAGGTTGTCTTTGCCTTTAATAAGGATTAAGTATATCTTCGTTGGGATCAAGTACAAGGTACTGCTCTGTTATTTCAAAATGTTGAATTATTTCATTATAATGGAGTCTATGGGAGACGACCTTCCCGTAAGTCAAAGCTTTTTGGATAACGGATCCTATACCGGTATATAGAAAATAATGTGTCCCCTCTGCTGTTAGAGCTGCCATCAATAACCATAGAACCCCATACTACTGCTTTAGCAGGGGACCCCAATTATTAGCCCTGGGTGATGGGTTTTGCCAACAAGTAAAATGGGGCCCTGTAAAAAAAATCCCTTGCTCTAGGGCCCCTGGATCACCCTAACCACTCTCAATTATAGCAAAAACTCCACCCATGTCTTCTGCTAATACACAAGTTTCAGTGAGTCCTAGGAGAGGCCTGGACTGGCAATCTGTGGGTTCTGGCAAATGCCAGAGAGGGTAGACAATCACTATTGGGCTGGTGGGGGGCTACTTGGACCTCTATGTACCTGTAATGCCAGGGCCTATTTTGAGTCCCAGTCCAGGTAGGGGCACAGATTATAACCAAAGACATTGCAAATTTTATCTTGATAAAAATAATTTTCTTTATCATTATGAAGGCAGCTGTGTGTTAATTTCTCTCTATGTTGTCCAAGACTGACATAGATAAGAATATACATTCAAACCCTGACTTACACCGTTAAACCATGATTTCATCTCAATTTAAATAAAAACTATTTGCCCTCTGTGAATTCTACTTTTCAAGAAATCAAGCAGTTTAAAATAGTAGCCATGAAATAGGCCGGCCACATGGAGAGTGCAATGCTATGGGTTAGAATAGATGATATGAAGATCTAGAAAGAAAGAAAGCAGAAACAAGAGTAACTAATGATAAAAGGAGAACAGGGCGATATAGGATTGTTATTGAAGGACCATGAGGTTTTACTTAAGTCTTGGATTTTTCCCGTTCCATATGAATCGTGATACCATAGATTTAAAAAAAAGAACGGGGTATAAAAATAGGGAGAACCTGAAAAAGATATAAAATTTTTGGTAAAAAAGACATTTTAATGGCTTGGATTCTCCCAAACCATGATAATTTTAATGGTCCCCAATTCTTAAGTAATTTTTGATGTGAGTTCCTTAGCGGTAGCACTATTCTAATTTTACTTGGCTCTTTATTTTATTGTTTAATTTCCACCTAAATAATGTCAAATGCAAAAATGACATTCTTTTTTAAAAGGCCATAGCAGAATTCAACCTGCTTCTGGTAGTAAAGTGATGTTTCTAAAACCCTCCCATTTTCATTTCTCTGTTATTTAACATAGTGCGACTAGAGTGCAAATGGTTCATTGGCAGTAGTATCAGATCAGTAGGTATGAAGTTGTTTAGATTCATAGAGCTAGAATAAATATATTACACAGTCCAACAGCCTGCTCTTTATACACTCTGAATCCTTATGGGAAGATCCTTATGCATTAAAGAGGATCAAAACATTGTTGCTCAACCATACGTAATCCAAATGTTGCTGCACTACAAATCCCAATATACTGTAACACGTTATTAATAGTTAAAGCATACTGGGAGCTGTAGTCCCAGGCTGCAATTCATATGATTCTGACCCAATGAATGGAAGACAATCATCCAATGAGAATTGCACCACTCCTATTGTTGAATCCTCTTGTACACGTATAGGATCAGTTATCCGGAAACCCGTTATCCATAAAGCTCTGAATTACGGAACGGCCGTCTCCCGTAGACTCCATTATAATTGAATAATTCAAATTTTTAAAATTGATTTCCTTTTTCGCTGTAAAAATAACAGTAGCTTGTACTTGATCCCAACTAAGATATAATTACTCCTTATTGGAAGCAAAACCAGCCTATTGGGTTTATTTAATGTTTAAATAATTTTTTTAGTAGACTTAAGGTATGGAGGTCCAAATTACAGAAAGAACCCCTTATCTGAAAAACCCCAGGTCCCGAGCATTCTGGATAACAGGTCCCATACCAGTAATAAAAGCCCAACCAGAGAGCAGGGGTTACAGTTGGGCAGTTTTGCATGCATTTTCTTGCACCTTCTCCTATTATAAGAAGCAGTTCAATACTGGCCAGTCTCACTTAATATTTTTGAACAGGTTATGCACTGTTCAATTAAGTCCCATTAGAAGGCTTTATAATCCTGTGAATGTGCAAACCATATTAAAGCCATTGAATTTCTGGGAATAGCTGCTGCCTGACCATTCACTTCAATTCAATAGAGCTTTTTGTTTTTCTTTTCTTTTTTTTTTTTTAAAGATTTTTGTTAACTGACTGAAAAGCCTGCTAACAATTGTGCCCCCCCCCCCCCAGGCTTATGACTAGCCATCAGAAATGGTAATTTCCAATGATTCTGCATAGAAAATAAGGACTCATCATTGCAATGTACACATGCATGAAATTTGCAAATAAACAACAAAAATTAAAAAGGTTAAAAACAATGGTAAGGGATCCCCAATATAATAACCCCCTCCCCCCCAAAGAAAACTTATATTTCACAAGGATGGTGCAAACATTCCAATAAGTGAGTAGCACATTAGAAGCCTGTTTATCTGGAGTGATGTTAATTGTAACCTTGACTATAAATTCACACAAATCAAACAAAATGAACTGAACGGAGGATTTTTGTTTCCGGCTAGTTCTGTGCATGTAACAAGCAACATGAGTCAGTGAGAGCCCTGCCAGCACCTAACGGAGGAGCAGAGTGTTGCAAGGAAATAAATGGCAGCTGCTTCCTAGCAATAGGCAAATACAATTCAGGGTATAACTAATTAAATAAAGGCAGAGGATTAGGCTAGGAATGCTGAACCTTATGTTAAGTGCTTACACTGTACCTGCTCACAGATGTAACAGCTTTATGAAAGTTAAAGGGGACGTATGCCTTCCCTAAAACTGACTCTATTGTTCCCCTAGCCCTCTAACGTAGCTATCCCAAACTTAATTACTAATGCATGCAAATTCCCGATTGGAAACTCATCCTTACCATCTCTCATTGTGACTTTATATACTCAATTTCACTGTGCAGTTTTGCACGTCAATATTATACTATAATCAAACTTCAGAAGGCTGGATACATTATTAGCTTTCAAAACTAGAACAAAAAAATGTTTGCTGTGTTGCTTTAACCCTTATTAATAATTTGGTGAATGCTGTTGTTTCATAGCATTTACATAGTTACGTGGTTAAGTTGCAAAATACCAAAGTCCATCAAGTTCTACCCCTCAAAATGAAACCCAACACCCATACATTCACACACTCACACCAACCCCACCATACACTCAGATAAACTATATATACACAGGTATGGCATCTGTTATCCAGAAACCCATTATCCAGAAAGCTCCAAATTACACAAAGCCCGGCTCCCATAGAAAAAATGTCATTTATTTTCTTTTTCTTTTTCTCTGTAATAATAAAACAGTAGCTTGTACTTGATCTCAACTAAGAAATAATTAATCCTTATTGGAAGCAAAACCAGCCTATTGGGTTTATTTAATGTTTACATGATTTTCTAGTAGACTTGAGGTATGAAGATCCAAATTGTGGAAAGATCTGTTATCTGGAAAACTCCAGGTCCCAAGCAGTCTGGATAACAGGTCCCATACCTGTACCAATATCTATACACTATACATGATGTTCCCTGAGGGTTGTGCACCACATGAAGGCTTACCTAAAAGCCACCGATAATACAAAGAATTGAATTCCTTTAGGGAGCTAGTTCATTGCCAGATTCAGGGCGATTTAGTCGCCTCTTCTGCTGGCCGACAATCTCCCCGAACTGCCTTCCGCCTGCTATAATCACAGAACGCCAGCGTCAATGCACTAGTGGCTCTTCAATTTCCGAAGTTGCCTCACGAGGAAACTTCGGGCGACTTCGGAAATCAAATCACCACAAGTTCATTGGTGTTTTCTCATTATAGCAAGGGGAAGGCAGTTCGGGGAGATCGTCGCCCCGCAGCAGAGGTGATTAGTCGCCAGGCGACTAAATCTCCCTGAATCTGCCCATGTGCTAGCTCCCTTAAAGACGAATGTTTACAACATGGAACAGTAGTGATAACCCCTATGAAAAAATGGCACTCCTGGAAAAATCACAAACACAACAAGCCCTGCATTCAAGGGTCCATTGAGAAGAACCATTATCCTAACCGTTATCCTACAGAAGCCTGAAGAATAACCAAAAAATGCTATGGAAATTCAATAACTCTATCCTCACAGACCTGGAAAAGTTGACAGCTGCAGATTTCAAAATGATAAATAACTTTAACTATGATCGGTACAAGAGCAAGTTTTATAAATATATGATGAAGGGAGTAGCCCCAGGGCTGGCATATATTTTTCATTCAAGCATACACTCAACCCCCCGCAGTGTTCAGGATGTTTACACCAATTACATACTCAAATACAGAGGAGCCAGCAGCACCCAACATCCTTCAGGGAAACATATTATACCAACACCAATAAATAAATAAGGTGTTTACATTGGAAGTCGTAATTATTTTGTGTATAGGGCCAACATATTCTGCAGCACTTTACAGAGATTATTCATCATTCACACCCGTCTCTGTCCCAGTGGAGCTTACAATCTAATGTCTCTATCACAATATTGATCAAGAGCTTGCTTGTATGCATTTGGAATAAGAGCTGTAACAGGAGCACCCATAGGAATCCCACACTCTATAGTGGTCCTATATATTCAATAGCAATGGTGCTCAACCCCAATCTTGTTGGGGTGCAACTTCCAGCATTTTCCAACATATGATTACGATCACTACAAAATAAAAATGAATCCCTGCCAGCTCCATGTCAGCACTCATTGGGTTTAGCTTTGCCCCACTACTTCCAGGATCCTCCCAAAACAATGGCAAAACTAAAGAAGGAGCAAGAGCTCATCCATTTACAAGGATTGCCTGTACCCTTGGGAATTAATACTCAGGGCCAACAAGGGTAGGTAGGGTAACCACCTTACACATTTAATACCCAACACATATTGAATCCACACCTTGCATGGCTAGTTAGCAATTAATTGAGATGCATGGCTGCACATAAATCAGTTCAGTCAGCAGCATGCATCTCAATTAATTGCTAACTAGCCTTGTAATTAATATGTAGTCTGTATTAAAGTGGTAAGGTAGCAACCCTAGGTGTAGGTGACTGGGGAGGCCCAGGGATCCCAACCTGTCTCCAAACCTTTAAAAGACCAACACCTTTACACTTCCAATTATTGTGTCTTGTTTTTGTCCTTTTTGCATCTACTCCCATTAGAATAGAACATTCATTTTGCTTTGGGAAATCATTGAGCATGTCAGTAAGGTGTGGTAGGGACTGGTTTTGATCCATAGGATACATTACCTTAGTGCTTCTTCTCTGTATCAGGTAGGGCACTGTTTTGCTATGGCTGATACCACTTGTTTGTCCTTGATCCTAGTAATGCATGTTTCATCTGCCCAGGTCAGTTAGGTGGATCTAGTCCCATTCTTGCATCTGTATAGAATGTTGTCTGTGGCTCATGGCCTTCTTTGTTTTGATTTTAGGGGTTGGCGTAAACTGCCTCCTTTTCCAAGGCTTAGGTTAAAAGAAAAACCTGGTAGCTTAGGGATCCAATTTGTGAAGACTTTGGTTGTACCCAGGTGATTCCTGAAAGCCTTCAGCTGTAGGTAATGGAAAGTTCTCACTCCCAGCATCCTTCCTTCGTAGGTCAGAATTGAGCTCTAGGAGCTGTGCATAGGGTACTTTGTGTTACAATTATGTTCTTATTTATCAGAGAAATGTATATTTTATACATTTCAGTGATTCTATGCATGGATTCCAGAAGAGATATGGTGTCAGCAGGCAAGTAAATGTATGGATTTCACTCTGCAGTGATTTTAGGGCTCAAATATATCAGCCAAGCTGGATATATCTACAGTACCCTTGCATCAATAGACTTGCTTAAATGGAATAGCTAAGCTGCATATTTTAAGTAATACACCGGCTTAAATGCAACAGCCGAGCTGTATATATGTGTTTATACACTTCACAGATTCAAGGTTATATGCTGGCTTCAAAGCAAGAAGAGGCAAAGGTAATTTACAGTTTACAGTCATGGCTCCACAGCCTGATAATATGTATGTTTAATTCAAAGCCAAACTGAATACTGAGTCCTGTCACTGGTCTGCTGGGGTCTGGCTATAAGGTTATTTACTTAAATAATTATCTGAACATTACCATGGCCCAGGGCAGATACTCTCATTGTTATGCTCCAAGCCTCACAGTACAGGTATGGGACTTGTTAACCAGAGTACTCAGGACTTGGGGTTTTCCGGATAAGGGATCTTTCTGTAATTGGATCTTCATACCTTAAGTCATCCATACAATCATGGAAACATTAAATAAACTCTATAGGCTGGTTTTGCTTCCATTAAGGATTAATTATATCTTAGTTTGGGTCAAGTACAAGGTACTGTTTTATTATTTCAGAGAAAAAGGACATAATTTTTTAAAATTTGGATTTTTTTTTTTTGGATAAAATGGAGTCTATGTGAGCTGGCCTTTCTGTAATTTGGCGCTTTCTGAATAACGAGTTACCGGATAAAGGATCCCATACCTGTATAATACTATAGTGAACAGTTTGCATGTAAACCATGGGTTATACATTGTGCAGGACACTATAGGTTAGGGCCAACTGTGTTTTCTTGCAGTGATTGCTGATCTTCATTTTTTATATTTTCTTAAAAGGGGGGGTCACTGACACTAGTAGCTAAAAAACTGTGCCTACGAGACTACAATTTTGTTATTGCTACTTTTTATTTCTTATCTTTCTATTCTGTCCCCACATAACTCATATTCCAGTCTCTCAATCCATTGCTTGGTTGCGATGGTGAATTAGATCCTAGCAACCAGATTGCCTAAATTCCAAACTGGTGAACAAAAAGCTAAATAATTAAAAATACACAAAAATATAAAATGAAGACCAATTGCAAATTGTCTCAGAATATCGCTCTCTACATCATACTAACAGGTGAAGGTGTAAGGTGAACAACCTTTAAATTCTGGTGCTAATTGTGCTGGTTTTTTTGGAGCTGCCATGAAATGTGAATTGGAATGTATTACTAATCAGCCTTCTATAGTGATTTTTATATTCTATATACACAGTATATTGTGAGTCAGTTTCTAACCTCTGTGCAGTGAATCAGCAGAAAATAAGGTGGGGAGCTACTGGGGGTATATTCAGAGCCACAGATCTTCAATGCTAAAGGGTTGTGGTTGCCCTGGGCTGGTTCAAACCCCCCAAAATAAATAGTAAATAAATATATATATTTGGTGTGTTTCACTTTGTATTATTTAACCTTGAAAAAGGCCCCAAGCAGGTGCAGAAACGTTGGTGCAATTTATGAAAAAAAAGAACTCTGAGCAATACGGACATTTGACCACCTTCATATTCATATACTGTCGTTAAAGTCTCTTAGTTCTGCAAAGGAGGGCAATGGGCTGCTGTGTTTACAAACACTAGTAATTACATATGGTATTAGGTAGCATTTTTTTCTGAATTTCAGCAACAGTAGGAGGAGGTGAAGTATATGTCACCCAAATTCCACAGGGCCTCAGTCATGTGGGCATATTTGTAGGCTATAGAAATGTGAGGTGCTCAGACTGTTAGTTGGTGGGTGTGGAGCGCAATTGATTAGACTCACCATGTGGGTGGCTCATCCGCTAGAGTCCTGCAGCGGGTCAGGTACCTGCGGGTTACACGCAGAAAAAGCAGGCACCCTGCGGAATCAGGGGAGAATTTTCAGGTGTGGGTATACCCGCGGGTCTGCGGGTCGTGGGTCTCATCTAAATTTCTTATCTTATGTAATATTGTCTATATTTTACTCCTTTTAAAGTTTTACAAAACGTGTTTCTATCCCCACCCACTTTTGATGACGTCACTTCTGGTTTGCAGCTCCATCACTTCCTGTTGGATGGTGGTCGGCGGGTTTCAGGTAAGGCAGGTGCGGGTCCGGTTTGGGTAGTGGATCAAAGTGGGTAAATATGAGGGTTGCAGTTTGGGTCCAGTCCGGGTTTTCGAAATTAGTTCCACACAGGACTCTTATCAACCCACCTATTATATACCCTGTGTCTGTAATGGTTATGTCTGTAGTGGGCCAATGCTCTGGTTTGCTGCACCAGTCTGGGTTACTACAGCAGATTCGCCATGCCTCCATCTTCTTCATACAGCTGCGCATGCTCAGTAGAGTGAACAGCTGAATGACATGGTGCTCATACAGAAGTACCCCAGACTGATTCATTCTTTGGCCCGGGGTAGCCTGAAAGCAATTACAATCATGGGGCAACTTTTGGCACCCCCCAGTAATTATAACTTCTTCCTTCTCCTTTAAAGGAAAACCAAACCCTAAAGTTAAAAAAAAACATACCGCCTACCCTACATAGACCCCCCTCCCTCCCTCCTCTCATCATGTTTAACGCTATTTATGCTGGGGAATGCCAAGTATAGACTACCAACATTTATAGGGGTCTGCCAGGCAGGCCCGGACTGGCAATCTGTGGGTTCTGGCAAATGCCAGAGGGGCTACTATAAGGTGCCATAGAAAGTCACTATTTAGTGGGCTAGTAGGGGCTGTTTGGGCCTCTGTGTGGGCTGTTTGGGCTTCTGTGTACCTGCAATGCCAGGGCCTATTTTAATTCTCAGTCTGGACCTGCTGCTAGGTATAGTCCAACATACAGCTGTAGGGGCCCTGTGTCTTGAGATCTGATTTTTAATACTCTAAGTCATAAGGGAGCTTTTGTCCTTGGATCCAGCATCTAAAGAACCCTTTATGGAGGGAAAAACATAGATTAATATTAAGTAACTATGATTAACACATATATAAAGCATCAACATAACCTTTAGTGCTGGGCAATAGAAGCACTGACATAACTATAGAGGAAGCAGAGCCGGGGTCTATTATTGTAAAGAAATCTCCTTTGTTAGAAATCCTAGCTTTATGTATGTCCTGTATTTGCATAAAGAAATATTCCAGCAGTGTGCCACAGACCATAAAGTCATGATGGTTTATACTAAGAATCCATGAGAACATAATGGGTTTATTATGCAATGGAAGGGAGTCACATGACAAAAATCCCATAAAGGTCAGGTCTGTGACAATACAGAACAATATCTATAACCTGAAGGCTCGGTACATCTGCCAAGGCACAGAGTGAAAGGTCACGTAAAGCCCAGTGACAAGGCACAAGCCCCGGTGTCAATCAGTAGCTCCCCAGGGAGATATTCGTAGGCATCAAAACACATTCAGAGCATGTTTCACCCATTTACTCCCACACGTGGCAGCGATGCATTGCCGAGCAGCTGGAGAAGTGGATATGAAAACATTTGTGTGACAATTATCAATGTCTTTATTACTAAAGTAACAACCTTGTCAGTAGCTCGACAAGAATGACAGCCAACGGGGAGGGATATCCAGAATCTCCCTAGGCTGTACCATTATCTCTGGCTGACTCCATTAAAATCTATTCATAGCCTTGAACTGGATGCTTTAGAGAAAATATAGCTAAATAACACTTTCTTTGTACTGTAAGAAATATCTTGTAATTAATAATTGCTTTTAGTTTCTTACTCTTTGCTGAATTTAGGTAATTGAAACCCATACATTGTTTATTTAGGGTGTCATACCCAAGGAATGGATTGCAGTCACTAAGGATGCTAAGAATACTTTGGGGCAAATTAACTAAAGGGCGAAGTGACTAACGCTGGCGTAACGGTCGCTGGCACAACTTTTGCTAGTAAAGGAGATAGACTCTAGCGGTATTTAATTTACTAACGCCAGTCGAATTTGTGATCTGGTGATTGGACATAACTACGCAAATTCACAAAGATGCGTATTTTACTGAAGGTTACCTCTTGCGCCAGATTTGCCTTTGCAAATAGAGTAGATAGGAGTTCCTCAAAAAATAGTTGAAAAAGTCCCAAAAAACGCTAGCGTCTTTTTCTTTTTTCAGGGTGATAGGCTTCAAAAGAGCGTAAATTATTTTTGGGGTAACCGGCTTCCCCCCTATATTTCCTAACATATGGCACATAAACTATACACTGGGCACATGTGTAGGGCAATATAACAACTCTATTTTATTTTATTAAGGTTTCCCGGGCTTGTGTAGTGTAATGCATTTGCTGCAACATATACGTCCATTCAACTTGAACTTCCCGTCGTATGCAAATTAGCCAATGCTAGCGCAACTACGCTTCACTTGGCGCAGTAATGCTTGCACCACTTCGCCAGCATTCGACGCCCTGGACGCAACTTCGTATTTTAGTGAATTAGCGTTGTCCTGGCGAATCTACACCTGGCGAAGTGTTGCGCTGCGGGGGAATCCATAGCTGGCAAATTTTCGGAGGTTAGTAAATTTGCCACCTTAAGGTGGCCATATACAGGCCGATAAAAGCTGCCGACAGACCGAGTGGGCAGCTTATTGGCCTGTGTATGGGGCTTCTCCGATGGAGATCTGGCCGAAAGTCCAGAAAGTCGATCGGATGGGACAAAAAATCTGGTCGGATCGCGGCCGCATCTGTTCGTTGATGCAGTCCGACCGCCCGTTCCCATTCGTTAGGATCCAATCGTTGGGCCCTAGGGCCAACGATCGGATCAGCCCGATATTGCCCACCTCAAGGTGGGCATATCGGAGAGAGATCCGCACGTATGGCGACATTGCCAAACGAGCGTATCTCTCCGTGTATGGCCACCTTTATATTGCAGTACAGGTATGGGATCTGTTATCTGCAAACCCGTTATCCTGAAAGCTCCAAATTTCATATCTGCCCCTTTATGGGCTAATACTCCTCATCCCAAGTGAGTGCAACATTGGTAGGGCAAGCAGGTGGATTTTGCAAGTTGCAGTTCAGAGGCATCTGGAACGCTGAAGGTTGCCAAATCCCTGGTTTACAGCATATACCATCAATCTGATCTGCCTTGTTGTGTTGAATTTTCAGGCTCCCTGTGGCTATTGCTTTGTGAGAAAAATGTGCTTTGTGGCTCATGGATATTGTCCAGTGTACAGTCTCCTTTATGACTGTATTGATTCTGGACTGGGCATAGTTACCACCTGCCCTTATTTACAAGGCACAGTGTCTGGTTTTTGACTCTGTCCCTGGTCTTTAGAACTGCACAAAAGAAATCCAGTGACCTTTTAACGAGAAATCAGTTCTGGCCACTGGCGTAACTACCTATACAGCAGACCTCGTGGCCATGGAGGGGCCCTGGCAACAGGGGGCATGGACCTCAGGGGCATATACCCCTGACCCATCTTTTACCTTTAAAATAGCATTGCAGCGCGGTCCCTGGATATGAGCAGGTCGAGGGGGGGGTAAGGGAAAGAGAACTGTTTGCGCCAGGCCCCCTCAGTAGATTTTTTTGGCAGGGGGGTGCCCAATATTACGAAGTTACACCACTGGAAAAGATCCACAATATACACCTCTGTTAATACTACAATTAGAGACAGATTTATCAAGGTTCGAATTTATGTGAGTTTTTATTAACTCGATCGACTTAAATTCGATTTTCTTCTAAATTCGGATAATTTTATTCTTTCTCAGTATTAAAAATTATATTGCTCTTAATTAGCCTGGTACACAGAATTGTATAATACTCCATATATTTTCCATAATAGCAGGGCTTCAGATAGCAATACTGTATACAAGCCTGAGTCCATAGATCCAATTGAAGCCAGTAAACAACTGAGTTCCAAGAACTGTGTTTGTCAGTCAGGGTCACCAACAGATCAGAGAGCTCTAGGGTTATGAGTCTTCACCCATTTGTGCTGCCTCCAGCAACTGATCTATTTTCCCAGCGGGTTACTGAACCAGAGGGAGATGTTGATTCTCAGTATAGAAAGGAAGCAGCATAATAGGAAATTGTGCAAGGAAATAGCAGATAATGCAGTGTTATTCTTCTGAACTGCAGTCGTGATCAGGTTACTTAGAGGTTAAAATGGAACAGATATGGGTAAAGCCGAGATGAAAAAAAAAATAGCTTTGAAGCATTATTCATTGCCAGCTGCTACAGGGTCTAATAAAACCTTAGCAAGAGGCGATTCACGGGGCATAAACTGAATTTGCCTTTGTATATATTATAGGTTGGACCACACTGGTGCATGTTTGTGCCAGATATTTAATTCAAGTGAAGAGGGGAACTGTTAAAAGTCACAAAGCTAGCATTACTTATAACAATGAATGAACTAAGTCACAGTTAGAAAACAGGAGGCCTATGGGCTGAATTGTGTCCTTCAAGTACTATAGCTACAGGCTTTCTTAGGGCAGAGACACATGAGGAGATCTGTCTGCGCTACATTCACTTAACATAGAGAGATCTCTATGTATAGTATCATTTTAATAGCATCTGCACACAAGGGCGCAAAAGATAACTGGCCCCTAGATGAAAGATGAAAGGAGAAGGACAGATTTCCCCTTTAGGAAGGTTACATTGGTATCTATGGGCTAATATAGAGACAGTTTTGCAAACGATTATGCAGCTATGTATCTGTTGTTAATGATTATCAAATAAGGGCATTCTGCTCCTTTTTGAAGAAGACATAGTTAAGGGCTCTTCACTCACGGGCAGTTTTTCCTGCGCTCCCGTGTTGCGCTTTCTTCTGTTCAGCTGCAGGGGTGTATGCACTCAATTGTAGTGAAGGAGTGGTGCTCATACAGACGCGTGTAGGCGCCAAACGCAGGTGGGACATGGCATTTTGCATTTCATCTGCGTTCGGCACTTCATGCGTCTGTGTGAGTACCCCCCCCCTCACTATAATTGAGTGCGTATACTCCTGCGCTCCCCTGCGGCCTTAAGGTGATGATGAATGCAGGAGGAACCATTTTTCTTAGGAGTAGTATTATTTAGCAAAACTGATCAGCAATAATTGTTGTGGTATGTGCTGCCTTATTAGCTTACATTAATAGAAGAGAGAGAGCAACATTGAGAATGGAATGTAGTTCATAGGCTGTGACTTTCCGGTTAGTATGTGAATGAGGGTGTCACTGATTAGGGGAAACAGAGCAAATTTCATTGAGTCAGTAACATGACTTGGGGTACAAAAAAAATGAATAAGGATCTAGATCTAGACAGAATAGGGCACAAGCAAATTCCTATTTGTTTATAAAGGGTGCTTTATGCCAAAGAAGTTATCTCATAATTAGAGATGCACCGAATCCAGGATTCGGTTCAGGATTTGGCCTTTTTCAGCAGGATTCGGATTCGGCCAAATCCTTCTGCCGGCCGAACCGAATCCTAATTTACATATGCAAATTAGGGTTCGGATTCGGTATTTAGCTGAATCTTTCGCGAAGGATTCAGGGGTTCGGCCGAATCCAAAATAGTGGATTCGGTGCATTCCTACTCATAATAGTTATCAGTAAAATTAGCATACTAAAAATTTAGACTGCCACTTAATGTCACCAAAGACAACAATGAATGTATCCAAACAGATATTTAGCACACAGAGTGTTGAGACAGTGATTGGGGTAAACAGCAATATAATGTAGATGGCAGGCAGGCAGCAAGGAGTCAGAAACTTAGAATAGAATTCTGTCAAAGGCTGGAGAGGCAGCAAATAAATCAACAAGAGTTTATGGGGCAAATTCACTAACTCCGGAAATTCGGCTTCGCTCGCATTGCCACACTTAGCCAGGCGAAAATTCGCCAGGACAACGCTAATTCATTAAAATGGGAAGTTGCATCTAGAGCACCGATTGATGGCAAGCAAAGCGAAGTTGCGCTAGCGTTGGTTAATTTGCATACTGCGGGACGTTAAATTTCAATGGACTTATATGTTGCAGCAAATATATTACACTACACAAGCCAAGGGAACCTTAATAACATAAAATAAAGTTGTGTGCCAAATGTAAGGAAATGTAGGGGGGAAGCCTGGTACCCTAAAAAAACTGAAAAGTCACCAGGGTTTTTTGGGACTTTTTTTTTGAGGAACTCCTATCTACTCTATTGAACTTCGCCTGGTCTGAGGTGGCGAAGGCAAGTCTGGTGCAAGAGGTTACGTTCATTAAAATACGCATCTTAGTGAATTTGCGTAGTTACGTCCATTTGCCAGAGCGAAAATTTGCCTGGCGTTAGAGTGTGAAGTAGCGCTACAGTCTGTCTCCTTCTGTGGAGAATTTACAACAGCGCTCCTGAGTAAATCGGCGAAGTCCTGAGATGACGTCAAGCTGGCAAATTTTCGCCCCCTTTAGAAAATTTGCCCCTATGTCACTCTGTCGCCTCTACATCCAGTGAGTAACCACCAGCACACCCTGGCCTCTTATGCAGAACTGGTCTGGAGCACATTACGAGGGAACTGCACCCTCCAAATTGTACTGAAAACAGGAACTACCTGCACACAAGACTCCAGGCAAGCGGGGGAGAACCCCTGCGTGTTTATAAAATTGTACTCCAATAAACACTTCAATAAACAGGCAGAGGTCTTCCCCGCTTGCATGGAGTCTTGTGTGCAGGTAATTCCTGATGCCACATGCAGTGCCATTTGCCCTTTGCCATATCTTTAAGTGGCAAGTTTCTGTTTTAATCCACTTATAGTATGAAACCATTTTCTACACTAGTAAATCTTCATTCCATTGGGTGCACTGGAGGAATGCGTGCAAGGGCTGCATTGGTTCTGTTGCCTCAGTAGACAGTGGGCCTAGAAGCACCCCTTGCTAAAATTGTTTGGGGTACTACATTTACATAAGACTATAAGGGACGTGCTGACAGACAGAGACGGGCATTTTTGCCCTTGTGTACTTCTAGCTAAAATAAAAAATTGAACAGAGCAATGTTTGGGCAGACAGCAAATAATGTGAGGTCTTAAAGACATGAAGGGAGGGGCAGCAAAGCATAAAATCAGGGGCTCACCCCAGGCCGCAGTCCCCCTCATATTTTGTGATGCAGCATAGTGCTCTCTGCACTAAATGGAAATTTGGCTAAGAAAGTTACCAGAGGCAGCTTTTTGCTGCCCGTGATACCCTGCTGCACTGTGCCTGAGGCAATGCTCTCACCTTGCTTCATGGAAGAGCGGCCCTGCATAAAACATGACAAAGTTGGGCCAGGCAGCAAAGGATTAGGAGTTCAAAGGAAGGTTTTAAAAGAAATCAGAATCAGGGCAGGCATGAAAGCATAGAAATTCAGTCAAATAAACGGTGGGGGGAAAAAGCTTATGTCTCTTCTGTTTAGAGGTTAAAAAAAATGAACTTCAGGTGAATTTAGATTATATTATGTGGCATCATCTACAAAAATACGGTGCTTTTTCACTGTTAAGCGTTTCTAGCATTCAAGTTACAGGTTCAAAATATTTAGATGAAATAAAACCATTCTGCTGATTTTAATTGCATTCGAGTGAAATACAGCCTTACCCTGTAACAGTTTAATTTTGCCCTGTTCCATGCGCTATTTTTTATAGCACTATATACACTTCAATGCACAGACCCTCGTAAGAATTTCATCGCCATTAACATAATAACTCATCTCCACTGCAGCCACTAATCGAGGGCTATTCACATTCTGCATCTTCTAAATAACAAACAATATCATCAAAAGATGCAACATAAAGATATATATTTATATATATATATATATATATATATATTTATTTTAGAAATAAATATATATAGATAGTTAAGCAAAGTCCAACCAGTAGTGTGCTAGTAAGACTTTTATCTCTGACCCATTTGGTGTTGTTGCCAGCTGGCTCCCATCAGTTGTACAGTATATCTTTGTGTCAGTGCCAGGCTGCCAGGAGCATATTCATCCTCCTGGAATACACAAGTATTGAAGCCAGAAAAAAACAGCCAATCAAACTTCTGCAAGTTGGGAGTTCTACATGGGAATAACCAACAGCCAATCATAACACTGATGTGGCAACCCCAGAAACTTTTTTCAGACTTGTGCTTCTCCCCTAGATTTTTTTTCTTTTTACATTTTCAGTTTGGCTCACTACAACAAAAAAGTTGGGGGGCCTCTAGCTTCAAATAAGAAGAATAATATATATGCAGGGGAGGCACTGAGTTCAGTAGCAAAGTATATTTCTAAACAGAGGAATGGATAAAACCCAGAAGATGCAGTCTAAGGAGGAAAACTGAAAGGTAATACATAGAAGTCCTTCTGTATAGACTTGGGATAGCCTTTCCGGCAAATGTGGTGTGGACAAAAAACCTAAAATGCATGAGACCAATGTAAGACAACTGTTAAAGGACGAAGGGCGAAGTGGCTAACGCTAGCGACTTTTCGCCAGAAATCACATCTGCAGGGACATCACCAATTCACTAACAGGGTCAGGCGTCAATTCGCTAGGAAAAGAAACCGTCACTAGCGATTGTTCGCACTCTATTACCAGGTGACTTTTCGCTCTGGCGAATGGTCGTTACTCCGCAAATTCAGTGCAGATTTTACTGAACCTTACCTCTTTTGCCAGATTTGTCTTCACCACCTCAGAACAGGCGAAGTGCTTAAATCTTCCCCTTAGATCTT
Source organism: Xenopus laevis (assembly GCF_017654675.1). NCBI lineage: Eukaryota > Metazoa > Chordata > Amphibia > Anura > Pipidae > Xenopus > Xenopus laevis. The sequence continues at coordinate 38,688,059 of NC_054385.1, read as the reverse complement.
CCTCAATCTTCTGTCACTTACATCATATCCTGTGTGCCGAAAATGAATTAAAGTTCAAAAAAATGCAACTTATCCTTTTTTGAAGTGGAATTGCCTGCAAAAGTCCTGGCTTAAACTTTTTTTGGGTAACCGGTTTTCTCCAGACATTTTATAACATATGGAACATTCCTTTTACAGTGGGCTCATGTGTAGGGCATTATTTTAACTCTTTATTAAGGTTCCCTGGACATTTGTAAGAAAAAGTGGTAACTTCAAGCATTTGCACCAACATTTATAATAAAGACCTCCATACAACTTTCAATTACCCGTTGTATGCAAATTGACCCAAGCACAAGATCACTAGAGAATTTTCCCTAGGCATAAACCAACACTAGCGCATCTTCGCTAGGAAATGCTGGCACTGCCGAAGTAACGCTAGTGAAAAGTCGCCTGGGCGCAACTTTGCATATTAGTGAATTTGCGTAGTAGTACCGAATTTGCGCCTGGCGAAGTGGTGAGATGTGTGCGAATCGGTCGCTGACAAGAATTCACCCTTTAGTGAATCTGCCCCTTTATGTTGAATGGGAGAGTGTATTAGTGACTGTTTTCATATCCAGGGGCCCAGGCAGTGTCGGACTGGGCCACAGGGATACCATCATGCTGCTAAACTTTTGGCCTATTTCATGGCCATTCCCTATTTCTATGAGAACAAAGTGGGTAAATAGATGAAATAATAGATTATAGTATGTAAAGAATAGAGACTAGGAGAATAGAGGTTTAGTGAGGAGAGGAAGAAAATAGTACTGAGGGTGGGCCCCTGGTCTCACAGTCCAACACTGGGCCCAGGACCCTAGTACAGACTCCTTCCACTCTGTGGGCAATGTGCTTACACTCACATAGGACTGTGACCCACCACCCTAGGTCTCCTATCAATCATGGGCTCTGCCCCCCTATAATTACACCACTGTCTCAACCTTTCTGAAACAATATGCAGACTACTTTTGCTTTATGCTAGGGACAAAAGACTAGGATCAATCAGCCTTTATTGCAAATGTTCATTTACACTCACTACCTTGTTACATTGCCTAGGAAGGCTTTATTATGCTAGCAGATTGAAATGGATAGAAGCTTTAGTTGGGGCAGAACAAACAAACCACCTACCTTTTAGAATACATACATATGTCCATATATACTCTAGTCTAGTGTCACTATTTTGACTCTCACTATTATAACATTAACATTAAATACAATGAAAGTTAAAAAAAAAAAAATACAATGGTAAAGCTCCATTAGTTCTCCAGTAAGGCTGCTCTGATGTTGGCTGGGAAGAGTTAAACCAATCCAGCTTTTTTCCCCCCTCTCATTGAGTAATAGTAGGAATATCTTTAGTTCTTGAACAGACGTTATTTTTCTGCAGCTAAAAATGTCCCCGTATCTATGCAAATAGAAGCCTATTTGTAGATCGTTAGGGGCCGACGCTTTAGAGAATTTGTTTTTCTTGTTAAGCAGACCTTTAATCTCTTTGTGGGGGGATGCGAAAGAGATTTATTTAAAATGCACTTGGCTACTTCCAGCATTATATAAATTAAATTTAGCTTTTATTTTATTTTTCTCTCCTTTCCTTGTTTTTCTTTGTTTTTTTCAGACAGCTTGAGACTAAAACTTGAGCAGATGGAATCCTGCCTAGAGGAACTTGGAACGCTATCAGAAAATAATCGCAGCCAATAGATGGGCCCCCTTGAACCAACATATGGCGAAGTGGACAGTAATGTTGTCTTTCGTGTGGTTTTAATGGGAATTGTGCCAAAGATTATGGTAAAACAACAATGCCCCTTTAGACCCGAGCTTTGCCAGGAGCGCTATACATTCCTTGGCTGCCTCCTGTGCAGGGTGCAATGGATAACTGCAATATTTCTTCCCATCCTTTCTGCATGATTCTGTATCAAGGATACATTGCATTGAATTTAGTGTTGCATTGCTAGAAGGAACTAAACAAATCTCCATTAGGCTGTTTGTCTGGGGCCGACTGTAGAGCTAAATGACATGAGCTGCTACGGTACCATCAGGCAAACAGAGTTGTCAGTCCCCACACTCTTTATTACATCTTGCATTTCCTGAAGCACAGCGGTGATTGACAGCTATGTTTATCCATCGTTGATGGGTTTATTGCGTTGACCTCGGTGATAGACATGTAACCTTCCGTGGTGAAACACAAACTGAAATTAGATCAGCACCGAAGGGTTAACAGGCTTGAGCTCCGCTAGACTTATTTCATCAGGCCTTGCCTTGCTAATAATACTATGGGTGAATTTTAATTCCTTAAAAAATAGCCTAGTGGAGATATAGGAGTGCTAGATTTTTGTAAAGGAGATATGAGGCTGTATATTCCTGGATCCCTTTGGTCTGGGTTTTAACTCTGGTCAATCACTGAAGCCAATGGCTTGCTGTATACAACACAAACATCATATAGGGGCAATGTGCAAAAAATGGGCACACTGCACCCCATATTGCTTATGCCTGAAGGAAAAGTAAATTACTTTTTTCTTTGAACAGGTATGAGATAAACCCACTATCCAGAAATCTCTAAATCACAGAAAGACCCTCTCCCATAGGGGCAAATTCACTAACCTCTGAAAATTCGCCAGAGACGGCTTCGCTCACATTGCAACACTTCGCCAGGCCAACGCTAATTCACTAAAATGCGAAGTTGCGTCCAGGGCGCCGAACAATTGGGAATTTTCGCTAGCGTTAATTCGACAAGCAAATCGAAGTTGGGCTAGCATTGGCTAATTTGCATACGGAGGGAAGTTTAATTTAAATGGACGTATATGTTGCAGCAAATACATTACACTACACAAGCCCAGGGAACCTTAATAAAAGAAAATAGAGTTGTTATATTGCCCTACACATGAGACCACTGTATAGTTTATGTGCTATATGTTAGGAAATGTAGGGGGGAAGCCAGGTACCCTAAAAAAATTATGCTTTTTTGCAGTCTATCACCCTGAAAAATTGAAAAGTCGCCAGCGTCTTTTGGGATTTAGAAAAATGTTCAACTTTTTTTTTTTGAAGAACTCCTATCTACTCTATTGCACTTTGCCTGGTCTGAGGTGGCGAGGCAAGTCTGGCGCAAGAGGTAACATTCAGTAAAATCCGCATCTTAGTGAATTTGCGTAGTTACGTCCATTCGCCAGAGCAAAAATTCGTCTGGCGTTAGCGTGTGAAGTAGCGCTACACTCTATCTCCTTTGTTAGCGAATTTACGTCAGCGCCTGTTAGTAAATCGGCTAAGTACAGAAATGACGTAACACTGGTGAATTTTCGCCAGCTTTACTCACTTCGCCCTTTAGTGAATTTGCCCCATGACTCCATTTTATCCACATTTTTAAAAATGATTTATTTTTTCCTCTGTTATAATAAAACATTACATTGTAATTGATCCAAACGAAGATACAATTAATCCTTATTGGAAACAAAGCCAACCTATTGGGTTTATTTAATGTTTACATGATTTTCTACAAGACTTAAGATATAAAGATCCAAATTACGGAAATTTCTGTTATCTGTAAGGGCTCTTACACACGGGCGTTCCGACCTGCGCTCCCCTGCGTTCCGTTTTTTGGCGTTCAGCCGCAGGGGAGCGCAGGAATAGACGCAAGTCATTATTTGAAATGGGGCTGTACTCACTCAGGCGCGTGTAGGCGCCGAACGCAGGTTCAGACGCAACATGCTGCATTTTTCCTGCGTTCGGCGCCTACACGCGCCTGAGTGAGTACAGCCCCATTTCAAATAATGACTTGCGTCTATTCCTGCGCTCCCCTGCGGCTGAACGCCAAAAAACGGAACGCAGGGGAGCGCAGGTCGGAACGCCCGTGTGTAAGAGCCCTAAAACCCAATGTCCCATACCTGAATAACTAATTCACGTTCACACTTTCCCCCAGCAATCAATTTGTGCCTTCAGAAATCCACCCGGATCTTAATTATAGGAATCCCTGCACATGGAGCATAATTACCCTCAGCCATAATCAGTTCTGTCGTGCGGCTCTGCTGGAAAGGAAATGTATTATTTGGGGTTATAACTCTTGGGGCTACAACTCTGTGAATGTGCTGCTTCTATCAACTGTGCTTGTAACACTGTTTAATGTATGGAAACAAATTATGATGAAGGAAATATTTATATAGTTCCTGCTATTATTATTATTACTATTATTTATACAGCTTCATTGTCTCCTATAGCGTTGGCTATACAAACATTACACATAAAAATGTACACATACAAATAATGACATCCCACTATAAAAACTATAAATTTTGTACCTGCAATGAAAACGGGTATCCGGAATGCTTGGGACCTGGGGTTTTCCATATAAGGGATCTTTTCGTCATTTGGATTACCATTCCTCAAGTCTGCTAAAAATCATTAAAACGTTAAATAAAACAAACGTTAAAGATTCACCACCAATATGGATTCATGCAGGTTAGTTACTATCAAGTGCAAGGTACTGTTTTATTTTTACGGGGAAAAAGGAAATTGTTTTTAAAATTATAATTTTTTTGACTGTATGGTAGATGGCCATTCTGTAATTCAGAGCTTTCTGGATAAAGGGAGTCAATTTAAGCCAGTTTATTGGCTCAGATACAAAAAAAAATATCCCTAAGGCATGCGTCTAACCTTATGTTTAGAAGTTGGACTCAGTAATCTCAACCACAATATACTGTGCCGTCTTGTGCTGAAAAATGAAAGTAGAATGTGAAACCTGTTATCCAGAAAGCTCAGAATTAGGGAAATGCCATCTCCCATACAGTTCATTTTCATACCTCCCAACTGTCCCGTCTTTAGAGGGACAGTCCCTCTTTTGACAGCTCAAACTGCAGTCCCTCATTTGTACTGGAAACTCCTGTTTTTCTCTGCAGTGAACAGCCAGAAAAAAGAAACAACGTTTCTAACTTAATTGGCGTTTGGCAGAGAGCCCAGAAGAGCCACAACAGAAGATAAGATACATTTGTAACAATTCAAATGTATCTAGATAAGCAAATAAGTAATTGTAAAAATAAAAGATAACAGATCCCTTGGGAAAAGTTAGACTTAAAGGGCAATTTGCTTCATTAGCAAATCAGTAATAACTGAAAAAAAACACAGAAATATGTTCAAACTTTTATAACCTGAGAAATTTTGTAAAATTAACATGCTAATTATAGGGTGTGGCCACAAAATGTGCGTGGTCAAAAATTGCCACGGTATGTGCGGCAACTTTTTTGTCCATCTTTTTATTTCCAAAATGTTGGGAGGTATGCATTTTAACCAAATCTACTTTTGTAATGATTTCTTTTTTTTTTTTGTACAGGTATGGGATCTTTTATCCAGAATGCTCTGGACCAGGGGTTATCTGGATAAGAGGTCTTTCTGTAATTTGGATCTCTATAATGTCTGCTAAATAATCATTTAAACATTAAATATACACAATAGGATTGCTTTGCCTCCAATAAGGATTAATAATAAATCATTTGGAATCAAGTACAGGATACTGTTTTATTATTACATAGAAAAAGGAAATGTTTTAAAATGTTGAATTATTTGATTAAACTACACAAGAGGCATGAATATCCTGTAAATTATATCCTTAACGGTGCTTAGTGATGTCATCGGTTATAATCCGAGCTTAGTGATGTCATTCCTGTCACATGACTCACTGTGTATTATAAAAAATAAAGTACCCCCTGTTACAAAATATGAGGATATTAGAAGTCACCTCGGAGTTCCATGACTTGTATTAAAAACATAGACCTATGGTTGTGGGGACACGAAACGCGTCAGGCTATTATTTTTTTATACAAGATGTAAATAAAGATTTTTGTGCTACTTTATCAAATTTTTAGACTCCTGGACTCTACTTCATTTATTAAATTTTTCAGGAGTGTCGGAATGGTGCCAGCTTTATTTTTTAGGTTTTTGTGGGTTTATTTAATGTTTAAATGATTTTTAGGAGACCTAAGGAATGGAGATCTAAATTACAGAAAACACCAGTTCCCAAGAATTTCAGATAACAGATCATATAAAGCCATATATGTGCTGGTGTGTAGCTCCATTTTTTTGGGGTAAAGTCCAGAATCGTAAAGTAAGCAAATGAATAATGAAATATACAAAGTCGAAGAAAAGCAAAATGTTATTGAAACATGGGTAACTCCCAGTCCAAGGGTTTGGCAATTTTTTTGGAAAATACAAAGAATTCAAATGTAGTAAGAGGACATCCTGTAGTAAAGCAGTAGCCAAAAGAGTTTTATGAAAAAAAATCTTTATTAGGACATGTGTAAGCCTGACGCGTTTCGTGCCTGAGGTGGGCACTTACTCATAGGCTAGTGGATAACAGATCCTATACCTGTACTAAAATATACTTGCTTCAATACATTGAGAAGGCCACTGGGTATCCGCGAATCCATCAGCAATGAACAGCAAGTTCTCTCCGTCTGTATGTGACATTCTTATCCTCATTATTAGGCTACAAAGATCCCAACACATATCCTTTCCCGGAGGGTGTTGCCTCTTTACAGCTGCTGAAATGGGGTGAGCAATGAGAAGGCTGGCATGGCACGTACAAGGACACATCTGTTTTTCTACATTCATTTCTAAAGTGCCGTGAGCTACAGTGTGCAGCTCCTTAAATCGTTAATAATAATTACAGATCAGTGAGATTGTAACAAGCACACACACACATACACAAAATAGGATAAGATCCCTGCCCCATGGTGAAGCCAAAGCCTGCAGTGCTGGGTGGGCCACTCAGAGTATTAATCAATTGCAGATCTGTGCACTTTACTCTCGAATAAATCACAGGCAGCTTTTATCTTTGTGCCAGCGCTTAAATAAAGGGGCCATTTACAGAATGCTAACCTCTCTTTTTGTAAACTTAACATCCAGATGGGGAAAAAAAAATACCCTGTTGTAATGAACATTTATTCTTTGGAGAATATAAAATTGAATCTCAGTAACAGCTCAGATACTCATGTGAGCTCGGCACATTGATAAAATCCCCAAGGCAGCAGGGATACAAGTTGTGTATGATCCTAGGGACAATGCGATGCATATATATACCTTCAGGCAATCTCCATCCACCCTGCTACAATTAACATTCTAATATATAAAAGTCAAAGAGATCATACAAAAAAATTAACAATATTTTTCTCTGTTATAATAAAACAGTATCTTCTACTTGATCCAAACTAAGATATATGTAATCCTTATTGGTGGCAAGACCAGCCTATTGGGTTTAATTCACGTTTACATTTTTTTTGTTAATTACAGACCCCTTATCCAGAAAACTCCAGGTCCTGAACATTCTGGATAACAGGTCCCATACTTTATTATAACAATAACAATGGCAGCAATAACGATTATTTATCATATCTGCATTTCTTAGGATGCCAATTACCCTATGATAATTTCATATATAATGCAAATGACAAGATGTATTAAAATGTTTTTAATTATTCTAGTTACAATAAAAAATATAATAGAAAAATATATATTATCGCTTGCCGATCTCCATTGTTCATCATGCCTGACTTCCAGATTTTAATTAAGCCTCAGATGAAGTTACTGGAACATATTTTCCCATCCCCCAATTTATGCATCGCCTCTCCTATCATTAAACATGCCTGGCTCTGGATCTCCTTCTGTCTGTTTAACACACTGACTGGAGGGTATGCACATTATTTCTTTCTACAGGAAATTTCAGCTTTGGGCTCTGGAGAAGTTTGCAGTGTGTAGTAGTTCCGTGGGCTGAGTATTTGCAGCTTTATTGGGAGCTTTTTGTGCATTTATATTTTTTATTTAAATCCTAGGAGCGCTGTCCTTGGTCTGGTGTATTTCTTTGTACTAGCACCCAGGTTTTGGTGTTACACATGGTGTTCACCCTTTGCACTATCTTATTTAAAATCTGATGCCACAATGGAGCACTGTGATAACTTGTACTCCTGCTCATGGAATGTATATATGCCATATACATTGGAATATACATTGCATCTTTTATCTAGGGTAAGGAAGAAAATTACCGGCACTCAGGACTCAGGGCCAAGCCCTGCGTGTTTATTGCGGAGTAATGTTTCGGGGACACGCCCATTTGTCAGATGTGCCCCTGAAACATTACTCCGCAATAAACACGAAGGGCTTGGCCCACTTGCATTAAGTCCAGAGTGCCGGTAATTTTCTTCCTTACCCAAGTGCAATTGAGGGTGCCGAACCCTTTTTACTGAGCACCGGACTAATATCCTTCAAGAAGCCAGGGTGTGCTGGTGGTCTTTTTCTTTTGATCTTTTATCTAGGGCCATTTGTTTTGTTTTGTTTTTTTTATTCAAGTTTATTGAAAGTATTTTGCATATAACAAGTCAGAAATAACACAAAAACATTGTGTAATAAAAGAATGGAAAAGAAAGATCAAAGTGAGGAAAAAAGAGAAAGGGAAGGGAAAGAGTGAGAGGGTTTGAAGACAAAACAATCCTCCGTACCTTCGAGTAAAATAGTCTGAAATTTACTGTGGAGAGTGGAGGTCAAGCAATATCACTTGCGATTCCTCTAGGTATCAAGAGGAAGAAAAGAAAGAGTGGATAGTAAAACCGAGACGAGAGAGAGTAAAGAGAAAGAAGCAAAGGTCCATCTAGTCAATACGTGTTCAAAAGATATACAAGTCATATCAATAGCGTTTCTGTAGAGGAGGTTACGTCCAGAGCGAGGTAAATTTCGATGAGGGATACCTCCTTTACTCCATGGTATCAAGTGGGAGGGGGTGCAAGTGGGAGGTGAAGCAGCCTGAATGTCGAATGTCCAAAGAGGTAATTATAGCAATCAAAGCTAGGTATTTGTGAAGTCTCCTTGCATGACACAGTACCTCAATCAGAAAGGTTCCCAACACCCAGTCGTCATAAGTTGCTTGTGATGTTGTTTGAATGAGTAAGGGGGGATCATATATAGAAACTGAATCGGATTATGTGTGTAAGAGCTCTTTATATTGATCCGTCTCTTGAAAACGAAGCCAAAAAATCAATTTTTGAGAATATCGTTGTGTATCTTGTGTGGTTGATGTTTTATAACGTTCAAATCGTTCAATTTCTGAAATTTTGTTAAGCCAGTCAGTGATTAAGGGAGCAGTAGTCAGTTTCCATTTCTGAGGTATTAACGCCTTCGCCATGTCCAACATAATAGGGATTAATGATTTTCGATATACATTTATAGGGTTTAGGAGTATAGTGTAGGAGTAAATGTAGGGGCGTATTGGGTATCTCCACATCAGTGACCACTTTAATAATTTCCCTGACTTTATTCCAAAAACCAGACAGTATCGGGCATCCCCAGAAGATGTGCGATAAGGTGCCCTGTGCTGTGTTACATCTCCAGCAAGCGGGTGACAATGTGTTATAAATTTTTGCTAATCTCACCGGCATCCTGTACCATTTGTTTAAAATTTTGTAGTTCAGTTCCTGTATTTTACAACATATCGACGTTGAATGTATAAGCTTAACCATTTTCTGCCATTCCTCATCTTCTATTGTAAGGCCCAATTCGTCTTCCCAACTAAGTTTGAAAGTATGGGATGGTGTAAGTTTAGTATTCAATTTGCTTTTATAAATATAGGAAATCGGTCGAGTTGGTGGGTCTTTTGATGTCCGTAGCAATTCAATCTCAGTAGGAGGGGATTTCGTGGTGTATTGTAAGTGCTGTGAAATGATAAAATGCTTAATCTGATTGAATCTGAATGTATCCATAGGAGTGGGTTGCATATGGGGAAAAGCGAGATTCCATGTATTGACAGCAGAGCTTGGCAGGAAAGGGTATATCCCTTGGTGTACCTGAAGTGGCCAGTGGTGGAAAGGTTGTGGATCTAGGCCAGGTGGGAATGAGGGGTTGCCGAAGATTGGAGTAAATCTTGAAGGAGTGCCCACCCACTTTCCAGATTTAGTAAGGTTATCCCATGTATGCTAAGTATACATCAACTTCCTATCAGACTTATCTAGGAAAAGTCTGTCCCTAGGCGGCAGCCACTGAAGTGCCCATAATGGTGTCTGCGAGGATTCCTGTTCAATGGAAACCCACAGTTTACTGGGTCCATAAAATGCCCAGTCAATGCAGCAATTAATTTGGGGCCATTTGTTTTTTAACCACCACGTTTTCTATGCATTGTTTTAAAGGAGAAGGAAAGGCTAAAAGTAAGTAAGCTTTATCAGGAAGGTCTATACAAATACACCAGTAAACCCTCAAAGTAATGCTGCTCTGAGTCCTCTGTCAAAAGAAACACTTAATTTCTTTCCTTCTATTGTGTACACATGGGCTTCTGTATCAGACTTCCTGCCTTCAGTTTAACCCTCCTTGCCCGGGGCGTGAGCATGCTCAGTTTGCTCCTCTTCCCCTCCCTGCAGTAATCTGAGCCCAGAGCTATAAGTGAGCTGGGAGAGACTCAGGCAGGAAGTGATGTCACACCAGGTAATATTGCAGCTGCTATCCTAAACAAACAGAGCTTCTAGAGCTTATTACTCAGGTATGGTTAAGCATTCAAGAGAATAAATATAGCATTCTAGCTTGCACTATTGCAGCTAATCTATTGGCAATGAAATACCTCCGTACCTTTCCTTCTCCTTTAAATGTGACTTTCTTATTAGTTGTCTGATCTCGATACCTGTATTCATAAAGGAGAACCCATATCTATAATTTAAGCCCTCTTAATGGGCCTTCCACCCACTCCCTGGGCTAAGTAGTATTGTACTTGTCCCAGCACCTTCCCCCCTCCACTGCTTGGTCCATACAGTCTCCAAGCCATTCACCCCATCCTCACTCTGCTTGATCCTCTTCTGCTGATCACTCTCCTCTTCTTGTGCTCCCCTAATGGTGTTTGAGGCAGGTACCTTGATTACCTACTCCTAGTTCCAGCCCTACTCTTCAGAGGGAAATAAGTTATATCAATGTAGTATTTTTTGCCTTCAAATCAAAAGATTAAATAATATATAATATTTGATCAGTTACCCTCATAAAATACTATAGCCAAAAAAAAGAGTATGTCTGTCATTAATTTATATAGTGTGCCATATATTGATATTAGTGGATGCTACCATACTAGATGCTGTGATGATCCACAGGTAACACTACCCTCCAGTGGTAAAATTGTCATAGAAAAGTGTAGACTATTTACTGGGCTTCAATGGTTGTTCTCTCCAGGAAGACTTGTTTTCATATATCCTATTGTTATTTATCCATACTGTTTCTTGGCAAAACCAACAGCTATTAGCACAGCCTTCAACTAAGGGCTTTAGCACACGGGCAGATTCGGGGAGATTTAGCAACTAATCGCCTCTTGTTCCGGGCGACAATCTCATCGAACTGCCTTCCGCCTGCTAGACATGGGAATGCACCCTGTAAACACTATAAAAACACTATAAAATAACTTGGTGACAGATTGTGTTATAAATCACATACTTTTGGTACACATTTTGGATGCACTTTTTCTAAAGGATAATACATGCAGCTATATAATATAATGGGACCGTGGTCTCTTGGTATTAGACCTTTGCACACACTTGGAGTCATGGGCCTATTATATATACAGTGAAACCGCAATTTTACATACATCCCTTGATTTTTCTCTTTTTAATGAATTAATGGAGCAAATGTACCTTTTAACACTGAATTGTTCAATAATACACTATAGTACGGGCATGGGATCCGTTATCCAGAAACCCATTATCCAGAAAGATCTGAATTACGGAAAGCCTGTCTCCCATAGACTGCATTTTATACATATGATCCAAAATGCTTAATCTGATTGAATCTGAATGTATCCATAGGAGTGGGTTGCATATGGGGAAAAGCGAGATTCCATGTATTGACAGCAGAGCTTGGCAGGAAAGGGTATATCCCTTGGTGTACCTGAAGTGGCCAGTGGTGGAAAGGTTGTAGATCTAGGCCAGGTGGGAATGAGGGGTTGCCGAAGATTGGAGTAAATCTTGAAGGAGTGCCCACCCACTTTCCAGATTTAGTAAGGTTATCCCATGTATGCTAAGTATACATCAACTTCCTATCAGACTTATCTAGGAAAAGTCTGTCCCTAGGCGGCAGCCACTGAAGTGCCCATAATGGTGTCTGCGAGGATTCCTGTTCAATGGAAACCCACAGTTTACTGGGTCCATAAAATGCCCAGTCAATGCAGCAATTAATTTGGGGCCATTTGTTTTTTAACCACCACGTTTTCTATGCATTGTTTTAAAGGAGAAGGAAAGGCTAAAAGTAAGTAAGCTTTATCAGGAAGGTCTATACAAATACACCAGTAAACCCTCAAAGTAATGCTGCTCTGAGTCCTCTGTCAAAAGAAACACTTAATTTCTTTCCTTCTATTGTGTACACATGGGCTTCTGTATCAGACTTCCTGCCTTCAGTTTAACCCTCCTTGCCCGGGGCGTGAGCATGCTCAGTTTGCTCCTCTTCCCCTCCCTGCTGTAATCTGAGCCCAGAGCTATAAGTGAGCTGGGAGAGACTCAGGCAGGAAGTGATGTCACCCTTGCCTAGTAAATTATCGTAAGTTATGCTAACGGATGCTATAGAAAGAAATTATGATAATAACCAATGAAAGGCGTGCAATTCTGTTGAGTTCCATAACTACAAGTAGACTATCAAAAGTGGTCATTTCTATATTTTCTGCACTTAAAAAACTGATAACTAATTTTAAAGAATAAAGTCAGGAAGACTAGAAACCCAAAACATAAAGGGGCTGTTTACCTTTAAATTAACTTTTAGTATGATGTAGAGAGTGGTATTCGGAGACCATTTGCAATTGGTTTTCTTTTTTTATTATTTGTGGTTTTTGAGTTATTTAGCTTTTTATTCAGCAGCCCCTTCTGGTTTGCATATTAAGCAATCTGGTTGTTAGGGTCCAAATTACCCTAGCAACCATGCATGAGACTGGAATTGAAAAGGTAGAGGGCTTGAATAGAAATATAAGTAATAATAGATAGAAATAAAAAGTAGAAACAATACATTTGGAACCTTACAGAGCATTTGATGGGGTCAGTGACCAACGCACCTGTGCTCCCTCTTCTGTGGCGATGGAAAACCGTACTGGCGCTCATGTGCGTGCAGGGCGGAGAATCGGCTGCACAGAGAAGTTTGCATCTGGGGGGCCCGGGGGATGGTGTTTGGGGCCCCTGAGGCAGCAAGCCCAGTGGGCCCTAGGCCCCCCAGTCCGACACTGCTTTGAAATGCTGACTGCCATGTTTCTGTTATCTCAATCACCAGTGACTGGGGTAGGTGGGTAGCAAAGGAAAAAACAAGAGAATGATCCATTAATACTCTCCAATGAAAAATATGGATATCTGCAAGTATGTAAAGAAAATAGTAAGTTTAGCTCCTTGTAGAGGTATGGGACCTGCAATCAAGTTTTTGCATAAGGGGTCTTTGCCTAATTTGGACCTCCATACCTTAGGTCTGCTAAAAAATCATTTAAACACTAATTCAGCCCAATAAGTTTGTTATGCCACTGTTTTATTATTACAGAGAAAAGGGACATTTTTATGGAGTCTATGGGAGATGGCCTTCCCATAATTTGGAGCTTTCTGGATAACAAATTTCCGAATAATGGATCTGATACCTGTAAATCAGGGATATCCAGTGTTCCAGTTTTGGCTGAAAAAATCTTGGGCTGGCTCTACCACATGTTCCTGTCGTCACACAAAATTCTAATAGCTATAACCAATAACGGTGAAGGAAGCATCAGAAGCAGGTCTTTGCTGCAATTAAATGTGCCACTACATGTTTCGGGCCTACAAGCCCTTTCTCTTTTGAAAGGGCTTGTAGGCCAGAAACATGTAGTGGCACAACTTAATAAATGTAATTGCAGCAAAGACCTGCTTCCGAGGCTTCCTTCATCGTTGTTGGTTATAGCTATTAGATCTGATACCTGTATCACTTTCCCTTAAATAAATTAGGTTTCCTGACTTCCCACTGCATTTATCTGCTGCACTGAAGCATGGGCCACTCATGCTAAGATTGGCTTTTCAGCTATAATCACTGGCCCAGCATGACAACGAAGGTGGCTTTTGTATTTTGTATATAATACAGTAACTTTCCTATATAGGTGTACTAATCATAACGGAGGCTCATTGGAGAAAGACCTAACAGTTATTGTTGTCCTTTAAAGCAAACATGCTCTGTACGGCGCCTTATAAAGCTAACAGGAAACAGAGCACAAAGCAAAAAACAAAAAATGCCACCCTTGTGCATTACACAAACCCCAGACGCAAACGGGACTCTATATAGTCTCACTTTTATTGACGGATGAATATTTAGCAAAGTGCGTTGCTGGTGGTGCCGGCTGTTTTAATAATGAGGAAATGAACATGCAGCATACGGCTCAGTATGTCTGCAGCCTGGCCAGTAATTAACATTGTAAATCACTGCAAGGCTTATCGTCCATCAAACCGCTGCAAAAAGACTTTCAGGAACTTGAAGCAATTATTTTATTCGCAGGAGGGTGTCTCATTTCTTTCAGCCCAAGAGAGAGCGAGGTAAAGAGAGGATTATATGCAGCAAACGCATTGCTTTGTATGATAGTCCACACTAAGGGACAAATTTATCGAGGGTCAATTTTAAAATTCAAATTTTCGATTTTCTTTTTAATGGTCAAAACTTTCAAATTGTGAATTATCCAAACTCAATTTATCACACTCTGGCTCTTTAAGAACTCTAATTAGACTATTCGCCACCTAAAACCTGCTGAGTTCATGTATAAGTCAATGGGAGAGGTCCAGAAACCAATTTGGACATGTTAGTAGCCTTCCTGACATTCGAGTTGTTTTCAGAAAAAAAAAACCTCAAATCGAGTTTAGCCGAATTTGATTCGTTTTCGAGTCGGTAAAATTAGTGTGAATATTAGATATTTGATTTTTTTTAATTAAATAACCCCCCAATTGAATGTCGAGTATATTAGAGACTCACGTGAATTCGAAATTTGATCTTTAATAAATGTGCCTCTAAATATTTCTGAACATGGTTGTGGTGATCCACATGCATCATGGCCCCGCCACCCTGCCCGGAGTTTGGCAGTAAGGAAGGTGGCAACCCTACCGCAATCCCTTGAATAGTCTTCTATCCTCTGGATACATCACTGATTCACCAAATTAGTCACCCAACCTGTACCTGCTAAAGCTACATCCCACCAGTGAAGCCTTTATATTTGTGGTTGAGACTTGCAGCCCTGTCCTTATAGGGTTAATTAATCCGATTGGGTAGGACATGATATAAGAGTCTAAACATGATGGGGGAAATTTACTAAAGGGCGAAGTGGCTAACGCTGAGGAAAATTAGCCAGCGTTGTGTCATTTCGGCACTTTGCCGATTGACTAACGGTAGCTGGCGTAATTTCACCATGGAGACAGACTCTGGCGCAAATTCGCACTCTAACGGCAGGCGAATTTTCGGTCTGGCGAAAGAGTGTTACTACGAAAGTTTTTTATTTTACTGACCGTTACCTCTATCGCCAGACTTGCCTTTGCCACCTCAGACCAGGCAAAGTGCAATAGAGTGAATAGGAGTTCCTCAAAAAAAGTTTTTCTAAGTCCCAAAAAACGCTGGCGTTTTTTCCTATTTAAAGGGTGATAGACTGAAAAAGTCTACCCTCCTTCCCCCCTACATTTGCTAACATATGGCACATCATCTATACTGTGGACACATGTGTAGGGCAATATAACAACTTTATTTTATTTTATAAAAGGTTTCCCTGGCCTTGTTTAGTGTAATGTATTTGCTGCAACATATGCAGCCATTGTACTTTAACTGCACGCTGTATGCTAATTAGCCAACGCTAGCGTAACTTCGAACTGCTGAGCGTAATTTCGCTGGCGTAATTTTGCTAGCATTCGGTACCCTGTGCACAAGGTTGGATCTTCGTGAATTAGCGTTGTCCAGGCGAATTTACGCCTGGTGAAGTGTTGCGATGTGCGCGGAGCCAGCGCTGGCGAATTTTCGTCGGTTAGTGAATTTGCCCCGATAGGAGAGTATAAAAATCCTCTGATCTGGCCTTATTATGATGGAATAGGGGAGAGTGCACAAACAATACCAAAATAATACCAAAGGCCCCTTCCTTTATAGACTGGCATTTGTACAGGGCCCCCTTAGAGCTTAGCAAGTTTACACATATACTGTATGACTGTATGGCTACAATAATATCTAATAATAATACTAATAATAATCATTAAAGGGTTGTCTACCTTTAAACTAACCTTTAGTATGATGTAGAGAGTGATATTCTGAAACAATTTGCAATTGGCTTTCATTTGTTTTGAGTTATTTAGCTTTTTTTTCAGCAGCTCTCCAGTTTGCAGTTTCATTTATCTGGTTGCTAGGTCTAAATGACACCAGCAGCCATGCACTGATTTGAATAAGAAACTGGAATATGAATAGGAGAGGCCTGAATAGAAATATAAGTAATAAAAAGTAGCAATAACAATACATTTGTAGCCTTACAGAGCATTTGGTTTTTTAGATGGGGTCAGTGACCCCCATTTGAAAGCTGGAAAGAGTCAGAAGAAAAAGCCAAATCATTTAAAAGCTGTACAAAAAGAAAAATGAAGGCCAATTGAAAAAAAATGGTTTAAATTAGCCATTCTATAATATACTGAAAGGTGAACCACCCCTTTAATACAATATCTATATTTTTTCATCCGAACCTTGAAGAGACATCAATTACCCCAACTAGGTCTCAGGCTGACCCCCAATCACTATTCAAGGCCTAAGGGGTGAGGGGCAAGTCCCACAGTTTAAGACCTTCACCCAGTTACATTTGTCTGCTGCCTTGTGTATTTCATAATCATGAATAACTACTAATGGAGTTTACCATTAATTAGGCTAATAAAAATATTAACTACTTAAATGATATGTGTTTTTCTTTTGGTTCTTTATCCTAGACTACTATAAAGATGTTACTAACTTAGCTTGCTATTGTAGGCTTGTCTAAGCAGCCATTGTCTTGGTGCAATAACATTCTAGGTTGATCACAAGCTTCTTTGTCACCTTTCATGGACCTGCTGTTGTGTTTGAATGTCATTGCATGGGCTGCTAAAACTAACATGACTTTGGTAGGAACTCTCAATGCACTGCTCCACAGAGCTTCACCAAACACACGGGTATTCTGTGAGATTGGAAACAAAGTGCAGGTATGGGCCCTGTAATCCAAAATGCAGGGGACCTGGGGGCATGTCAGATAAGGGGTCTTTCCGTAATTTGGATCACCATACCTTAAGTCTACGAAAAAATCATTTAAACATGAAATAAACCCAGTAGGCTCGTTTTGCTTCTAAAAACCTCCCCTAGATCCCAGCTCTACCACCAACTATCATCCAGTTTCCCTTTTTTCATTCACTTCTAAATTGCTGGAAAGGCTCGTTTACAAATGGCTGGTCCAGCTTCTCACTCACAACTCCCTTCTCAACCCCCTGCAATCTGGCTTCTGCCCTACACACTCAACTGAAACTGCACACACCAAATCAACCAATGATCTTCTCCTAGTCTAAAGGTCACTATTCCATACTCATCCTTCTAGATATCTCTGCAGCCTTTGGCACAGTTGACCACCCGCTCCTCCTAGATATTCTATACTCAGCAGGCATTCATGAGACTGCTCTTTCATGGCCTACCTCTTATCTTTCTGACTGTTCCTTTAAAGTTGCTTTTTCTAATTCTACGATGTTCCCTCTCTCTGTCAGAGTTCCTCAAGGCTCTGTCTTAGGAACTCTGCTTTTCTCACTCTAAACTAGTTTACTAGGAAAACTTATTTAGTCTTTTGGACTTCAGTATCAGCTTTATGCTGATGACACCCAGCTCTACTTGTCTACTCCTGACCTTTCTCGAGTTACAGACTGCCTTTCTGCTGTCTCCTCCTGGAAGTCGCAGCACCACCTGAAACTGAATATTTTGAAAACAAAATCGACTGTCTTCAAATCTCTCTCACAATTAACATCATCACATTTCACTCGACCACACCGGAACGCTGCCTAGTAGTTATCTTAGACTCACATATGTCTTTTTCACCAGACATCCAAAAACTCACAAAATTCTGTCTGTTCGGATATAACCAAAACCCTTATCCAGTCTTATCTCCCACCTTGACTACTGCAGTCTACTCCTTGCAGGTATTCCAACAGGTTGTCTTTCACAACTCCAATCTGTTCTAAATGCTGCTGCTAGACTTATTCATCTATCTCACTGCCCAACATTAGCTGCTCCCCTATGCATATCCCTTCACTGGCTCCAAATCCCCTCTAGAATCAAATTCAAACGGCTAACACTCACATTCAAGGCCATTAACAATGAATTTCCTCCCAATATCTTCTCCCTATATCTCATCTCTGGTCTCAATAGCTCTCCTTTACGCAACCTTCGCTCTGCTTCTGACCTTTGCCTCTCTTCTCCTCTCGTCACTTCAGCCCATTCCAGTCTACAAGACTTTGCTCAGACTTCTGCTTTTCTCTGTCTTAAGCTGCCCGACTCTCTCCTTCCTTCCAAACACTCCCTAAAGACCCACCCGTTTAGGGAAGCTTATTCAATGTATCTTAATTAATCAGTCATATTATAGATCACAAATTTCGTTTCTAAAATCCCAATGCCGTAATTGTACCCTAACCCTTTAGTTTGCAAGTAGGGCCCTCTAATCCTATTGTACTCTGTAACTCTTGTTTGTAATTTACTGTTTGCTCCCTGTTTGTTATCTAATGTAAAGCACTGCGTAACTTCTTGGCGCTATGTAAATAAATGATGACGATGATAAGAAATAATCATATCTTCGTTGGGATCAAGTACAAGGCACTGTTTTATTATTACAGATAAAAAAAATATATTTTTAAAAAATTCTTTTCTTAAAATGGAATCCATGGGAGATGGCCTTACCATAATTCAGAGCTTTCTGTAAGACAGGTTTCCAGATAATGGATCCCATTTCTGTATTTGTACTTCCAGTTACTGTCTGTAGTTACTGTCCCTTTGTACTTAAAAGCAAGATGTGACATTACATTCCCTTTGCTTTGTTTTCCCTTGGTTCATTTCAGGCTTTACCAATTCAGCTTCCAGTTTTAGTCTAAGCTGAATTGCCATTGTTCCTTGCGGTCTGTCAACAACCTTCCTTATCACTTCCCATAGCCCTACTGGTGCTTTGTAAACCCCTTTGCACAATGGACATGGGCCGGTAACAGTGGTGCATGGTGGGACCACTAGTGTCTTAACAAGGTGAGACTAGCCATTAATGATATTATACAGCCAAAGCTGCAGCAAGAACATAGCCAAGTTTGAACAGTTCTGCAAGACTTTTATATTTCAATAATATAAGCCGATAGCTTTAATATAATATAAACTGTTCTTTAAGCCCACTGCAAGGACAACACTAGTCACTCTAGAGCAGGTTTCTTTCAAACAATTACTTTCTACAGATCTCTCAGCCGATTTAGAGCACTTAGTCCAGTCCATGAAACCAGCAGCATGTAATTGGCATTCCTTAAACCTAAGCCATATAGTTATAACGGCAAATGCACTTAATGTTCCATAAAGGCGAAAAACGCTGAGCCCGTCTTTCCATGTGCCGGAATCAATGCAGGAGCATTCAAATGATGTGCGAGGAATTGTCTGCCAATGCGGTAATGTATTCATCAAATTATGTGTCACATCCACACGCTCCATTATAATGTGACCTGCCAACGTCTTAATAATTGAGATTGCTCTTAACCTTTTCAGACCCGGATGAGGAAAAGTTTTCCTGTTCTGCCGTACGCTGGGATGGGCAGAGGTACCGAAAGGGTTGCACTTTGATGAGACGGTGCACAATCACAGTCAAGCATCTCCCTTGTCCTTTATTATCAGCTGGCTGCATTTTTTTTTCAAATAGCAACGGGATATGAATTTCACAGCAAAAGATGTGACAAAATTAACATTTATATAGACAAGCGGGAGCCTGGTGTCATCTAAGTAGTTCACGGAAAGGATCCCACGCAAGGCCAAAGCTCCCCAACCCCATCTGACGTCTGAGCTACTCAACAGGGTTGAAGACTTCTGTTTATGCCAAGCAGATGGTGACAAAGGCAGAACTGAGTCTCTCAGTCTTGCTAGTAAGCAGGCCAAGAAAATACATACTTCTATTACTCCTCCGGCATGCGGCTTCCACGTACTGTACATGAGAAAGCTAAAAATAATCCAAGCAGTTTGGATACAGAATGCCTTAATGAGATCTGTTATGGAGCTGTCAAAGGGTCACCAGCACTGGATGCAGTAATGAGTCTTTGGGGAGAGCAATCCTACAGCTATTTGCTAGCCATATGTACTTATCAGAAATGCACTATATCTCTCTGTTTCTATGGATATATCAGGGGAGCTGTTACTAAACAGATTTTAGATTTTACAAAGTTAAAAAAAAAAAAAAAGAAAGAAAGGGGCAGAAGAAAATGTCTGTACATTCCTATGACAGCTGAGCTTATTACTTCTGAAAAACGGTAATAGGCAGAATTGCCATACAAATGGATGTAGAAAGGTGTCACATAAATGATAATTACCCTATGTTGTTATATAGGAAGACAGCTGACAAAGCATATCATGTGTACGTGAAAGCTCAGTATTGGAAGAAACAGTATCGGGGGCAATGCCAGGCAATCACCCATCAACACTGGTCCCAGTCGCGGTGCTAGCCTTTACCTAAATAATAAAGGGCTTTTGTAGTATTAAAGTCCTGCCAATGCATCATTGTGACATGCCCTCAGGGCAACATGAATTATTACATGCAGGATGATGTCAAATAAACATTTTCACACCTACCCATTAAGACATTAAAAATGGCTACCTTCATAAAGCACAAGGTATCTTTTTTTTGGGGGGGATATAGTGCAATGGCCACCCATAGATGTGCAAAGGCCTGGCCTGAATGGATGTTTAGCCCAAATAACTTAAGAATAGAATAAGAATAGCTTCAACTTCTGCATCAAGCCATTCATTGGGTGTTTTACTCTCCAATGGCTGCTCAAAACAACTCCGTCAAAAGAGAGAAATCTAGGTGGGCAGAATGTGGGCAGCTGAACTACTCCGTTGATTTTAAGCAGGGGTACCCAAAAGGTAGAGCAGGATTTACCAATAGACATTTAGCTGGTGATTAGTAGATCTCAAGACACTGCACAACATTTACAGCTTGTCCAAAACACCCTATTTCATGCTATTCATTCAGATAGTTATTACGTTAAGGTTGCATAAGAAACAGCTGTTAAATATACCAATATACATTTTCTCAAATCAATATTTCATTAATACCTTCCATGGAACAGAATATTCATAATGTTTTATAGATGTAGATCATAATGGGATATCATCACTTAAGGGCAAATTTACTACAGGGCAAAGTGACTAACGCTGGCGAAAATTTGCCGTATGCAAATTAGCCAACGCTAGCGCAACTTCGATTTGCTTGACGAGTTAATGCTAGCGAAACTTTGCCATCGTTCAGCGCCCTGGACGCAACTTTGCATTTTAGTGAATTATCGTTGTCCTGCGAATTTCCGCAGGTTATTGAATTTGCCCCTAAAAGTAGACCTCGCATTAGTAAAGTATGAGCACTATTGATTTAAAACAAAGATAGTTCATAAGCAGGACGTAATACAAACATTGCACCCTTGTTGGATTTAAGGAAGCGCAGCTCTCTGCATGCTCTAAAGTCATTGCAACTGTTCACCTATTTGACAAATCTCATTTTCCCAAAGCTTTTCCTCTGGAATATTTACATTTTTGTACTCTAGTCAAACATATTTAGACAAAACTTGCCATTTACACCCATCCCCTCCCAAATGCTTTTTCTTTCTCATAGGACACATGAATAACTCTTTTGCTATCACAGCATGAGAAGTAATTACCATCATGGAAAATGCCCCATTCTCTAACAGACTTAATTCAGGCTGGTTTTGCTACATTGTATGTAAGTGTTTATTAGATTGAAAATCCTGCTTAGTGTGAAGCCGGCTGACACGCCATGTCTCCTGGCAGGCAAGGCAATGTATTTGCCACTTTCCCTGACATATGTTTATTTCATGTCATATGCCGGTTTCTCAGCAGAGAGGAGACCCGTCACCAATCTATTAACAGCGAAATCATCTGTACAGGGAAAATAAATAAAAGGGATATCGCTGTGGGATTCAGGAGAGAGAATGGATTAATCTTCAGCACCCTTGCTTTAGCATCTGTAGCTGGCACCCAAATGTTAGCAGGGGAGCTCTCTATGAAACTGAAGGAGTTATAAAAAGTATGCACCTACTGTGTTCATGGAACATTCTATCTGCTGTATATGATATACACTGGAATGTGAGCTGCCACCCTGCTTGTCATAATAATATGAAGCCTTACCAATACCAATCTTATGGAGAATATCCCAGCAAGTCAAAGAATAATTGTTCTAGTACCTGCATTTCAGCGACCCGTGTGATTTTCCTTGGCAGTCTGTGTGGATCAAGATTGCACAGCTCAAGGCCCCAGCAGCCATAGTAGGAATGATAAAGAAGGAATAATAAACATACAATAAATAATTTATAGGGATTAATAATTTAAGTCACTTTACGAAACGACCAACATGACCGATTATCTGGTCTGCAGCCAAGGTTAAAATTGTATATCCATAGAAATCCTTGTGCTTCTTCCCAGTAGCATCTCATTGTGACAAACTTTAAACTGTTCCGATCTGATACATTGGTTGCTTTGAGATTATATTTAATCTGGCCACAGACGTAAAGATAAAGCCGTACAGAGAATTTTTGTACCATCGGTTTAGTCGATGGGTCAGGTTCGATTTCTGTTGAGTGACTATATTCCTGCATGTATTGCATCAGTGGGTGACTGTCACTTTTATTTGTTGGACATGACTTTCGTACAATTGCCGTCTGTCAATTCATGGCCAGAACATCATGTGATTTGTTGTCTTTACTACTTTATCTACAGTATGTGATTGGTTGTTGTCAGCAACCAGGCCTATTGAGCTGTTACTGGGAAACTAGAAAGGGTGGAAAATAATGCAAAACACATATTAAATGTCAGTTTAAAAGGTAGAAAATAAACAGCAAATACAGTGTCATGGGGAGAACACAGAAGGTGGACTGTCCCTTTAACAGGACTTATTAGGTAATAAAGTATTGCTAAAACTAATAGGGTTATGCAATATATGGCACTAAGTTTGCTCCGGTACAGCAACCCATATTAACTAATCAGCAAATAGCATTTACTGGTCAACTAACATCATATTGGTTGCTATGGGTTATTGCAGCAGGGCAAATGATTTGAAGGCCACTAGAGGGCAGGCCTTGTATTTAAGTGGGTGAATTGCAAGTAGGGTTTTGGCACAATGGGGGGTAACTGGGGTGTATCGAAGTTGTGTGTGCATGATCAAATTATTTTTTAAACCCCATTCTACTTGCTGGCAGGGCCCTAAGTCCAGGGGCAGGCGAACGATGGGTTAATAATTGGGGCCCCCTAGGAGGAGGGCCCTGCTTAGTAGCTTGGGGGAAAATAAGTCCTTTTGGCCCTGATAGGTGCTGTAATAGTTTCTCTTTAAAAGGAGCCACATGGCCAGGTTGAAGCAGTAGTGGTTGAAAGTCAAAGAGCCTAATATGGGGGTCATGTAACGAAGTTTAGGTCTTATTAGGAATTATGCGGAAATCCTTGCTCCTGTTTTAGCATCCCATAAAGCTACTAACTATTTAAACATTAAAAAACTGGAATTGTTCTGCCACCAATATATCCATATACCGCCGATTTACCATCAAGTACAAGGCACTGTCTTTTTATTACAAAGAAAAAGCAAAACCGTGAACTGCTTAATAGGACTCTGGAAAATGGCAATGTTGCATTGAGTTTTCTGGATAATGGGTCTCTGGAAGCTATACAGGGAGTTTTGTATTCCCTGCAAAAGAAGGGCATTAATGCCTTACCAATACTCCAGTTACACTGAGCTATTAAGGAGACATGAAAAGCAAGCCTTGAATACAGCTGATATATAATAACAGCAAAACAATTAAGGCAAAGAAAGATAACAAAAAAGGGATGGAAATGGAAGTGTTGGAGACTTCACACAATCACAGGTTTGCTACACACAATGAACAAATATTACTCTTCATTTATTCAACAATAACTCTATATACATAATAAATGCACAGAGCATGGGAAGTCGTGTTAAAAGGGACTGCAAAATGTATCTAAATCAATAGCAATCAGAAGGTTCTTTTAAACAATCAGGAGCAACACTCGACAGAGAATGGCTTATCTTCACTGTACACCTTCTATTATATGCATTTGGATTCAATTAGGAATAAGTTAGAAAAACACACAAAAAAAAAAGCAAAGATATGCTATAATTGAGGTCACGTTAACTGACAAGTGATTTCAGGCTCGGCGGCAGGTGGGAAATGCCAGCATTGTGGGAAGGGGTAATCCGGTCACATTGATATGAAAAGTTTAGATAGGATTCTGCTGCAGTCCTGCAGCCTGGAGCAACCCTACGAGCAGCCTCCAAGCCATTTGTAGGGATCAGCTGTAGTTTCCTCTGCCCAGTGGCAAAGGTTGAATGTAGTACGCGTTTGGACTTGCCGGAAAAATACATCAGCTTTCAAGAACTACAAAATAAAAGTCTATGTTGGGTTATTTTTCCCCCATTAAAAAAAGAAAGTGGCATTTGAGTACAAACATCAAGGCTGTGGTAAGCCTCCCAAATCCATTAGTGGCACAAATGTAACCAGAGTGCTCTGCCAAGGAAACATCTGTCTGTTTTTCTTTTCTGACTGGACGCTTCTATGAAATCCCTGCAATGTGCTGTAGAGCAGAGCAGAATAACAGCAGCCTGCTGGAACACAAAGCTTTCTTTTCCAGCTACGTTTTTAGTGCACATTTATTTTATCATTCCAGTTGAGTGCCCATGCTGTGGCAAAGATACATGGTATAGGTACGGGCTATCAAAAGTGGGCACGTACTAGAATAGAACTATTGCTCTCCTGAGCACTTTTGCAATTTACATTTATTTACACTCCTAATATCAAAAAGGTGTAACCTGAGCACCCCTTGCCGTTTGGCAAAAAACAGTCATTTTAACTGGTCCTTGCCAGACCCAAAACAAGGGGACACTCAGATTACATTTTCATGATATTAACAGCATAAATCTGCTAATATCACAAAACCTTTCATTGCAAACATGCTCACAAGAGCACTGAACAATTTTACATAAAGTTATAAGTAGGGTAGATGTTTATGTTAGATCTGAGAATAGCATAATAAGGAAGGTATTTTCCAAGGATTATATAAAAAGTAACCCACCCTTAAGCCGGCTGAATCTGTATTTTTCACGTTGGTTATAAGGCAAAATAAAAAAAATCCACTATTCTTATCAAGTGCTGAGAGGCAAATATGTCATGAGGAAACGTCTCATCGGTCTCCTCCTGGGGCGATTTGCTCTACAAGACAAGGCAGGCGAGCAGGCAGGAGAGGTATTCTCGTGTATGTTACAAGGAGAGCAAATGAAGAATGAATGGAGACAGGAGAGATGTCAGCAGGTCATCGGGGAAATAAGAATTGAGGAGCTGGATTTAGATAGGGATCACATTATAAGTCTACTGACGTATGCTGCACAAAGTAAAATGATTATGGTCATTTTCTTTCTCCCTCAGACATTTTCAGGCAGAGCAGTGATAGGGACAACACTCGAGGGCATGGGACAGACCAATCACTTCTATTAAGAACTGAATGAAATCCATGCTACAGCAGCCCTGCAGAGCTCTCTGGGACATCAATCACTTTAGATTGCCTTTAAGGGACAGCCATCATTTGCAGGTCTATAGATCGATTATTGGCTTGTGTCAAGGCAGCTTCAGACGTGCGGTTTATAAACTTGATATACATATTGGTTTCTTCATTATACATTACAGCAGCCAATCACAAAGTGCAGCAGTCACTAACATTCCTTGGAAACAAAGTGTTAATGGGCAATAAAAGTAAAATGACTTATGACAAAGGGCTGCTGCAGTGCAAACGCAATACAGCCATTTTTGGCCTTTCTGGGGGGGCTCAGTGCAAGTGAACGTCACCACCAGAAAGTGCAGAGCAGCAGTGCTCATTTGTGGATTAACAAGGCCTATACCAATGGGACCCGGAAGGATTTTTTTTAGCAGCACAGTTCTGTATCATATAAAATTGCAGCCTTTAAAATATAATGGATGAAGCCTGGCCTTTCTGGGGGGTTCAGTGCAAGAGAACGCCATCGCCAGAAAGTGCAGAGCAACAGTACTCATTTGTGGCTTAACAAGGCCTATATCAATGGGACCCAGAAGGATTTTTTTTTGTATCATATACAACTGCAGCCTTTAAATTATAATAGATGAACACTTTTTCTTTTTTTAATATTGCTATTTTTGCTCTGCAGCTTGACATTTACGCTCACTAGTTGCTAGGGTCGCAGCTGGAATAGAGGATGAACAGAAATATAAAGTTGTTCAAATCTAGCCCTGCAGAGAGTAGAAAACAACCACTCCAAAAATACAAAGAATTGCTAAATTTTTGCTTAGAAGTTTCCAGCATGGAATATTTGTACGGGTCAGTGCCACAGAAAAGTAAGAATCCTTTATATACATTTAGAGATCATTGCTGTCAACCAGTAGCAGCAAAAAAAACTATATCTTGCTGCCAAGACTGAGATTTCTTTTTTAACCAAGACAAAAAATACCTGTACTTGATATAAAATGATGATAAATCAGCTTTTTAAAACTGCACTCCTATGTATTTTTAAAATGATTTTGCCTTTTGAGATTTGCTGGACTTATTCTCACAACGTTAAGCGGATTCCGGGGCTCCAAAGGAATGCCACGCTACGTACCACATGGCACTGGTATTTTAGTGCATCCGTAATCAGCCCTTATAGGAGCACATATAAGGACTTGGTCGTTCTGACATTGTTCCTTGGAAATGTCAGTGTTCCCACTAGATGCATCGTTACAGGGAATTTGAGGACAAAAACTGGAAACTACAGCAATAATTTCTACCTGTCATAAAAAGAAAACGCAATGTAGTTAGAGTGTTTAGGCGGGGGCAAAATTGAGCTTAAAATTGATTTTCTATTGGGTATTTAAACAAAAGAAACATTGTAATGCAGCGGTTAACAGAAAAGCATTGTCTAAGAGCAGAAGGCAGCACCTAATGGCTTTATAACAGTTACTTTCTCTGATGGAAACTGATTTACATGGTTCCATTACTGGCTATATTAAAGGGAAAATACTGTATATTTTTAGTACTAGCTGCTCCTACACAAAATGTTTTTTTTTTCAAACATTAGATCCTCTCCCCACAAATTTCAAGTATCTAACACCATGACCCCTATGAAATATTTGCATACAGAGGTGCAACATGTACTTTTGCTACAGTTTTCCTTTAAATCTTGTTTACCATGATAAAAAATAGCATGAGCATAAACAGGATAACACTAACGGGATGCAAAGAAATACAGATCTTTAAAGGTATCGAGCTGTGCGGACATCAACTCGTTGGAGCTGTCTGCATCATCCTTCCATCCTGGAAGTGAAAATGTTATCTCTCATGAATGTATGTATAAACAAATAAAGGCTTAAAATTTCTACCACCTGGAAAAAAAATGTTGACAACCCAAATACTTATACAAGAACCAGGAGTGAACTACAGTTTTGCCATATTCCCATTAACACGTGTTGTATTTGAAAATAATGTTTTATATTTATACATAATAATATTTGTATTATAGGACAAAAGATCTTATTGACAATAATAATATTTAAACTAGCTTCGTTGGTTGACATGAATGATGCGGGGAACTGATTTTAATATGTGGTTTAAGGGACACATTCAGCTGGATTAAAAACGAAATATCAAGGGCCTAGTACAGCTTCCAATCCTGTCTGATTAATTGACTTTAGCTTGCAATACATTGGCCAATAAAAGCTGCCCGTTTTGTCCACTTCAGACCAAGTTTACAGGTAATCTTGTGTGTATGGGGTCCTCTGGAGGTTCTGGGCCACTAGTGCATTTGATGTGATCCTATCCAAGTTGGTCTACTTTGGCCCCATTGTGACCCTATCATCTGCCAATCATATTATCCCGATCTGGCCCACAATGTTGGTGCCCAAATTGGGTTCACATGCTTACCATGTATGCCCAGCTATAGCTATTCTCTCAAAACAAGGATTTTACATTTCATATGCACCCTAAAAGTATCCAGCGGAAAAATTTATAAAAGGAAGACGTGTTTTGAGAAGAACTAGAAACAATGAAGAAGAAACGTTTTTGAAGGGGAACCGACAAAGCAGGAGATAGAGAGGCTGGTGGAAAATAAAACAAAAGCTGCTGTGAGGCTATGACTGGGGGAATTTAAAAATATCCACAGTTTAAGCACTGCTCCTTGGATTCCCACTTCCCACAATGCCGCCATTTACAGCTCAATCAGCCATTATCCTTGGTCAGCATGAGCAGTTCCCACAGCCTTTTACACTGTTGATGATTTCTTCTTGAAGTTTCTTCCGTTCTTCCTCCTTGGCTATCTCCTGGGCGCTCTTCTGTGTGGCCCTGTTGTTCTGGCTGTTCAGCACTCTGTTACTTTGCGTGTGCCACAGTTCGGAATACAGGCTGCTAGGGTTGGCTAGGAGTGCAAAGTGTGTCCCCCTTTCTGCCACTTTACCCTGTTAAATGCAAAAACAATAATAATAGTAGTGTCAGCTCAATATCCATAATTAACTTTGCACAGAAATTCTACATATTGCATCACAACCTGTCTTAACAGAAAGTGGGGAAAATAATTAGCATTTTTCATTATATGATATTACAATAAAGCATATATTTTTACCATAATGAATCATCAGGCCAAGATCCTCTGCCTGATATAAATATATATATATTTATGTGCAAGTTCTGATGCCAAAAACAGTAATGATTACAAGAGGCACGTTCAAACACCTATCTAACCCATCTGTTACTTTTACTTTTTAAACAAAATGTAAATTCTTCAGCGGCTGAAGCCATACCTCTATGCATATAAAATTGTTATCATATGCAAGTGGACACCATAAGGAAAAGGAAAGACTTGGTGGATTAGTCACATGACTCTAGTTCAGCTAGACCTTATACGTATCAGTGGGGCATGCTGCTGGCCAACAATAAATAGTTTGTGTGTGTTCTGGGGGAAAAAACAAACAAAAAAAAAAAAAACCCACAAGGTACCCTAAAATACTGGCAAGTGTCAGATGTACCATAAGCTTTCTCTGTTATACTGCTCAACTATCCCATCTGGCCTACAGCTGTAAATGCAGATGGCAAACCTGGCACAGCTCTTTGCAGGGAAAAACTGCCTGCAGAGCATGCAAGCAAGCATCTCATCTGACATTTGCTTGCATGGCTGCACCAACACTGCTGTATCCTTATGAATTACAGTATGGTGTATATTTTTCCAGGTGTTATTCAATGTAAAGACTAATTATGGCAATAAAAATCTTTGCCTTTCCCCCTTTGTTATGACTGTTTTGTTTGGAGGAGTACATTGTGCAGGGGGGTTAGCACTGGTTTGCACTGATCAAATTATCTACCTAGAAGGCCCAAATACACAGTAGCTGCCAGTTTAGCTCCAGACAAATACAAGAGTTCCTCTGCACTCAACCCATTATCAATAATTTTAGGACATAGAGACAATTTGTGTCTTAAGCTACTAAAAAATGCCTTACCCTTTAAAAAAAAAAAAAAAAAAACAGGAATTTTTTGTCCATATATTGCAATATATTTAAGCTGGCCAACTACGTCAATGTCATCCCTGGTATGGCCAGAACTACACTTTACTTGCTGCTCTCAAGGTTAAAACTCCCAACCTTGGTTGCCCTTTTTATTGGCCACCACTGGGATCACCTGACTATAACTGGAAAGGGTGGGAGCTACAACATAGAGCTGGCCACTGCTCCTGTATATATTTTGTGGTCAGAGCCTCATTGCACCCCTGCTTAAAAAAAGAACAAAAATCATCCACATGCCTGGGCATTTCCATCTAACACCTCAATGTTTTGATGAAACCCCCAACTTTCCATGGTGGGCGGTGCACATATGCTCTGGAAAGCAGAGGGCCTCAATATTCATCACATTAACACAGAATAAGGCGATAGAGGAGCTAAACCAGCCAGCCAGCCTAAAAGTGGGCAGTGATTCTAAATATTCCCTTAACTTTTGCTTTTGTAGAGTAATGTCAAATAAGGCAATTCCAAGTGGGTGTACTGCAGAAGTCTAGGCTATTGCTAAATGGAGGGGAGATTGAGCACATTTAATCTAGCCACAAAAATACTTTAAATCACCATGTCTAACATAGTCCTAACTCAATGGTGTTCATATCATGAATATTATCATCGGCCAGGGAAAGTCTGACCTCGATACATTCCATTCAGAGCAATCTACGGCAGTCTGAATATCCAGCATTGGATAAATACATTGCACATACTTGGCCTTCCATACAGAAATGCTGGGTTATAGGAACAATAAATAACTATCATATTTAATATGGCACAACCATCACTAAATAAAGCAGGTCTATACTCCTACAGCACATAAAATCACAGGTACTCCCAAACAAACTGAAATATTCAGTAATATTTCTCACAGTGATTTATTGTCTCCTTTGCACTGAACAGAGCTGGTATGGGGCTTTAATAAGCACAGCTGACCAGTAAACAGTGTAATATCAATACAGTTTTACAGTTATTAGCTTGGTTATTGCTAATATAGAGACAGAAAGAGGGATATGGTTGCAATAAGCTGTCTCAGACCCACTTAGCCTTGGGTTTAGTCCCAATCGGAAGATCACAAGCAGTTACAGACAATCATTTGCTAATCTGCTGGCACACATTGCAATAGTAAATAAACACCGAAAACGGTAAAATGTATCCAATTGTACATGTTTCTATATTACATATGTTTGTGCAGAAATAATGAGACCCAGTTTATACCTACCAGCGGGCCACTGGGTGCGACCATAACACGGAGAAACATGAGCAGGTCTGAGGTAACTCATTACCAATAGAATATTAATGGTGCAAAGGCTGGCAGGAGAGAACATTCTTAGGAAATGTAAAGCAAAGAGCACAAGGATATTAGCAGAAGCCTTTCTACAAGTTCCATTTTAGTCTGGTATTTTAAAAAGTGACCCTTTAGTGCTAAGGCAGCAGCTAATAAAGTCAATAGGTAGTGCTCTATGGAGAGTGCAGGTGCTTTGCTCAACACTACCAAGAAGTATTAATGAAGGTACAATATGGGCTTATTTGTGAATCCTGGGCAATTTTCTACCAGTGCAGTAACCCACAGCAACAACTACCACCTGAGCTATGAACTGGCTAATGCTCGTTAGAAACTGTAATTAAATGTGGTTACTGCATGGGACCAAAATTGCCCAGAATTAATAACTTGTCTTTATAACCGAGGATGCTGAGGGAGCAAATTCCTAGCTAAGCCTTTCTATATTGCATAGGGTGCTTTATAGTGAAGGCAGATATTAAATCAAAAGTAAGGTTGTTGTCTGCACTGCTTTCTATACCAAAAGGCCACTTCTGTCACAGGCAGTAAAATATGTATTTGATGTTAGACTACTAGATCTCCTTATAAAGTCTGCCTAACAAAGGCTAATCTATATGTCCACATATTGACTTAAAGAAGAAGGAAAGCTACCAAAACAGTAGATTGCCAATAGATTAACCACAATAGTGCAAGCTATAACACTATATTAATTCTGCAGAATGCTTTACCATACCAGAGTAAACAGCTCTAGAAGCTCTATGTTGTTTAGGATAGCAGCTGCCATATTAGCTTGGTGTGACATCACTTCCTGCCTGAATCTCTCCCTGTTCACTCACAGCTCTGGGCTCAGATTACAGCAGGGAGGGGAGGAGAGAGGTGGGAAAAGGAGATGAGCAAACTGAGCATGCTCACTCCCCGGAGAAAGGAGGTTTAAGCTGAAGGCAGGAAGTCTGATACAGAAGCCCATGTGTACACAATAGAAGGAAAGAAATGTGGTGTTTCTTTTGACAGAGGGGTAGCATCACTTTGAGGGCTTACTGGTGTTTTTATATAGACCTTTCTGATAAAGCTTACTTCATTTTAGCCTTTCCTTCTCTTTAAAAATATCTTTACTATCCGGCATATTCTGGTTCGATTCTAACGTATCAAACTCCAAATACTTATAAAGATTTATTTGTCCTTGTGTGCTGCACAGCTTGAAATTCAGTTCAATTATTTATTAGCATTCACCAGCAGGCACTTACTATCTTAAAAATATAATTCTTTTAAAAATAGGATATATATAGACTGGTACGTAGGACTGGCATCAGAAACCCAATTTTTCCCCTGGGGGCCCAGTACACATATAACCTTTAGGACCACCATGTGAAATGGGAGGAAAAAACGGATTTCCAGGGATGCAGTAACGACAGGGCCCGACAACTGTACCCACTGAAAACTGGGGAGCTTTACTGCCAACTGCAAAAGTCAGATTTAATTTAGACTTTAGCCTCCCTTTCCAAGCACCCAAACTATTGTATCTGAATCCTGCAACATCACACTTGCCTCATGTTGTTCCAACACCCTGTCAATTTCACAGTTACAGCCAGCCGTCTATATTATAATGATCAGTCTCTTATATACTGCCGGTGCCATTGCTCTTGCTGTGATCTTCCACTGCAGCATTTTCTCTGATCTGACCAGCATGGATCTAACCTCCTGCCAGCTTAAGATTGCACAAACTGTTTAAGCCAGACATACAAAAGCAGCCATCTTCTGCATCCTAGTATAAAAATGTCAGAGGCAAATAGGTGCAGCTCCAGGCCTAAAGGGTTTAGACATATCCCAGCTTAATCATTAAAAGTCGGACTCTGATTTCCAGTGCTCTGTTGAGCTCAAATTAGTAAACCTTTTCCATGCTGTCGTGACATAGGACAGAGTACCTTTCAATAACACAGACGGCAACCCATCACAACAGGTGACAATTTACCTTTATGGGTACGACTCCAACTTTATTTTTATATTTGGGGTATATCTTGGCCACTGCCTTTTCTGCCCCTGGCCCCACACCTTATCATGCTCCAAGCTCTGCCTATTTCGGAGGTGTGTTATGGTGCCAATACCCATACAGGTAGCAATATAATGACAGCTAGTAAGCCACTAATTGCATGATTTGTGCCTTTAGAAGAGAAGGACATGGTTAAATTAATTAAGCTTTATCAGAAAGGTCTATGTAAATACACCAGTAAACCCTCAAAGTAATGCTGCTCAGAGTCCTCTGTCAAAATAAAACAGCATTTTTTTCCCTTCTATTGTGTACACATGGGCTTCTGTATCAGACGGTTTTTAGCATAAACCTCCAGGGCTAAGGCTTGAGCATGCTCAGTTTGCTGTTCTCTCTCCCCCCCCCCCCCCCCGCTGTAGTCCAGAGCTATGAGTAAGCAGGGAGAGACTCAGGCAGGAAGTGATGTCACAGCAAGCCAATATGGCAGCTGTATCCTAGAGCAGTTTACTCAGATATGGCAAAGTATTCTGCAGAATAAATATAGTCTTATAGCTTGGACTATTGTGGCTAATCTATTGGCAAAAAACTGCTTCGGTAGCTTTCCTTCTCCTTCAGCAAGATGGCAGGCCTCCAACAGTTAGGAATGGGTTCAATTAGGGTAAGGAAAAAGATTTGACATTAAAACGTAAGACTGCAGCGACTCTAAAACATGGGTTTGCATAGTTTTCAACGAATATGCTGACAGTGCAATGTTCAATTGCTAAGAACATCTGGCTTTATTTGAAAGAGCCAGAATGATGTGCGGCCCTGTGATGGGAGAGGGCTATAGAAAGGAAAGTGCTTTCATGTTCTGCAGTTGGCTACATATCTCTTTCAAGCAGGATTTTGTAGTCAAATGGGTGTGCAGATCTACAGATTGTACAATGGCTTATGTTGGCCAAAGGTACTTGCTTAGCACTATATGGAAAATCTATGGCAATAAATGAGTTAACATGCCAAGGAGTCATTTACAAATGTGAAAAGCCACAGTATTTTTTTTTCTATTTCTATTCCGTGCCAGGATATCTGTTTCCCACAATATTTGGCTACTAGAGAGAAAAAAATGGCCATTAAACAGATTGGGAGGCATCTGAAGCCTGATTAACTCCTTAGCTGCTGGAAGGTAGTTCGCAATAAAACTTTGGTTCACCCCTGCCTCTACCGACAGCTTATTTAAATTTTCTGTGCCAGAACTGTGACATATACAGGTATGGGATCCGTTATCCGGAAAACCGTTCTCTCCGAATTACGTAATGGCTGTCTCCCATAGACTCCATGTACTTGATCCCAACTAAGATATAATTAATCGGAAGCAAAACCAGTCTATTGCGTTTATTCAATGTTTACATGATTTTCTAGTAGAATTTATGCATGAAGATCCAAATTACAGAAAAATCCATTATCTGGATCCCAAGCATTATGGACAACAGGTCTCATACCTGTATTGTGCAACTGTGAAGCTTTCACATGCACTCCTTATTGCATGACAAATGAGGCACGATTGAATAGGTGATCCAAATAGTTAAGACAAATGCCAGAATATGCTCAGCTGTTCAAAACATTGGCAGGCCATCTTTATGTGTATGGAGAAAATGGGAGGTGAAGTATAGTAAGGAAAAATGAGAAAATGAGGTCACCAGCAACTCCTTAGGGGCTGGTGGTGGTGGTGTATTTAATCACACTGCACAGAACCCTAGGGGATCCACTCAATACCAGAAGGGCATTATGCTGCTTTTGAGAGACATGTGATATTAGTTTTACCCACTTAAAACAAGGATTCCGTAGTCGTCGTTTCACTCCCTGGCATGCAAATCATTGCCTCAGGCATGCGCACATTAGTCGCTCTGTTAGCAGTAGCAGTGCTGGATTGGGGTATTCAGCTGCTTTGCGGATGCCTGGGGCACTAATATACATGCCAAGGAGAACGATGATATCAGGATGTGTTTTATGTTCTCAGAGGGTAACACCCTGCTCTCAAAAACAGCATAATCACAATTATTTAGCACCATAAATATAAGTGGCTGCTGGAGCTGGAGTTTGGAGATGGTGAAGCTATTATTATTCAGCTCTCTAAAAGGGACTGTATTGGTGCAGTGAATAGGACTTATTCTGAACATACATTCTGCCTACTTTTTATGTTTTTGTTATTTATTGCTCTAAACAGGGCAACATTTGAATATTAAACTAAAACCACATTCCAGTGCCTGATTGCAAAGAGCAAAGTCAAACAAACCAGCAGCCTGCTGAGAAGTCTGTGTAAACTCTCCCTTCCCACATCTCTTTAGATTGTAAGCTCTATGGCCAGGGACTTTTCATCCTTTTTTATTATTGTAATGAACCCATTTGTTCTATGATTGTATTGTTCTGCTGTACAGTGCTGCGTACACAAGAAGCTCTATCTAAATACAAATATACATTAAGAGCAGCTTTTTATACAGAAGGTTCCTTACTAGGCTGCTGGAATGTTTGGCTTTGCTTTTGGGATCAGGAAGTAGAATGTGACTGTAGGATCACACTAAAAAGTGGTACATAGACTATTGCAGTATTAACTAAAGCTGCCATAAACAAGGAGATCGTCTTGTTTGGCGACATTGCCAAACGAATGCATCTCTCCCTGATATGCCCACCTTGAGGCTGATCCGATCGTGGGCCCTAGGATACAACGATGGGATCACAATGAGAAGAAAATGGGCAGTCTGACCCCAACGGGATTTTTAAACCCACCCAATCGACATCTGGCCAACTGTCAGCAGATATCGATTGGGGAAGCCCGTCTGAGGGTCCCCTACACTGCCCAATAAGCTGCTGACTTAAAGGGTACCTGTCAGTGAGACATAAAAAGCTGTATAATAAAAGTCTTTTTCAAATCAAACATGAAACCCAAATTATTTATTTTTTTTAAAACAAACATCCCTGTTATTAATGAACTTAAAAGTCTCAGCTGTCAATCATATATTGCCTGTCCCTCCCCCCCATAGAGGCGGGGCATAAGGGCGGGGGGGATTTATTGCACTCCCAACACTCCCAACTGTGTAGCCAGTGTGTGGGCATGGGTATCAGGTCCCCTCGGGTCATTCTTGAACATAAACAAAATGTTGGCATGATGCAAAGCTTGCCTTAATAACAGTGTCTACTAAATGGAACCTTCTTGCTTGCTGTGAGTGTGAATTCCAAGACTATAACAAAACAAGATTTAAATAATTTTGATAGTTTAAGTAAGTTTTATTTTGCTTGACTAACACCATAAAATAAAATTTGGAATTATGTCTTATGGTGACAGGTTCCCTTTAATCTATCAGCAGCTTATATCTGCTCATGTATGGGGGCCTTAACTCTCTGTCTCAGCAGCCTTTATGCTGTGCCGTGGGTGGGCGGGTACTGGGCAGGAGTGGGCCTGTGAGTTTGTGCTGGACCCCCACCAAATATTTTGTTCCATGCGGGCCCTGTGCTGCAAAGAAACACCTCTGAATAATAGTAAGTAGTTAGAACAGAATCACATTTAAAACTCGACACTAAAGATTTCTTACCTTATCAAGTACAATTATTTCATCTGCATCCACAATGGTGGAAAGTCTGTGTGCAATGAATACAGAGGTTCGGTGCTTTACTATATCCCGCATTGAGCTTAGGATGTTCTGCGGGGTAAACACAAAAAAGTTAACAAACACAAAGCAAAGTTAGACTGCACGGTTTAATTGGTGTGTTGACAAACTAATACTTATTCTCTTACTTCACATTTTGTTAGTGAACTAGCAAACAGTAGTGTTGTCAGTTCCTATCAGATCGCATTACATACAGCAATATGAAAAAGTTTGGGGTTGCTATTGGCAGACAGTACAGCATTTGATGATCTCTGTTTAGTTAACTGAAACCTACTCATACTCTAGCGCAAGTATACTCCATACTCTTGGACCTAAAAGGTACCCAAGAACTCAAATTTAAAGCACACTGGGAGAAAGACCTTGATACTTCCAAAAGTGTCAAAGACTGGGAGCAATCCTTTGTCCTTACCCACAAACTGGCGACTGCGTGCAAAGCACAAGAGACTCACTATAAGATTCTCACCAGATGGTATAGGTGCCCCACGACCCTGCATATTATCTACCCCGGGGTGTCCGATTTATGCTGGCGCTGTAACATGGAGAAAGGTGATATGACACATATTTGGTGGGGCTGTCGATTATTGCAACCCTTTTGGGCATCAGTCTTCCAGTTAATCTCTAAAGTCATAGGGGTAGATATCCCACCTGATCCCTCTTTAGCACTGCTAACGATACCTTCCCCTAATGCACAGTTGAAAATTGTACCAAAGGGCTTTGTAGCTTTTGCAATTGCGGCAGCTCGAACTGTCATTCCCAGATTATGGAAGTGTACTAGACCCCCTACAGTGGCTGAATGGGTAGTGGAAATTAATCAGATACAACGTATGGAAGAGTTACTCTCATACACAAACAAATCCCCCACCAAGTATATAGAAACCTGGACATCCTGGACCTTATTCAAATCATCCCTGGATTATACCCGTGCTTTGGCTGCTGTATGATGTTCATTAGTGAGATGGGTAATATCTATATATGTGAATTTCTTTTTACTGTGAGTTAGAAGATAGATCGTGATGTTGTTGTATTATTATGATCTGTTAGATTGTGATGTACTGATCCACCCTTGTCTTTTTATTGTTTTGGAGACCCTTGCCACAACTGATTAAAAGGAAGTTAATGGGTACTACTTATATTGTTCCAGAGATGATGTCAAGTATTATGTACTGCTGAATGCATTAACTGTACATTCATCTTGTGAATGCAACCAAGGGTCACAGCCTTCAGATATAATTTTTTATTATTCTTATTATTTTGTTTTTCATTCTTCTTTCTGTATATTGTCTTTGTTTTAACTTTTTGAAAAAAGAAAACCAAATAAAGAATATGTAAAAAAAAAAAAAAAAATGAAAAAGTTTGGGGACCCTTCTCAGCCTGCATAATAACTTACTCCACTTTCAACAAAAAAAGATAACAGTGGTATGTCTTTCATTTCCCAGGAACATCCAAGTATTGGGGAGTTTTCTGAACAAAGATTTTTAGTGAAGCAGTATTCAGGTGTATGAAATTTAATCAAATGTGAAAAACTGGCTGTGCAAAAATGTGGGTACCCTTGTAATTTTGCTCATTTGAATGCATGTAACTGCTCAAGACTGATTACTGGCAACACCAAATTGGCTGGATTGGCTCGTTAAGCCTTGAACTTCATAGGCAGGTGTGTCCAATCATGAGAAAAGTTACTGTACAGTATTTAAGGTGGTCGATTGCAAGTTGTGCATCTGTTTGACTCTCCTCTGAAGAGAGACAGCATGGGATACTCAAAGCAACTCTCAAAACATCTGAAAATAAAGATTGTTCAGTATCATGGGGGAAGGCTACAAAAAGCTATCTCAGAGGTTTAAACTGTCAGTTTCAACTGCAAGGAATGTATTTAGAAAATGGAAATTTTAAAAACTTTTTAAAAAACCATCTCCAAACTCCAACTCCAGCAGCCACTACATATAATTGAATATATAAAAATGTAAAACCCAGGTCTGACAGGCCAAAAAAAATACATGAGTTTCATATGCGGAGGATTGTGAGAATGGTTATAGACAAACCAAAGATCACCTCCAAAGACCTTCAAGAACATCTTGCTGCAGATTGTGTATCTCTACATCGTTCTACAAATTTGTGATTTGAAGAAGACTGTCCATGCTCATCGGCCATCAAATTTAACTGAACTGGAGAGATTTTGTATGGACAAATGGTCCATACAGGAGGAGGCGTCTAGGCTGTTACATTTGCAAAAGGAGGCTCAACTAAGTATTGATGTAATATCTCTGTTGGGGTGCCCACATTTATGCACCTGTCTAATTGTGTTATGATG
The DNA here is from genome assembly GCF_017654675.1 of Xenopus laevis. Classification (NCBI taxonomy): domain Eukaryota; kingdom Metazoa; phylum Chordata; class Amphibia; order Anura; family Pipidae; genus Xenopus; species Xenopus laevis. The sequence continues at coordinate 38,649,070 of NC_054385.1, read as the reverse complement.
CATATTGCATTTTTTTCCATTAATCTAATAAACGTTACTACTGAAACACTACTGTTTCTATAAGGCATGTAATATATTAAAAGGAAGTGGCTACTTTGAAAGCTCAGCCAATGATAAACAAAACTTCAAAGAATTAAGAGGGGTTCCCAAACTTTTTCATATGACTGTATATAGTTCATGGTGCAAACACAGAAGAGAAGTTACTTCTCCTTAACTTCTAATATATGTGAGAAGCTGTGCAGCTTTCTGCTTTAGCTGCACACTTGCATCAACGTTTTGTAGATTTAGATGTAAATGCTTCCTTTTTGGTGTAAAACAAGCACTTTCTGCCAAGTCTGACCTTTAATTAAAAAGTACATTCTTTCGTGTAGTATACCATTTTAGATGGCCCAGCAATGGCTGCCAGCATAAGGCATCCTTATTATGACATTTTAGGGAACATTAATTAAGGGAAAAAACATCTCCCAGATGTTGGTTAGGAGTTCAGTATATTTAATCACTAGAACAGAAAGAAAGAAATCTGGGAAAGAGCAAATTCGTTAGAAAAGGCCTAATCTTCTTCAAAGAAGGAATATTATCATACTTTATATTTCTTTGATAACATTTACTAATACTCCAATTAACGTTGTTATAAACTATTTACTTTTCCAGATAACGCAATCGTTTTATTTCCTTCACAGCCTGATGCGATCTTAAACCCAACCTGCCTCCTGCAACTGTTTTAAAGGAACAGTTGAGTGTTAAAATAAAAACTGGATAAATAGATAGGCTGTGCAAAATAAAAAATGTTTCTAATATAGTTATTTAGGCAAAAATGGCATGTATAAAGGCTGGAGTGACTGGATGTGTAACATAATAGACAGTATCCAACCTGTTTTTCAGCTCTCTAACTCTGAGTTAGTCAGGGACTTGAAGAGGGACCACATGGGACATAACAGTTCAGTGAGTTTGCAATTTATCCTTAGCATTCAGCTCAGATTCAAAAGCGACAGTTATGACCCAAGTCACTGATTGGTTACTGCTTGGTCACCAGTGGAAACCAAGAGAGCTGCAAAGCAGGAAGTAGTGTTGTGGCTATTATGTTAGACATCCAGTCACTCCAGCCTTTGTACATTACATTTTTGGCGAACTAACTACATCAGAAACATTTTTTATTTTGCACAGTCTATTTCCCCAATCTATTTACCCAGTTTTTATTTATATACTGAACAATTCCTTTAAGTCTGCTGTTACCATTCTACGCTGGAATGTATCAGGCATATCTCATTCAAATAATAGGTGGCAGTTTCTCCTCTGGCAGAATGGAAAACATTGCCATAGCCCTGAATTGTTGGACAGGTAAATAAAATTTCACCTTGCTTTTCACACGTCAACAGCGGAGTGCTTCCTTAGTATATATTTTTAAATACCAAATACAGAAATGTAGAAATATAAGCAGGTCCTTTACAATATTCACCAACCTCCCTGTTGTAATTTATGAGGATATGAAACGTCACTTTAGAGTTCCATGAACTGTATAAAAGCACTCAGACTTTCGCCTCATGCCTCTGTATGGTCATGGAAGTCCTTGTTGATTTACATTTTCCAATAGAGTGGTACATTATTCACTATACAGTGAACTATTTAATTTTAGTGAATGTAGATCATTGTGCCTGCATTCTGTTTAGTTAAGTGCATAGGTATCAGAGTAATGTACCCAGATCTATGCTTATGCATAGCTGTATTAGCTTACTTTCCAGGGTTGGGCCAATACGCAAGCTACCCAAATGGGTATGTCCCTGATATGTTCATTGGGAAAGGTCCCATCCACAGAGCACCAACTACAAACTATCATTAAACAAAGTATATTATGTTCTCAGCAATGTCAAAGTTACATTTCTAATTTGGGTTGAAAAAAAGATAACGGTCTACCAAGTTTAACTTATCCATGTGATACACAAGGCTTTACACCTTTTGTGTCACATGAAGCTGTTTTCACTGTTAATACAGAAAGATAAATACAGATAGATAATACAGAAAGATAGGTAATACAGAAAGATAGGTAATACAGAAAGATAGGTAATACAGAAAGATAGGTAATACAGATAGATAGGTAATACAGATAGATAGGTAATACAGATAGATAGGTAATACAGATAGATAGGTAATACAGATTAGATAATACAGATTAGATAATACAGATTAGATAATACAGATTAGATAATACAGATTAGATAATACAGATTAGATAATACGGATTAGATAATACAGATTAGATAATACAGATTAGATAATACAGATTAGATAATACAGATTAGATAATACAGATTAGATAATACAGATTAGATAGATAGATAATACAGCTAGATAGATGATGGATAGATAAAAAGAGAGATTAAGCGAGACTGAGGGAGATAGATGCAGTTGTGGCAATATTGATGCAGAATTCTTCTTATGGCAACAAACATTAATGAAATAGAGCACGTTACCTCCTCAGTGATAGAATCCAAGGAAGACGTGGCCTCGTCATACAGAATTATTGGTGGGTTCTTCAACATTGCACGGGCGATGGCCACTCGCTGCTTCTCTCCACCTTACCAAGGGAAGGCAAAAATATTGCTCAGTAAATTCTTAAGTGACACATTCCATATTAACTGCCTTGCATAAAATCTTAGACCAGTAAAATACATCTGGATTGCAGCTAACTATGTTGGCAAATGAGTGGTGCCAGTAACGCACTCAAATAAGAATTTTCTTCCAAACTGCTTCTTTTCTGCCCTGCAAATAACAGTGGAAGGCTAGAATGTCTACAGGTGTCAGCCTCCATGCTTGCCAGAACTGAATAACATCCATAGCTAAAACACAATAGCGGAAAAAAAAAAACTATTAGATAAATTTTTTTAAAAACTTGATTATAGAAATACTAGCGTTTATGCTTATTAGTATATCAAGTGAATAGAACAGAACCATGCCTTATACATGATTTAAAACCTCTGGCTCTTTATAACTGACTAATGGCCACGTGTGACACATCGAATCATTAGGTACAAGGTTTCATAAAATAATCTTTTCCTGTGTGTTACACCAATCATCTGGACATATATTATTGAGCTAAGGATGTTGGTTGAAACATTTTGATTGTATCCCTTCGATCATCTATCTGTACATGCACTTAAAAATAATATGATC